>NC_090735.1:141899211-141914211 GCF_036898095.1 Palaemon carinicauda | reverse complement strand
GAATACAAAGATTGCTTGTAAGGGAGATTTTAGATATTTGTGTGGAAGGAAAATTAGTTTGTGAGATTTTAGATATTTGTGTGGAAGGAAAATTAGTTTGTTACTTCTATATTGCAATTTAGGTGGTTTTTTTTTTTTTTTTTTTTTTTTTTTTTTTTTTTTTTTTAAGCATCCCTGTAAATGAGATGTGTAGCTGAGCGTATCTGTGTAAATCCTAGAGCAAATCAAACTCAAATCTTTCTGTGTATAGATATACAGTAGAAATCAAACCACGTAGTCTATCATCCTGGTTATTTATTTGAACAAACTTCTTCAGCGATATGATAACATTTTCAATTGCCATCCATGTCATTCATTATATCATCATTTTGTATATTTGAGTACTTTATTCATTATCAAGATAACCTTTTAGTAATTTAATTCACACCTAGTAGAATGTAACTGTAAATATAGCAAATACAACAAAAAATTATAGATGGTTATATTATATAGGGGATGACGTATTCAAGAGCTAATTCAACAGTGAAATCAGTCGTTTCTCTTCTTTGGGGCTAAATCCTATTTACCAATCTTATCTCCATTTATCATTTTCCTTCCTCACAGATAAGGGCAGTAAGCTGCTCTTCCCGTTGGCCTTTGCAAATGATAATGATAACGAAAACATTTCCTGGTAACAAACCAGCTGTCAATATCATTATCTTTGATATTGTGGATGTTATCTTCTATAATTTAGCTAACATTATTCATCACTGTATATGCTGTGTTTTTTCAATTGAATATCTTATTTCATCTATAAAATCGTCTATTATGATAGATTTGATATGATTCGGCTAACTGGGCAAACATACATCACGACCCAATAATAGATCAGTCCGTCATCTCCCGAACTTGGAATTGGGGTCGATAGAATCTGTGCCAACTTTTTCCTTTAAGGGGGTCCAAGAAGTGTGCATGTGTGTATATATGTGCACCAACGTACGTGTTTTGCTCACATGCGAGTATGTATGTGTACAAGATTGTGGTTCAAGTTCCTAATTATATAAACGTTTACCCTGTGTTCATCAATGCTGGGTTTTGGTGTTTATTTGAGAGCTGCCAGGTCTCTTGCGTCGTGCATCCTGCACAACATTGCAACCGGATCTTTTGTTATAGGCGAAGTCGATTCAGTTAGTTTCTTCTGGTTTTCCTTTGAGAAATATAAAGAAATATTAAAAATAATTCTTAAGATCTAATTAGAAATCTCGCCGCGTTTAGAATCATCAGGAATGTGGAAGTAAATAAACCAGGTCCGTATTTACAAATACAGGCAAAGTCGGAGAGAACATTTTACGAGGAGTTTTGGCATCTTTTTTGTAAGAGAGAGAGAGAGAGAGAGAGAGAGAGAGAGAGAGAGAGAGAGAGAGAGAGAGAGAGAGAGAGAGATATTAAAAATTATTATTATTAGTATTAGTATTGTTAAAATATTATTATTATTATTATTATTATTATTATTATTATTATTATTATTATTATTATTATTATTATTATTCGTGCACTTTTCCCCTTATATTATTGTTTGTATTTGGAGGTTCGGGGATCCTGTAAGGCAACATGTTCACTGTTCTTAAGCTTTACTTCATAGAACTTATTACTTTAATGTTGGACATATATAAATCTATATCGCCTTTTGCTTGTCATTTGACATTCAAATTTCCGTCGTTTGAAATTTTTACTAAATAAATAGAGGATTATCTGAACAACTTCCTTTTTAAACTGTTAATAAGTCCATCATTCTTGGCACTTCACCAATTCTATTTCTTAATTATAGATTAATGAAGTTGGGAGGGTATTCAATTTGTGAACCACATTTTGATTTGTTATAAGCCGTAGAAAAAAATTAAAGTTAGTTTTATTCAGCTGTTTATATAATAGGTACGTGCGTACACACACGCGCGCGCGCGCTCACACACACACGTGGTTGTATATATATATATATATATATATATATATATATATATATATATATATATATATATATATATATATATATATATATATATATATATATATAAACAAACATATGATATACAAATGTCTGTGTGTGTATATATATATATATATATATATATATATATATATATATATATATATATATATATATATATATATATATATATATATATATATATAGACATACGTACATACGCACGCACACACAATCTCATACTGGGATCGAACCCTAGCCCGTTCAAATGAAAGGAAAGGCCGCTACTAATCATGCCACCAGTTGCTGTAAAAGAAGTTGGAACTAACGGGCTATGGTTCGATCCCAGTATGAGATAGAAATTTATTTCTATTTGAGCACGGTATTGTGTTGAATTTCATCCACACACGCATACATACATACATATATATATATATATATATATATATATATATATATATATATATATATATATTTATATATATATATATATATATATGTGTGTGTGTATATATATATATATATATATATATATATATATATATATATATATATATATATATATATATATATATATATATATATATATATATGTGTGTGTGTGTGTGTGTGTGTGTGTGTGTGTACGTACGTACAGCAGTGCAAATTTTCAACGACAATTAACATGGCAGCGATTAACTAGTTTATTCCCAGATTATATATTCAAGGAAAGGCATCGAGTTGAAGATTTCCTCAGCTTGAATTCCTCTTCGTAAATACATATGCAAAGCAGAGACCAGATGCTGTTGAAAAGCATGTCAGGTGACTTACATTTTATGAGATTCATTTTATACTGCATATATTATGTCAGGTTCCCTTTAACGAATACTTCCGGTATCTGTCTGGGCTTCATTTTTCTCTCCCCTCGTTTCCGTTCATGTTAAATGGTATACCCTTTTCCGTTCTCTTTCTGTATCCGCATTGCAGCAACAACGTCTTAATCATTTACTTAATCAATAGCATTTATCAGAAATATTTTTAATTCAAATATTGAAAATTTCTTCATTCGTATATGGATAGAGGTTATAAGATGGTAAGTAATCTGGTGATAATGAGGCGGAATTGCAGAGACTGGTAAAAGTGTTGAAAGTTTCCCTGTCTGTGTGTTACATTAGTTGATAGATTCTTTTTACAAGGCATATTGCATCTATACCTAAAATTTCATCGTTTGTATGTGTTTGTTTGTTTGTTTTTATTCTGACTTATGAACGTAATTTCCTCATTATATTCATCTTAGTCTTTGCCTATAATAAAACAAAGTATGCAATAAAGTACACTCCTATAATCCCAGCAAAACTATTGTTATTTGTAAGTTCATCTTAGATTCTTTACTTACGAAGTAATTGAGCTTTCCGCTTTTTAGACATTCCTAAGATCTCTGGCATAGCAAAAGAAAAAAAAAATAATTTCCTTAGTTCCCATATATATTACTAGGGCACCAGCCACCTATTGTGATACTTTCAGTAGAGAGTAATTATTGGGTTCTTTGACTGGCCAGAGTACTAAATTGGATCTCTCTCTCTGGTTACGGCTTGTTTTGTCTTTGGTCCCACGTACACCGAATAGTCTGGCCTAATCTTACCACATTCTCCTCTGTCCGCATACACCTGACAACACTGAGATTACCAATCAGTTCTTCTTCGCTCAAGGGGTTAACTACTGTAATGTAATTGTTCAGTGGCCACTTTCCTCTTGGTAAGGGTAGAAGAGACTCCTTAGCTATGGCAAGCAGCTCTTATAGGAGGAGGACACTCCAAAATCAAACCACTATTCTCTGGTCTCGAATAGTACCATAGCCTCTGTACCATGGACTTCCACTGTCTTAGATTAGAGTTCTCTTGTTGAGGGTGTACTCGGGCATGCTGTTTTATCTTATTTCTCTTCCTTTTGTTCTTTTAAGTTTTTATAGTTTATATATGAATGATCTAATTTAATGTTGTTACGTCCTTGAAATATTTTATTTTGATTGTTTATTCTTCTCTTGTAGGTTATTTATTTCCTCGTTTCCGTTCCACATTGGGCTATTTTTCCCTGGTGGAGCCCTTGGGCTTATATCATCGTGCTTTTCATACTAGGGTTGTAGCCTTGCTTGTAATAATAATGATGATGATGATAATATATCATCTCCAGTTTTACTTTTATCCTTTTTACGCCATAAAGGAAGTCAATGTCGTAATCATCTTACCATAAGTAAGTATGATTTGATAATTGTTTATATGATGGTTACTTTTTCACTTTGTCTACAACTTATGCCTCTGGTTTTTTTTTTTTTTTTTTTTTTTTTTTTTTTTGAAAGCAGCGTTCTTATCATTAGAAATGAAAACCTCCAATATCATTAAATGATTTTCTAATTTTTAAACTCAATAAGTAGTAATATTTCGTCAGTTAACTGTCTAATCTGTCGAAACTGCTGTCGGCTTATTTTAATTTATTTCTCTAAATACATAATTCAATTGTCGGTGCAATTATGTTTAGTAACAAACAAAAGCTTTATCGTGATTAAATGGTTTAGTCCAAATACTTACACGAGAAGGTTGATGCATAAGTAACTTGTGTTTATTTAGTAGCAATAGATTTGTTTCGTAATACCACCAATTCTTACACATTCTCCTCTGTCCCGATACACTTGACAACATTGAGATTGCCAAACAATTTTATTTATCTGTGTTATTTCTCTTCCTCTTGTTTAGTTCACGTTTTTATAGTTTATATAGGAAATATTTATTTTAAAATTGTTATTGTTCTTGAAATATTTAATTTTCCCCATTTCCTTTCCTCACTGGGCTATTTTCCCTGTTGGATCCTTGCGGCTTATAGCATCCTGCTTTTCCCACTAGGGTTGTAGCAGAGCAAATAATAATAATAATGATAATAATAATAATAATAATAATAATAATAATAATAATAATAATAATCTGAGCGTTCGGTTATACGACCTTGAACTGAGACCTCGCCGTGCATCTGGCATCAGTTCTTGCAGCAATTCCAAGCAAAGGAAAACCTAGATAATTCAAGGTTTTCGTCACTCCTTGTGAATCGTTAATGCTGGATGTTGGGCTTTCATAAGGTTCTAATGTATTCTCTCATAAATAATTGGATCCCGGTAACTGAGAATGAAAGTGAGGGCAATTTTATTTCTAAATTAATTTGTAATGTTGTTATTGTCATTATTATCATTATCTTTGTAGACTTTATTCTTGTGTATGTTACACCACTTCCTTATTTGAAGACTAATATCATTCCCGATGATTTCAGAAAATATATAATTCGGATTATCCAGATAAGACATCACCTATCAGCTTCACATAACTATCAATAAACTAAAATCAACCTTCTAAATAGTCTTGAATGGTTATTATTGATTTATCGGGTAGATGTATGCATAAAGTGGTCAGAATCATGAGAAAAAAGGATTAGATTATTATTATTATTATTATTATTATTATTATTATTATTATTATTATTATTACTAGCCAAGCTACAACCCTAGTTGGAAAAGCAAGATGCTTTAAGCCCAAGGGCTCCAACAGGGAAAAATAGCCCAGGGAGGAAAGGAAACAAGGAAATATATGCATATAAGCAGTAATGAAAAATTAAAATAAAATATTTAAAAAAAAGACTTACAACATTAAAACAGATAATTCATATATAACTATAAAAAGACCCATGTCAGCCTGCTCAACATAAAAACATTTTCTGCAACTTTGAACTTTTGAAGAGCTACTGATTCAATTACCCGATTAGTAAGATCATTCTAGAATACTGTGTAGTATTGAGCCTCATGATGGAGAAGGCCTGACTATTAGAATTAACTGCCTGCCTAGTATTACGAGCAGGATGGAACTATCCAGGAAGATCTGAAGATTCGCATGAAATAAGAAGAAACGGTTGATAAGCCAATCATCTTGGCACTTCACTGATTCTATTTGTGAGTTATGGGTGGATGAAGTTAGAAGTGTACCGGTAATCAATTTGCGAATCACTTTTTTATTTATAATGAGGTAAACAATGTTGCTTGAGGTTAAGCCCTTAGACATGGAATACAGTGTCGATATTTACCTGAAATAGTTTAAACTACCGTTTATTTTTATTTAATGTAACATAAAAATGTAAGGTAACGACAGAATTAAGTAGATCCCAAAGTTTTTTAATGTTGATTTGTTTTTTCAGTTTTATAATAGTTTAATTACTCATCTGATTGATATATTCTTGTTCTTGGTGATGAATATTATGAAGAACCATATAATATGAGTGGCTAATGAAATGTAAATGTAATTATTAATATATGATACGTATGAGTGATTATGAGAATAAACATGATGATAAATACCATGCATATGACATCATATTCTGAGTTTATATTCGAATATTGTTGGTAATTTTCACTTACAAAACCCTTCAGGTAATAGTTGAAAATTATACATAAATGAAAGCTATGGTGTGCTCCGGGGAAAATACAGCAACGCGTGCCTCATTTACATTCTGTAAACTGTACTTTTTATCTTCTTACTTTGTTCAGATGTCTTATGGGAATAAACAAAAGCAAGACATTCACACGGAAAGATCCGCATATGAAGTTTTTTATTTTATAATATACTGATCTTTCTATGTAAAGCTTAGATGATTACGGACATTTTATTGTCATTATCAGCCACTACCTGGCCCTCCCTGGTCCTAGCTGGCCTGGAGAGGTGGTCGGAACGCTTATCATATGATATATAGTCTCTAGGGCATGGTTATGTTTGTAGTTTTTGTGTAAAATATATGTTTGTGTAATTTTGTAATTCTCATACTCCGGAAGGGGTCGATAGAATAAAATTTGCCTTTGAAAACAAAAATTGCCTTGAGTGGCCTATAAAACAAACTTTTAAACCAGTGACGTAATTATTGAGCGTGTTTTTAATATATTTCAGTTTATATGTTTATCTGGTTTTAACATTTTCCATATTTCAGTTTTTCTTAGTCATTATATTTATTTTTGTCCATCCCCGGCACATTGCGTCATATATCCTGACAATGCTTTCCAATCATGTTAGAATTAGCATGAGAGGGTTAATTCTTTCCTTCTTTCACTTTATAATCGATTTCTTTTCTGAATCACGAATTCTTTCTTTACTATTCTCCTTTCTTTGCTTTATTTTTTCTTTACATTCCTTCCTAAAAACTAGAATGTATATCGTTCGCTATCTCAAGGAAGCCATCAACGTGCCATCGCATTTTCCTTTCCATTTTATAGTCCGTCTTCCTATTGTCACTTTCCTACTTCCTCTCCTGCTCCTTCTCCTACTTCCTTTCGCTTGTGATCCTCATTCTCTTATCATTCCCATCAATCTGACTTCCTCACAGACTCGACCATCCCATTCCCTTCAAAGTCTCCCATTTCCATGGCCATCATGCTTTCCAGTAAGGGCGGACGGGATGCTTCAGGAGTGAGAGTCCATGCTGGCATAAGGCCAGCTTCATCTACTAAACCCCCTTCCACCATTTCCACTACTATTTTCCATTCCTACGTCGTCGTTTCTCTTTCTTTTCCATCCCATTATTTCGTCGAGATTTCCATTCCCACCTGTTGCTATTCTTCAGTTCTGGTTATTCTTCTTCATTATTCTTTTATGATTCTCATTCTTAGTATTCTGCGCCTTTTCCAAAGTTATTGTGCTAAATGTTTCTCCCTCTTCCTATACATTATGCTTCGTACTGTCTCGCTATTAGATCTCCCATTTCACATGACACCACAGTTCTATTAACGAATCAATACCTTATCTGTGTCAGGGTAGTTCCTCTTTCTTTCTTTTTCTCTTTCCCTTTTCTTCCTTTCCCCATTATCTCTTTTGCCTTATTGCGATCTCCCTTATCTTATCTTCTTTTTCCCCTTATTGTTTTTATATTTTCGGTGTTTATGTTTCATATCAATATAATTTCAAGTGCTGCTTTCAGATAAGTCTTTTACTCTCCAATTAGGTTCCATGATTTTTTTTTCCAAAGACTTTTCCCTTTCTCCATTAATATGAATATTTAATCTCCTTTTTTTTATTTACTGTAATTCTTCATTCCCTTATTCCTGGACTTTTCATGTTTCTTTTCCCCCTTGGTCTTAGCTTCCAGTTTCACTTATTTACTAGATATCATTCTCATATTCCATTTAATTGTTATATTGTTTGTGCACCCATTCTTTTCATTTTGCCTTTCTTTATATCTGTTCTCGTCGTTTTAAATATTTCATAGGTTCCTTCCATATTCATGACTTTACCATTTCTCGATTTTTTTTTTTTTTTTTTTTTTTTTTTTTTTTTTTTTTTTTTTTTTTTTTTTTTTTTTTTTTCTGCCATGCATTCATTCTGCGGCTAGTCAAATCTTATAATCCAGCCTGTAGTCCCAGGATGGCTAAATGAAATTATTTAACCTTTTCCGAAAATATTTTTCTTATGCTTTTGTCCTTAGCTTCACATTAATTATTAAAAAAAAAAAGGAATATCTTTTTTTACTATTAAGTAAATCATCACTTTTAAGACTCCCAGTTTAATATGAATGTTTTTTTTCCTTCCTTATGAAAAGTATTTCCAAAGAATGTCGACTGAATAGACGCATTTGTGGGCTAGCCCTCCCCCCCCCCCCCTGAACGTTTTGCAAAGATACGCTTAATATTTACAGGTAATTGAAGGTAACTTTTTCGGGTCTGGTCTGCCTTTCCTGTTTTCAGTGAGCATTTCGTGTTATTGTGTGAACTGTTATTACTTGGGATGGAAGTTTTATTTTTTTTAATGGATGATATTATCAAGTGTTTCTAATTCTAATGATTTTTAATTATGATTGGGTAAGGATTATTATTGAATTAACCATCATGTAATATGGTTTGAGACAGGAGGTATAGCCGTTTTAATAGCTTTTTATAATTGCTAGTCGTTATATTTCAAGAAAGGAGAGGAGGAATTAATTAATTTCGGAGGGCGTATTTCAATAGGCAATGTTTCCACCACGAGACCGAGCTTGGAACCAGGTCAATTGTTTGACGGATTGATTAAATTGTCAGTTATCTTCTGGCATTGAAATGAGTATTGCTTATCATATCCCAGATTTTTTTTTTGAAAACGTCAGACCCTTTTTTTTAGTTTGGTTATGTGATCGTTAGTTGCAGAATGTTTCCGGGTCTCGCTAATTAATTGCACATGACATAAACTCGAAAAACATACCTAAGAGTATATAATTAAAAAAATTAAATTAAATTCAACAGCACCCATTATTCAATCTGTTGTTAGACTAAAATTCCGAAAGAGAGCTTGCGTACACCTGCAAGTACACTTTTCTTCTTAATTTTCTTATAATTTTATCGTTTAAAAACCCAGGGTATTATCATTTAGTATGTTCAGTCCCCAATTACGTCTAATTTAAAAATCTATTATAGTACTTTTTGGGATATATGATCTAACTTTTGGATTTCAGAATGAAAATAACAATAATAACTTTATAAATTTAGCTATAGTTGGTCGGCTTCATTGATACTAGTGGTATTATTATTATTATTATTATTATTATTATTATTATTATTATTATTATTACTTGTTAAGCTACAACCCTAGTTGGAAAAGCAGGATACTACAAGCCCAGGGGCTCCAACAGGGAAAATAGCCCAGTGAGGAAAGGAAACAAGGAAAAGCAAAATATTTTAAGAACAGTAACATTAAAATAAATATCTCCCATATAAACTATTGAGCGAATTGCAAACTGTCATTCATTATCTGCAATTATGAAGCATAATATATATATATATATATATATATATATATGTATGTATGTATATATATACACATATATATACATATATATATATATATATATATATATATATATTTACGATGACTGCGATCTGAGGGAAAGTTGAAAGTTGAACTTTAAAAGAGGAATTTCCGTCTACACGCTGAGTTACAGTTGCTGCTAGAATTGAGTTGTAAGGTTTTCATTCATTAAGAAATGAATGAATGGCGAGATGAATTTCACTCGATGAGTACAGGTTTTTCTGATTTCTCCTCTTGAAGCTTAATTTGTAGAGTTTTAGGAATCAGATGGTAATTATAAATTTAGATAAGGTTACGTTTCAATCACGAATGGTAGAAAGGTTGTAATTAAAGTCGAGTTATATAACGGTGGAATATCCTGTATATTTTGAGATTGCTTCATAATTTTATGATTATCATCATCATCATCTCCTACGCCTATTGACGCAATGGGCATCGGATAGATTTCGCCAGCCGTCTATATCTTGAGCTTTTAAATCAATACTTCTCCATTCATCATCATCTACTTCACGTTTCATAGTCCTCAGCCATGCAACTCTTCTAGTGTGTTGCGGAACCCAGTTTAAAGTTTGGTGAACTAATCTCTCTTGGTGAGTGCGAAGAGCATGTCCAAACCATATCCATATACCCCTCATCCTGATCTCATCCACATATGGCACTCGAGTAATCTCTCTTATAGTTTATCTAATCATGTCCTGCCATTTAACTTCCAATATCCTTCTGAGGCTTTGTTTTCAGATCAGCTAAATCTATTGGAGATTGTTTCATTATCATAATTTACTTTTTGGGGAAATTATGTAAGTTGGTTTTTTAGTTCATCTCTCCGTCACTTTGTAAATTCTTTCTTTATATAAGGTTAAAGTTTAAGAGTCTACATAAGAATATTGAATTTATATAAGGTTAGAGTTTATGAGTATACATAAGATTATTGAATTTATATAAGGTTAGAGTTTATGAGTATAGATAAGATTATTAAAGTGAGTAAATACGTGCAAGTACATGCTGTCAGTGAAACTATTTGACATTACAGATCTTTGCCTTTTCCCTTTGGTGGTACACAAGAATACTATTTAAACTTTTCTTATTTTAATTATGTATTTTTTTTTTTTAAGGAGTTTTGAAAACAGACCGCCTGGGGTATTTGCTTATCACCCTTGGGTATCAGAATTAAAACTTCTGAGGATTATGAATGTTACAGCTTTGAAGGCCATCTTGTATTTCTCAAGTCAGTTGAAGAGTCTATACTTAATCTCCCCCCCCCCCCTTCTCTCTCTCTCTCTCTCTCTCTCTCTCTCTCTCTCTCTCTCTCTCTCTTTCTTTAAAAGTGTGAGCATGCCAATGAAGTTTATATTTTATTTTGCGACTAGTGACAAGGATGATGCACCCTTACCCCCCTCTTTCTCTCTCTCTCTCTCTCTCTCTCTCTCTCTCTCTCTCTCTCTCTCTCTCTAAAAGTGTGAGTATTCCAATGAAGTTTATACTTTATTTTGCGGATAGTAACAAGGATAATGCACCTCTCTCTCTCTCTCTCTCTCTCTCTCTCTCTCTAAAAGTGTGAGTATTCCAATGAAGTTTATACTTTATTTTGCGGATAGTGACAAGGATAATGCACCCCTCTCTCTCTCTCTCTCTCTCTCTCTCTCTCGCTCTCTCTCTCTCTCTCTCTCTCTCTCTCTCTCTCTCTCTCTCTTTTTAAAAGTGTGAGTATGCCAATGAACTTTAAATTTTATCTCGCGACTAGTGATAAGGATGATGCACCCTCTCTCTCTCTCTCTCTCTCTCTCTCTCTCTCTCTCTAAAAGTGTGAGTATGGCAATGAAGTTTATATTTTATTCTGCGACTAGTGACAAGGATGATGGACCTCTCTCTCTCTCTCTCTCTCTCTCTCTCTCTCTCTCTCTCTCTCTCATTAAGTGTGAGTATGACAATGAACTTTTTAATTTCATTTCGCGACTAGTGATAAGGATGATGCAACCTTTCCTCTCTCTCTCTCTCTCTCTCTCTCTCTCTCTCTCTCTCTAAAAGTGTGAGTATGCTAATGAACTTTAATTTTATTTCGTGACTAATGATAAGGATGATGCAACCGTTCCCCCCCCCTCTCTCTCTCTCTCTCTCTCTCTTTCTCTCTCTCTCTCTCTCTCTCTCTCTCTCTCTCTCTCTCATTGTATACCGTTTCAATTGTCTTCAATATGCATATTTTTAATACCGACTACTCCTCATTTGAATCCAGCCCATCACGTTATCCAAGTAACACCCAATTTAGTCTCAGGCCTCCTAGTGTGTTCCGTCTTTGGCATCAGTGAAGACTCTGTTTGATGTCATTTTAAGAATCTGATGACAAGGGTGTTTGTCAACAGTCTATTAGTTGCTTTTTATGGAGTGCCCGCCCCTCTGAGGGATGATTCAACATTTTAAAAAATTTAGAAACTCTCATCGTGTTTCGGCGAGATTTTGCGTCATTTGATTATTATATAACTTACGATTTTACATTTCGACTATTGTAAAATTAAATATAAATTTTTTTTTCATTTAAAATTAAATTTAGTAAAGTTATTTTTTATTTAAAATTAAATAAAACTCATTTGATTTTTCTTAAAATTGATCAAAACATTTGTTTGTGTATTCGGAAAATTGTTGAGTTTTGGTCTTCTAATCTGAATCAATTCCATACCTAAGGGGAGACGTGTGTGTGTGTGTGTGTGTGTGTGTGTTTGTTTTTTTTTTTTTAAATTCCAACCATCACAAGTGACAGTAATATAAGAGAAGTTGCCGTACTGTCACAAAACTTACTCCAATATACTCTCCTTTTGCATAGTTATATACGAACCTGAGATGAGAAAAGTTGTCCCCGGCCCGGATGAAGGTATGTGCGAACTTAGCGGGCGACTTACAATTAGGTTTGTTTTAATCAATGGAATGACTCCTATTTTTATGTAACCATGGACAAATCGTTTAACTGGTGTGGAAGATTTGGAAAGTTAATTTCTTTGTGTGATACAAACAGAAGTTATGGAATGCGTGTTTTTGGAAAACGAAGGGGAAATTATATTAAAAAAACGAAGGGATTTTATTGAGTGTTTTGTGTATATATTTTATGCCTATAGGTGTAATACAATTATAGTAATTCAACAACAACAACAAAAACAAATGCAGCCGTTTCTAGCACACTGCAGGATAAAAAACCTCAAGCATGTTATTCATGTCCATGGTTTGGCCATTTTCATCACCACGCTGACCATTGCTGAGTCAGAGCAAACCAACCTAGTATGGGTGGCACTGACTAGCACAACTTTGCTGATCATGGCGATACATAAATCTTTTCACCACGTTAAGGTATCCACACTCAGAAACGATTATTGCAATTATTATAATTATGACCGATTAAATGACCGTACCTATGAAATGGACAAAAATTGAGTTTGCGAGATGTAAATTGTCACGCTTTGTAAGTAGTAACTAAAAGATGAATCTATTTCATAAGAAGTTTATTTCTTTTTTACATTCAAATAGTTTGAGTCAGTTGGTCTATTAACTCAGGAATATGATTTATATTAGCAATAAGCACTTATCTTTCCGCATTTAATACTTTTGCTGTACTACGTTACTTTTTTTTTTGGAGTATAGAACAAGCCAAATGTTTAAGAACTTATGAAGTTTCATAATATGATTCAATTGCAAAGATAATTTCTTACATTGATGGAGTAACTGTTGTCTGTTCTTTGTTTAACCTCTTAATTCTCATTTAACTATGTACAAATTCCTTAAAAACACCATATAAACTGCTATTCGTTCTGTATTTCAAGTTAATATTACTTTTTTTTTTTTTTTGTTCTATAAGAATCGCTAATCATGCTTTATATCAATAACATGTTGTTCATTATTTTGTAAAAATAGAAAATTATAAACGAACGTATTGGTGAAAATGAAAATTAAAAACGAACTTGTTGGTGAAAATGAAAATTAAAAACGAACTTGTTGGTAAAAATGAATATTAAAAACGAACTTATGGGTGAAAATGAAAATTAAAAACGAGCTTATTGGTGAAAATGAAATTTAAAAACGGACTTATTGATGAAAATGAAAATTAAAAACGAACTTATTGGTGAAAATGAAAATTAAAAACGATCTTATTGATGAAAATTTAAAAACGATCATATTGGTGAAAATCAAAACTAAAAATTAACTTATGGGTGAAAATCAAAATTAAAAACGAACTTATTTGTGAAAATCAAAATTAAAAACGAACTTATTGATGCAAATGAAAATTAAAAACGAACTTATTGGTGAAAATAAAAATTAAAAACGAAGTTATTGGTGAAAATAAAAATTAAAAACGAAGTTATTGGTGAAAATGAAAATTAAAAATAAGCTTATTGGTGAAAATGAAAATGGAAAACGAACTTATTGGTGAAAATGGAAATTGAAAAGCGGACTTATTAGTGAAAATTAAATTTAAAACGAACTTATTGGTGAAAATGAAACTTATTGGTGAAAAAGGAAAATTGAAAATGAACTCATTGGTGAAAATGAAAATTAAAAACAAACTTATTGCTGAAAATGGAAATAAAAATGAACTAATTGGTGAAAATGAACATTGAAAACGAGCTTATAGGTGAAAATGAAAATTAAAAACGAACTCTTTGGTTAAAATGAATATTAAAAACGACCTTATTGGTGAAAATGAAAATTAAAAACGAACTTTTGGTGAAAATGAAAATTAAAAACAAACTTAGCGATGAAAATGAAAATTAAAAACAAACTTATTGGTGAAAATGAAAATTAAAAACGAACTTATTGGTGAAAATTTAAATTAAAAACGAACTTATTGGTGAAAATGGAAATTGAAAACGAACTTATTTGTGAAAATGAAAATTAAAAACGAAGTTATTGGTGAAAATGAAAATGAAAATTAAAAACGATCTTATTAATGAAAATTAAAAACGATCTTATTGGTGAAAATGAAAATTAAAAACGAACGTATCGGTGAAAATGAAAATTTAAAACGAACTTATTGGTGAAAATGGAAGTTAAAAACGAACTTATTGGTGAAAATGAAAATTAAAAACGAACTTACTGGTGAAGAAGAAAATAAAAAACGAACTTACTGGTGAAGAAGAAAATTAAAAAAAGAATTTATTGGTGGAAATGAAAATTAAAAACGAACTTACTGGTGAAAAAAGAAAATTAAAAAACAAACTTATTGGT
>NC_090735.1:141880344-141896211 GCF_036898095.1 Palaemon carinicauda | reverse complement strand
GTAACCCTTTTGGAAGGTGAGTTAATCAGTGGCATCATAGCAGTTATTCATAGCCTCTTTTCTTTTTTATCCATTTATTTTGTTCATATTTATATTAAAGTAAGTTTACCATGATAGGTTTTAACACAAAGTTGCAACGATTCAGAATTCCAAACTAGTGTGTATTCTCTATCCTAAAAAGTTATTAATATCTCGGTATTCCTAGGAATATATGTAGTTTAAGTGCAGATTGGGGAACTGGCAATTTTTCACCTATGAATTCATATTAACTGATTAATTGGGATAGGTTTAATATTTTTTTTTTTTAATTCTCAGAATTAAATTGTTTATACTGTATGCTGTTCTGTTAGAACCTTTACTCTCTATAACACTGTATTTTTGGTGTCCCTTATGTGTATAATTACTGTTCTTCATTTACGTAATTTGTTAAGTAATGTATTCGTTCCTATCTCCAGTTCTTTACTTAAAAATGAAAGTTCTAAATTTTAAGAATGGGCTGTTCATGTTTTAGAACATAGTCGCTGCCTTATTCATTTATCTTAATCCCTCTTTTAAAGGAGTTACAGTTGTAGTGAATTCTCTGTATTCACGTTTGTCATGCGTAAGTTATCATCAGATCTATACTTTTAGAATTCCTTAATATATATTTGTTTCTGTTCTCACTAATTATTCAAATCACTGAAACATATTTTATTTTTTCCTCCCTTCCGTAAAAATTCCACTGAATCACTTTTTTCATTAAACATTGTCTAAAATATTTTCTACATTACCGGAAATGATAAAATATCGAAACTCTCTTCCTCGTTGAAGCATTTGTAGTTGCAAATACTTCCCCAGTGGCAGTGGCTGACCATCAGGCATCTGGCAACACTTATTATTAATCGTATATTTGTGGTATCATTATGTTTGTAATTAGCATTTTAATGGATTCAGCATTCACCCGTTCTTATATTCTGCATGTTGCTCCAATTCTATATATATATATATATATATATATACATATATATATATGTATATATTTATATATATATATATATATATATACACATATATATATATATGTATATATTTATATATATATATATATATATATATTCATATGCATATATATATAAATATATTTACATATATATATATATATATATGTATATATTTATTTGTATATATATATACTTTATACATATATCTATATACTTTATATATATATATATATATATATATATACATATGCATATATATATAAATATATTTGCATATACATATATATATACATATTTATGTATATTATATATATATATATATATATATATATTTATATGTATATAATTATATATATATATATATAATACATAATCATATACATAACTAATACATATATCATTTTAATTAGGCATTAACCCTAACACGAGATTGCTCAATAGCAAAAAAATACACAACTGTCACTACCATATTCTCTCTTAATTGTTGAATCGTGGTTGAACCCCACATGTAAAAATCTTTTAATATCTTTGACCACTATATACACGTACACAGGAAGCTTTTGTGTAGTCCCTCAGTCCCTGATGTACACCCAGTGCTCTCATCACATCTATCATTTATATACTTTCACCTTCCTGAATGACGAAATTGCTTCTTCCAATACATCATTCATGTCTTCTTCTATCCGAATTATTGTTATTATTATTATGATTATTTGTTATTATTATTATTTTTATTATTATTATTTTATTGTTTTATTTTTTTATTATTTTGTTTTATTGTATTGTGTTATTTTGTTATTATCATTATCATCATTATTATCATCATTATATTATTATTATCATTATTGTCATTTTTATTATTATTATTATTTTTATTGTTTTATTATTTTATTATTTTATTTTATTATTTTGTTTTATTATTTTATGATTTTGTCATTTTGTTATTTTATTATTATTAGTATCATCATTATTTCATTATTATTATCATTATTGTCATTATTATTATTATTATTAGTATTATTTATTATTATTATTATTGTTATTATCATCATCATCATCATCATCAGTATTATCATTATCATTATTATTATTATTATTATTATTATTATTATTATTATTATTATTACTTGGTAAGTTATAACCCTAGTTGGAAAAGCAGGATGCTATAAGCCCAAGGGCTCCAACAGGGAAAATAGCCCATTGAGGAAATGAAATAATGAAAAATTACAAACAAATTTATGAACAATAATAACATTAAAGCAAATATTTCATGTAAACTATGAAAACTTGAAAATAACAAGGGGAGGAGAAATAAGATAGAATAATGTGCCCGAGTGTACCCTTTTCACCTTACCATTATTATTATTATTACAAAATAAGCTATAACCCTTGTTGGAAAACTAAGATGCTCTAAGCCCAGCGAGGAAAGGAAACAAGAAAAAAAAAAAAAAAAAAAACACAAGAGAAGTAATAAACAGTCAAAATAAAATATTTTAAGAACAGTAACAACATTCGATTACATTTTCATATATAAACTATAAAAACTTGAAAAAACCACAATTGGAAGATAAGATAAAACATCGTGCCCTAGTGTACCCTCAAGTAAGAGAACTTTTATCCAAGGTAGTGGAAGGCCATGGTATGGAGGCTATGGCACCACCCAAGACTAGAGAACAATGGTTTAACCCTTCCACCTCCACTAAACTGTTTTACAATATCATAAACATATTCAGTATATTCACATTTCTCACTCTACTAGTTCTTCATACAACATTCGGTTTTTTTTTTTTTTTTTTTTCATTATCCTTATTTCCCTTCCACGTTTGTTTTTATAATCACAAAGCACATATCATGTTACCTCTTTCACTTCATCCACTCTATGAATCGGCGTTTCTGTCTTGGTCTGTTATTTCCACTGTCGAGTATCTAAACATATTCTACTGCTTCCACCATTCGTTCTAACATTAATTGTCCCATCTTCCTGATTTCCATTTGACCTTATCACCCCAACCTTGTTCACTATTATTTCTAATTATCTCTCTATGGCCAATTTATTTATCCAGCAACTTTACTTCCAAGATTTACTGTAATTTATACTGCCTATGCATGCATAATTGATAAAATGCATGCATTTATGCAATAGAGGCCGTAATTGTTTGAATCGGCAGCATTCAACTATATATATATATATATATATATATGTATATATATATGTGTGTGTATATATATATATATATATATATGTATGTGTGTGTGTGTGTGTGTATATATATATATATATATATATGTATATAATGCAACTCAAGATAATTTCATATATGAACATTTTAATTTTTATAAATATCTTTATGCTCAGCATATCAACACGAAATTACTTAATAGACCATAATGCAACTCAAGATAATTTCATATATGAACATTTTAATTTTTGTAAATATCTTTATGCTCAGCATATCAACACGAAATTACTTAATAGACCATTCATAGTTTGCAAAGATTGGTACCCTACTTGTACAAATCAAGAATTTTCCTCTTCTCGAGTTTTCTCGAAAGTGTTTGAATCTGAATCCGAGAATCTTGTCAGTTACAAACTAATTGGTTGATGCGAACACCTGGCCGTAACAAGAGCATTGCAATCCCTTCATTATATATGTAAGGCAAAACCAATCTAGAAGTTCTCAACTCCCTTTGTGTTTCCAGGATCTCGGAAATTACTTGTTTTCAAAAGGTGTATGTCATTTGGTCTCTTGCCTTACTATGTGGTTTAATAATTTCTTATTATTTTGTCATGTTTTAATAAGAGACAGTGTTGTCGTTTCCTTAGCTTCTAAACTTTTTCATTCTACTAGAAAATTGCTGCAAATTACTATACTTTCACCCTTCAACCTGCTTTACAGTTAAGTCCCGCCCACTACATGTGATTGCAGTTTGCATTTTTTTGAAGTTGCTGAGCAATTATAATGATGTTTAAGGCAGTTTAAAGGTCGCTAATGAATGGCCGAGGCAAGGGACGGTGACAATGCCTTAGCAAACAGGACAATGCCCTAGAGACAGACCATATATCATATGATCAGCGCCCAAGCCTCCTCTCTACCCAAGCTAGGATCTGGGAGGACCAAGCAACGGCTGCTGATGACTCAACAGATAGATACCTATAGGCTCCCCCAAACCCCTCAACCTTAGTTCACAAGGATGGTAAGGTTGCAGACACTAAAGGCACTAACGATTCTGAGCGGGACTCGAACCCCCTTCTGGCAAATACCAGGCAGAAACGTTACCAATCAGGCCACAACAAACAGCATAAGCTGTTTATCTCCTTTGGCATATTCCGATCATGGTAGAATAGATTTATCATCCAAAGGAAATTCACATTAGAGTAAATTTGGTTGTGATGTTAATTTCATTATTTTAGAAGTTTTATTCTTTTTAGGTATTTTATGATATGGGAAATAACATAAAAACGGGAAAATCTTTAATATTGTCTCGAGTAAAATAATTGTTTTATTACCTTTCATTTGTATAGATGCGTAAACCACCGTCTATTTTCCATAGTTGGTAAGTTACATTATTTCAGTCATAAGCCTCCCAAGGTAAGTTTTAGTAATCCTCCGTCATATGGTTAGATACACTATTAGAAAATACCCGTAATTTTAATCGCAAATTCTTCGTAAAAATATCCTGTGTTCAACTGCATTTCAGTGAAATGCAGGCAACCGTAATTTTACCTTCCTTTGTTATTATCTTGTACGGGTTAGTGACTGTAATATCGTTCTTATATATCCTTTTTAAAAGGGTAAAAATCCTTGAATAAATGTTGCCAGACATTTTCCGTTTTTTAATGCAAATTATTAAGTGTAGGTTAGGTGAATGAAAAATTGACGGAGGGGATTTAAAGGTCAAGTTTAGATTATATAGTTTTTTCATATCAGCTCGTTTTTAAAGGTTGACTTTACGTAAAGGAATATAAAGATTGCATGTAAGGGGGATTTTAGATATTGTTGTGGAAGGCAAGTTAGTTTTTTACTTCTATATTGTAATTTACGTATGTTTTTTTTTTTTTCTAAACGGCATTTTAGCTTTCAAGCATTCCTGTAAATGAGATCTGTAGTTGAGCGTATTGGTGTAAATCCTAGAGCAAATCAAACTCAACTTTTTCTGTGTATAGATATCGAAATCAAACCACGTAGCCTATCATTCTGGTTATTTATTTGAACAAACTTCTTCAGCGACATGATAACATTTTCAATTGCCATCCATGTTATTCATTATATCATTTTGTATATTTGAGTACTTTATTTTCATTATCAAAATAACCTTTTAGTAATTTGATTCATACCTAGTAGAAAGTGACTGTAAATATAGCAAATGCAACCAAAAATTATCGATGGATAAATTATATAGGGGATGGTGTATTCAAGAGCTAATTCAACATTGAAATCAGTCGTTTCTCTTCTTTGGGGCTAAATCCTATTTACCAATCTTATCTCCATTTATCATTTTCCTTCCTCACAGATAAGGGCAGTAAGCTGCTCTTCCCGTTGGCCTTTGCAAATGATAATGATAACGAAAACATTTCCTGGTAACAAACCAGCTGTCAATATCATTATCTTTGATATTGTGGATGTTATCTTCTATAATTTAGCTAACATTATTCATCACTGTATATGCTGTGTTTTTCCAATTGAATATCTTATTTCATTCATAAAATCGTCTATTATGATAGATTTGATATGATTCGGCTAACTGGGCAAACATACATCACGACCCAATAATAGATCAGTCCGTCATCTCCCAAACTTGGAATTGGGGTCGATAGAATCTGTGCCAACTTTTTCCTTTAAGGGGGTCCAAGAAGTGTGCATGTGTGTATATGTGCACCAACGTACGTGTTTTGCTCATATGCGAGTATGTATGTGTACAAGGTTGTGGTTCAAGTTCCTAATTATATAAACGTTTACCCTGTGTTCATCAATGCTGGGTTTTGGTGTTTATTTGAGAGCTGCCAGGTCTCTTGCGTCGTGCATCCTGCACAACATTGCAACCGGATCTTTTGTTATAGGCGAAGTCGATTCAGGTAGTTTCTTCTGGTTTTCGTTTGATGAATATAAAGAAATATGAAAAATAATTCTTGAGATCTAATTAGAAATCTCGCCGCGTTTAGAATCATCAGGAATGTGGAAGTAAATAAACCAGGTCCGTATTTACAAATACAGGCAAAGTCGGAGAGAACATTTTACGAGAGTTTTGGCATGTTTTTTTGTTTGGAGAGAGAGAGAGAGAGAGAGAGAGAGAGAGAGAGAGAGAGAGAGATTAAAAATCATTATTAGTATTAGTATTGTTATTATTATTATTATTATTATTATTATTATTATTATTATTATTATTATTATTATTATTATTATTATTATTATTATTATTATTAGTCGTGCACTTTCCCCCTTATATTGTTGTTTGTATTCGAAGTTTTTGGGGATCCTGTAAGGCAACATGTTCACTGTTCTTAAGCTTTACTTCATAGAACTTATTACTTTAATGTTGGACATATAATAATCTATATCGCTTTTGCTTGTCATTTATCATTCAAATTCCCGTCGTTTGAAATTATTTACTAAATAAATAGAGGATTATTTGACCATCCTTTTCAACTGTTGATAAGTCCGATTCTATTTCTTAATTATAGATTAATGAAGTTAGGAATGTATTCAATTTGTCAACCACATTTTGATTTGTTATAAGCCGTAGTAAAAAAATTAAAGTATGTTTTATTCAGCTATTTGTATAATAGGTCCGTACGTACACTAACACGCGCGTGCGCTCACACACACGTGTATATATATAAATATGTGTAAATATATATATATATATATATATATATAATATATATATATATATATATATATATATAAACAAACATATGATTTACAAATGTCTGTGTGCGTGTATATATGTATATATATATATTTATATACATACATACCTACGTACATACGCGCACGCACACAATCTCATACTGGGATCGAACCTTAGCCCGTTCAAATGAAAGGAAAGGTCGCTACTAATCATGCCACCAGTTGCCGTAAAAGAAGTTGGATCTAACGGGCTAGGGTTCGATCCCAGTATAAGATAGAAATTTATTTCTATTTGAGCACGGTATTGTGTTGAATTTCATCCACACACATGCATACACACACACACACACACTCACATATATATATATATATATATATGTGTGTGTGTGTGTGTGTGTGTGTGTGTGTGTACGTACAGCAGTGCAAATTTTCAACGACGATTAACATGGCAGCGATTAACTAGTTTATTCCCAGATTATATATTCAAGGAAAGGCATCGAGTTGAAGATTTCCTCAGCTTGAATTCTGCTTCGTAAATACATATGCAAAGCAGAGACCAGATGCTGTTGAAAAGCATGTCAGGTGACTTACATTTTATGAGATTCATTTTATACTGCATAGATTATGTCAGGTTCCCTTTAACGAATACTTCCGGTATCTGTCTGGGCTTCATTTTTCTTTCCCCTCGTTTCCGTCCATGTTAAATGGTATACCCCTTTTCCTTTCTCTTTCTGTAGCCGCATTGCAGCAACAACGTCTTAATCATTTACTTAATCAATAGCATTTATCGGAAGCATTTTCGATTCAAATATCAAAACTTTCATCAATCGTATATGGATAGAATTTATAAGATGATAAATAATCTGGTGATAATGAGGCGGAATTGCAGAGGCTGGTAGAAGTGTTGAAAGTTTCCCTGTCTGTGTGTTACATTAGTTGATAGATTCTTTTTACAAGGCATATTGCATCTATACCTAAAATTTCATCGTATGTATGTGTTTGTTTGTTTGTTTTTATTCAGACTTATGAACGTAATTTCCTCATTATATTCATCTTAGTCTTTGCCTATAATAAAACAAAGTATGTAATAAAGTACACTCCTATAATCCCAGCAAAACTATTGTTATTTGTAAGTTCATCTTAGATTCTTTACTTACGAAGTATTTGAGCTTTCCGCTTTTTAGACATTCCTTAGATCTCTGGCATAGCAAAAGAAAAAAAAGAATCATTTCCTTAGTTCCCATATATATTACTAGGGCACCAGCCACCTGTTTAGATACTTTCATTAGAGAGTAATTATTGGGCTCTTTGACTTGCCAGATAGTGCTAAATTGGATCTCTCTCTCTGGTTACGGCTTATTTTGTCTTTTCCCCCACGTACACCGAATAGTCTGGCCTATTCTTACCACATTCCCTTCTGTCCTCATACACCTGACAGCACTGAGATTACCAATTAGTTCTTCTTCGCTCAAGAGGTTAACTACTGCTATGTAATTGTTCAGTGGCTACTTTCCTCTTGGTAAGGGTAGAAGAGACTCTTTAGCTATGGCAAGCAGCTCTTCTAGGAGAAAAACACTCCAAAATCAAATCACTATTCTCTGGTCTCGAATAGTGCCATAGCCTCTGTACCATGGACTTCCACTGTCTTAGATTAGAGTTCTCTTGTTGAGGGTATACTCGGGCATGCTGTTTTATCTTATTTCTCTTCCTTTTGTTCTTTTAAATTTTTATAGTTTATATATGAATGATCTGATTTAATCTTGTTACATTCTTGAAATATTTTATTTTGATTGTTTATTCTTCTCTTGTAGGTTAATTATTTCCTTGTTTCCGTTCCACGTTGGGCTATTTTTTCCTGGTGGAGCCCTTAGGCTTATATCATCTTACTTTTCCAACTAGGGTTTTAGCCTTGCTTGTAATAATAATGATAATGATAATAATAATGATATTAGTAATAATGATGATGATGATGATGATGATGATGATGATAATAATATATCATCTCCGGTTTTACTTTTAACCCTTTTACGCCTTAAAGGAAGTCAATGTTGTAATCATCTTACTATAAGTAAGTATGATTTCATAATTGTTTATATGATGTTTACTTTTTCACTTTGTCTACAACTTATGCCTCGGTTTTTTTTTCGAAAGCAACGTTCTTATTATTAGAAATGAAAATATCCAATATCATTAAATGATTTTCTAATTTTTAAATTCAACAAGTTGTAATATTTCGTCAGTTAATTGTCTAATCTGTCGAAACTGCTGTCGGCTTATTTTAATTTTATTTCTCTAAATACATCATTCAATTGTCTGTGCAATTATGTTTAGTAACAAACAAAAGCTTTATGGTGATTGAATGGTTTAGTCCAAATAGTTACACGAGAAGGTTGATGCATAAGTAACTTGTGTTTATTTAGTAGCAATAGATTTGTTTCATACCACCTATTCTTACACATTCACCTCTGTCCCCATACACCTGACAACATTGAGATTACCAAATAATTTTCTTCATCCAAGGGGTTAACTACCGACTGTAATTGTCCAGTGGCTACTTTCCTCTTGGTAAGGGAAGAAGAGACTCTTTAGCTGTGGTAAGCAGCTCTTCTAGGTGAAGGACACTCCAAAATCAAACCATTGTTCTCTAGTCTTGGGTATTGCCATAGCCTCTGTACCTTGGTCTTCTACTGTCTTGGGTTAGAGTTCTCTTGCTTGAAGGTACACTATTCTGTCTTATTTCTCTTCCTCTTGTTTTGTTCTTGTTTTTATAGTTTATATAGGAAATATTTATTTCAATATTGTTACTGTTCTTGAAATATATAATTTTCCTTGTTTCCTTTCCTCACTGAGTTATTTTCCCTGTTGGATCCTTTGGCCGTATAGCATCCTGCTTTTCCAAGTAGGGTTGTAGCTTAGCAAGTAATAATAATAATAATAATAATAATAATAATAATAATCTGAGCGTTCGTTTATACGACCTTGAACTGAGACCTCGCCGTGCATCTGGCATCAGTTCTTGCAGCAATTCCAAGCAAAGGAAAACCTAGATAATTCAAGGTTTTCGTCACTCCTTGTGAATCGTTAATGCTGGATGGTATGCTTTGATAAGGTTTTAATGTGTTCTCTCATACATAATTGGATCCCGGTATCTGAGAATGAAAGTGAGGGCAATTTTATTTTTAAATTAATTTGTAATGATGTTATTGTCATTATTATTATCTATGCTGACTTTTATTCTTGTGTTTGTGACGACCACTTCCTTCTTTGAAGACTAATATCATTCCCGATGATTTCAGGAAATATATAATTCGGATTATCTAGATAAGACATCACCTATCAGCTTCACATAACTATCAATAAACCAAAATCAACCTTCCAAATAGTCTTGCAGGGTTATTTTTATTTTTAATGAGTAGGTGTATGCATAAAATGGTCAGAGTTATGAGAAGAAAATGATTAGATTCGTATGAAATAAGAAATAACGGTCGATAAATCAGTCATTCTTGGCACTTCACCGAATCTATTTGTCAGTTATGGGTGGTTGAAGTTAAAAGTGTACCGGTAATCAATTCATGAAACACTTTTTAATTTATAATAAGGTAAACAACGTTAT
This sequence comes from Palaemon carinicauda, assembly GCF_036898095.1. Lineage (NCBI taxonomy): Eukaryota > Metazoa > Arthropoda > Malacostraca > Decapoda > Palaemonidae > Palaemon > Palaemon carinicauda. The sequence goes on along the minus strand of NC_090735.1, from coordinate 141,885,769 downwards.
TTGAGATTAAGCCCTTAGACACGGAATACAGTGTCGATAATCACCTGAAATAGTTTAAACTACCGTTTATTTTTATTCAATATAACTGAAAAAAATGTAAGGTAACGACAATTCAGAATTCAGTAGATCCCAAGGTTTTTGAATATTTATTTGTTTTTTCAGTTTTCTAATAGTTTAATTACTCATCTGATTGATATATTCTTGTTCTTGATGATGAATATTATGAAGAACCATATAATGAGTGGCTTATGAAATGGAAATGTAATTATTAATATGTGATACATATGAGTAATTATGAGAATAAACATGATGATAAATACCATGCATATGACATCATATTCTGAGTTTATATTTGAATATTGTTAGTTAATTTCACTTACAAAAATCCTTCAGGAAATAGTTGAAAATTACACATAAATGAAAGCTTCTGTGTGCTCCGGGGAAAATACAGCAACGCGTGCCTCATTTACATTCTGTAAACTGTACTTTTATCTTTTTACTCTGTCCAGATAACTTAAGTATTTAAAGTAATTTTCATAATATACTGAATCTTTCTATGTAAGACTTAGGTTAGAGGATTACGGACATTTTAATGTCATCATCAGCCATTACCTGGCCCTCCCTGGTCCCAGCTTGCGTGGAGAGATGGCCGGGACGCTTATCATATGATATATAGTCTTTAGGGCATGGTTATGTTTGCTAGGGCAATGTCACTGGCTCTTGCTCTGCCATTCATGAGTGGCCTTTAAACCAAACTTTTAAACCAGTGACGTAATTTTTGAGCGTGTTTATAATATATTTCAGTTTATATGTTTATCTGGTTATAACATTTTCCATATTTAAAATTTTCTTAGTCATTATATTTATTTTTGTCCATCCCCGGCACATTGCATTATATATCCTGACAATGCTTTCCAATCATGATAGAGAATTAGCACAAATATTATGACGCTGAGAGGGTTAATTCTTCCCCTCTTTCACTTTATAATCGATTTCTTTTCTAAATCACGAATTCTTTCTTTACTATTCCCCTTTCTTTGCTTTATTTTTTTCTTTGCATTCCTTCCTAAAAACAAGAATGTTTATCTTTCTCTATCTCAAGGAAGCCATCAAGGTGCCATCGCATTTTCCATTCTATTTTATAGTCCGTCTTCCTATTGTCACTTTCCTACTTCCTCTCCTACTCCTTTCGCTTGTGATCCTCATTCTCTTATCATTCCCATCAATCTGACTTCCTCACAGACTCGACCATCCCATTCCCTTCAAAGTCTCCCATTTCCATGGCCATCATGCTTTCCAGTAAGGGCGGACGGGATGCTTCAGGAGTGAGAGTCCATGCTGGCATAAGGCCAGCTTCATCTACTAAACCCCCTTCCACCATTTCCACTCTTATTTTCCATTCCTACGTCGTCGTTTCTCTTTCTTTTCCATCCCATTATTTCGTCGAGATTTCCATTCCCACCTGTTGCTATTCTTCAGTCCTGGTTATTCTTCTTCATTATTCTTTTATGATTTGCATTCTTATTATTTTGCGCATTTTCTCCCTCTTCCAAATGCTTTATGCTTCGTACTGTCTCGCTATTAGATCTCCCATTTCACATGACACCAGAGTTCTATTAACGAATCAATACCTTATCTGTGTCAGCGTAGTTCTTCTTTCTTTCTCTTTCTCTTTCTCTTTCTCTTTTCTTCCTTTCCCCATTATCTCTTTTGCCTTATTGCGATCTCCCGTTATCTTATCTTCCTTTTCCCCTTGTTGTTTTTATATTTTCTGTGTTTATGTTTCATATCAATATAATTTCAAGTGCTGCTTTCAGATAAGTCTTTTACTCTCCGATTAGGTTCCATGGATTTTTTTCCAAAGACTTTTCCCTTTCTCCATTAATATTCATATTTAATCTCCTTTTTTTATTTACTATAGTTCGTCATTCCCTTATTCCTGGACTTTTCATTTTTCTCTTCCCCCTTGGGCTTAGCTTCCAGTTTCACTTATTTACTAGATATCATTCTCATATTCCATTTAATAGTTATATCGTTTTTTGCACCCATTCTTTTAATTTAGCTTTTCTTTACATATGTTCTCGTTGTTTTAAATATTTTTAGTATCCCTCCATTATCACGACTTTTTTTTTTTTTTTTTTGCCATGCATTCATTCTGCGGCCAGTAAAATCTTATAATGTAAGATCCAGTCTGTAGTCCCAGGACGGCTAATTTAAATTATTTAAACTATACCGAAAATATTTTTCTTATGCTGTTGTCCTTAGCTTCACATTAATTCTTAAAGAAAGGGAATATCTTTTTTTACTATTAAGTAAATCATCACTTTTAAGAGTCCCAGCGTTTTTAATCTCCCTAGAAAAAAGTATTTTTAAAAAGTGCCGACTGAATCGACGGATTTGCAGGGTAAGTTCTCTTGCCTCTCCCCCCCCCCCCGAACGTTTTTCGAAGATACTCTTAATATTTCCAGGTAATTGAAGGTAACTTTTTCGGGTCTGGTCTGCCTTTCCTGTTTTCAGTGAGGATTGCGTGTTTTTAGGTGACCTGTTATTACTTGGGATGGAAGTTTTATTTTTTTAATGTATGATATTATCAAGTGTTTCTAATTCTAATGATTTTTAATCATGATTGGGTAGGGATTATTATTAAATTACCCATCATGTAATATGATTTGAGACAGGAGGTATAGCCGTTTTAATAGGTTTTTATAATTGCCAGCCGTTATATTTCAAGAAAGGAGAGGAGGAATTAATTAATTTGGGAGGGCGTATTTCAATAGGCAATGTTTCCACCACGAGACCGAGCTTGGAACCAGGTCAATTGTTTGACGGATTGATTAAATTGTCAGTTATCTTCTGGCATTGAAATGAGCATTGCTTATCTTTTTTTTTTTTTTTTTTTTTGAAACATCAGATCCTGTTTTTCAGTTTGGGTATGTGATCGTTAGTTGCAGAATTTTGCCAGGTGTCGATAATTAATTGCGCATGACATGAATATGAAAACTCAATTAAATTCAACAGCACCCAGGATTCAGTCTGTAGTAAGACTGAAATTTAGAAAATCTTAATTTTCTTATAATTTTATCGTTTAAAAACCCAGGGTCTTATCGTTTAATATGTTCAGTCACCAATACGTGTAATTTAAAGGTCTATTATAGTACTTTTTGGGATATATAATCTAACTTTGGGATTTCAGAATGAAAAGTACAATAATAACTTTATAAATGTAGTTATAGTTGGTCGGCTTCATGGATATTATTATTATTATTATTATTATTATTATTATTATTATTATTATTATTACTTGCTAAGCTACAACACTAGTTGGGAAAGCAGGATGCTATAAGCCCATGGGCTCCAACAGGGAAAATAGCCCAGTGAGGAAAGGAAACAAGGAAGCATAAAATATTTTAAGAACAGTAACATTGAAATAAATATCTCCCACATAAACTATTGACGGCGAATTGCAAACTGTCATTCATTATCTGCAAGTAAAAGCATAATATATATATATATATATATATATATATATATATATATATATATATATATATATATATATATACGATGACTGCGATCTGAGGGAAAGTTGAAAGTTGAAGTTTAGAAGAGGAATTTCCGTGTACACGCTATGAGTTACAGTTGCTGCTAGAATTGAGTTGGAAGGTTTTCAGTCATTAAGAAATGAATGAATGTCGAGATGAATTTCACTTTACGAGTACAGGTTTTTCTGATTTCTCCTCTTGAAACTTAAATGGTGGAGTTTTAGGAATCAGATGGTTATTATAAATTTATATAAAGTTACGTTTCAATCACGAATGGGAGAAAGATTGTAATTAAAGTCTAGTTATATAACGGTGGAATATCGTGTATATTTTGAGATTGCCTCATAATTTTATCACCATCATCATCATCATCATCATCATCATCATCATCATTTCCTACGCCTATTGACGCAAAGGGCACCGGATAGATTTCGCCAGCCGTCTCTATCTTGAGCTTTTAAATCAATACTTCTCCATTCATCATCATCTACTTCACGTTTCATAGTCCTCAGCCATCCAACTCTTCTAGTGTGTTGCGGAACCCAGTTTAAAGTTTGGTGAACTAATCTCTCGTGGTGAGTGCGAAGAGCATGTCCAACCCATTTCCATCTACTCCTCACCATGATCTCATCCACATGGCACTCCAGTAATCTCTCTCATAGTTTATCTAATCATGTCCTGCCATTCAACTTCCAATATCCTTTTGAGGGCTTTGTTTTCAGATCAGCTAAATCTATTGGAGATGGTTTCATTGTCATAATCTACTTTTTGGGGGAATTTATGTAAGTGGATTTCATCTCCGCCACTTTGTAAACTCATTCTTAATATAAGGTTAAAGTTTATGAGTATACATAAGATTATTGAATTTATATAAGGTTAGAGTTTATGAGTATACATAAGATTATTGAATTTATATAAGGTTAGAGTTTATGAGTATACATAAGATTATTGAATTTATATGAGGTTAGTGTTTATGAGTATATATAAGATTATTGAAGTAAGTAAAAACGTGCAAGTATATGCTGTCAGTGAAACTATTTGACATTACAGGTATTTGTATTTTCCCTTTGGTGGCACATACAGTAAGAATACTATTTAAACTTTTCTGAATTTAATTATATATTTTTATCCGGATTTTTTTTCTTAGTTTCTTTAAAATTTTGTTGTTGTTGTTGTTGTTGTTGTTGTTCCTAAAGGAGTTTCGAAAACAGACAGACTGGGGTATTTGTTTATCACCCTTGGGTATCAGAATTAAAACTTCTGAGGATTATGAATCTTACTACTTTGAAGGCCATCTTGTAATGCCCAAGTCAGTTGAAGAGTCTATACTTAACTCTCTCTCTCTCTCTCTCTCTCTCTCTCTCTCTCTCTCTCTCTCTCTCTAAAAGTGTGAGTATGCCAATGAAGTTTATATTTTATTTTGCGACTAGTGACAAGGATGATGCTTCTCTCTCTCTCTCTCTCTCTCTCTCTCTCTCTCTCTCTCTCTCTCTCTCTCTCTCTCTCTCTCTCTCTCTCTTTCTCTCTCTCTCTCTCATTAAAAGAGTGAGTATGCCAATGAACTTTGAATTTTATTTCGCGACTAGTGATAAGGATGGTGCAGCCTCTCTCTCTCTCTCTCTCTCTCTCTCTCTCTCTCTCTCTCTCTCTCTCTCTCTCTCTCTCTCTCTCTCTCCTCTCTCTCTCTCTCATTTTATACCGTTTTAATTGTCTTCAATATACATATTTTAATACCGACTACTCCTCATTTGAATCGAGCCCATCACGTTACCCAAGTAACACCCAGTTTAGTCTCAGGCCTCCTAGTTTGTTCTCGTCTTTGGCATCAGTGAAGAGTCTGTTTGATGTCATTTTAAGAATCTGATGACAAGGGTGTTTGTCAA
>NC_090735.1:141870344-141872844 GCF_036898095.1 Palaemon carinicauda | reverse complement strand
TTCTTGGGCATGATCAACTATTATCACTGTTTTGTGCCAGCCATTGCCTCCACTCTTGCTCCCTTCTACGCCTCCCTCAAGGGCAAGCCAAAGAACCTGAAGTGGGGTCCCCTTCAAGAAGCGGCCTTCTGCAATGCAAAGAAGGCCCTATCAACCACTGCAGCTCTCGCTTTTCTTATCCCACATGCCCCTCTCCTTCTCTCCACCGATGCCAGCGACGTCGCTATTGGTGCATTACTCGAGCAGGTGGTCAACGGCTCGCCCCGCCCATTGCCTTCTTCAGCAGAAAACTGTCCAAGGCAGAATCAGGGTATTCTACCTTCAATCGCGAATTGCTGGCGGTGCACTTGTCTGTCCCTCACTTTCGCCATTTCTTAGAAGGTATGCCCTTCGCCCTTCATCTGGTGCACGCCTTCACTCGACAGTCTGATGCCTGGTCCGCCTGTCAACGCCGACATCTCTCCACCGTGCCTGAATACAATTGCACCCTTCAATACGTCCCTGGAAAAATGAATCCCGTTGCCGATGACCTGTCAAGAAACACTTTGGCTGCCGTTCAACTGGGATTGGATTACAACGCCTTGTCTGAAGCCCAACGACAGGATCCAGAGTATCAAGCATGTAGGACATCCTGCACATCCCTCCGTTGGGAAGACTTCCCCTTGAAGACTCCAACACCACCCTCCTCTGTGACGTCAGTACTGGTAGACCGCGACCTTGGATTCCTGCTCCCATATGCCCGCAGGTGTTTGATTTCATTCACGGCCTTTCACATCAATTGTGCCGTTCTAGTCTACAGCTGCTAAAGACAAAGTTCATTTGGTACGTCATTTTTAAGGATACTAAGGATACTTCCGCGCCTCTACTTCTTGCCAAACTTCCAAAGTACATAGACACATGGATTCAGGAGTGGGCACCTCTCCTCAACCTCAGCGTCGTTTGGCACACATTCACGTCGACGTTGTAGACCCCCAACCCACATCACAAGGACATCGTTACCTGTTTACCGTCATCGACCGCTCCACTCGTTGGCCTTAAGCCATTCCTATGGAAACTGCAACGTCCGCCTCATGTACATCTGCCTCACTCTTAGGATGGATTGCAAGATTTGCTATCCCTGAGCATATTACTTCTGACAGGGGTACCATTCAAACCTCTCAATTGTGGACATCATTAGCTAATCACCTGGGTATCACCATACTGTACATCAAACAACTGCCTACAACCCCGCTGCCAATGGAATGGTTGAACGTTTTCATCGCACCCTCAAAGCAGCTTTGATGTCCTGCTGCAAGGATTCCAACTGGTTTAGTCAGCTTCCCTGGGTCCTCCTGGAACTAAGGACCACTCCTAAAGACGCCCTTGACGTCTCTGCAGGTGAAATGGTGTATGGTGACCCGTTGGTTGTCCCTGCCGAATTTTTCCCTTCTGCAACCTCCTCCAACGATATCCAGCGCATAAGTCACAGCGTGGGAAAATTTATTCCATGCCGCCAGACTTATAAGCCCCCAGCGAAGCATCACATACCAACAGACTTGCACTCTGCAACGCACGTCTTCCTGCGCAACGACACTAGCAAGCCACGGCTAACGCCCCCTTACACGGGCCCTTTCCTTGTGATCCGACGCAGTCCGAAGCATTCCTACTAAACATTCGTGACAAAGAAGACTTGGTCTCAATTGATCGTGTAAAACCTGCTTATCTCCTGCCAGATGACCCGCCTACAGATTGCCTCTCTAGATCAGGGCGCCCTATTTAACATGTACAGTATGTCATTTTTAGGGGGGGGGAGCCATGTACCAACTGTGTGTCACACGATCGTACATAGTAACGACATTTCATTTTGTGAATATATTATGCTTGTATCTTCGCTCTCCCCTCGCACTAACATTGAACCTGAAATAACGTGTCTGTTTTTCTCACCGTTAACTGTTAACCGGTGCGGTGTCGGTTGAACAGGAAATTTCCTGTTGCATTGAGTTTTTGTGTATAAAGGCGAGTGTTCTGTAATAAAGTTACTCAGTTGCTTTCATCCTGCCTTTGAGTCACAACCTTCTCTCGGCTCATTACAAATATATATATATATATATATATATATATATATATATATATATATATATATATATATAATATATATATATATATATATATATATATATATATATATATATATACATATATATATATATATTATATATATATAAATATGTATATATATATATATATATATATATATATATATATATATATATATATATATATATATACACACACACACACACACACACACAGTCTCACACACACGATAACAACAATGACAACAAATGCACTCGTTTCTAGTCCCCGACTAGACAAAGGCCTCACTCATGGTAATTCATGTCTGAGGTCAATTTTCAATACAACGCTGGCCAGTGCGGATTTGCAATGGTGGGTGATGGCCAACCAACCTAGTATGGGTGGGCCAGACTACCTAGTACATCTTTGTTGATCCTGATAATAC
>NC_090735.1:141855344-141860344 GCF_036898095.1 Palaemon carinicauda | reverse complement strand
TAGTCCTCGAGAAGATTTATTCATGGGCTTTTATTTTTTAGTCCTCGAGGAGATTTATTCATGTGCTTTTATTTTTTAGTCGTCGAGGAGATTTATTCATGGGCTTTTATTTTTTAGTCCTCGAGAAGATTTATTCATGGACTTTTATTTTTTAGTCCTCGAGAAGATTTATTCATGGTCTTTTATTTTTTAGTCCTCGAGAAGATTTATTCATGGGCTTTTATTTTTTAGTCCTCGGGAAGATTTATTCATGGGCTTTTATTTTTTAGTCCTCTAGGAGATTTATTCATGGGCTTTTATTTTTTAGTCCTCGATGAGATTTATTCATGGGCTTTTATTTTTTAGTCCTCGATGAGATTTATTCATGGGCTTTTATTTTTTAGTCCTCGAGGAGATTTATTCATGGGCTTTTATTTTTTAGTCTTCAATGAGATTTATTCATGGGCTTTTATTTTTTAGTCCTTGAGGAGATTTATTCATGGGCTTTTATTTTTTAGTCCTCGAGAAGATTTATTCATGGGCTTTTATTTTTTAGTCTTCAATGAGATTTATTCATGGGCTTTCATTTTTTAGTCCTCGAGAAGATTCATTCATGGGCTTTTATTTTTTAGTCCTCGAGGAGATTTATTCATTGTTTTTTTTTAGTCCTCGAGAAGATTTATTCAAGGGCTTTTATTTTTTAGTCATCGATGAGATTCATTCATTGGTTTTTATGTTTTAGTCCTCGAGGAGATTTACTCTTGGACTTTTATTTTTTAGTCCTTGAGGAGATTTACTCATGGGCTTTTATTTTTTAGTCCTCAAGTAGATTCATTTATTGGCTTTTATTTTTTAGTCCTCGAGGAGATTTATTCATGGGCTTTTATTTTTTAGTTATCAATGAGATTTATTCATGGGCTTTTATATTTTAGTCCTCGAGAAGATTTATTCACGGGCTTTTATTTTTTAGTCCTTGAGGAGATTTATTCATGGGCTTTTAATTTTTAGTCCTCGAGGAGATTAATTCATGGGATTTTATTTTTTAGTCCTCGAGGAGATTTATTCATGGGCTTTTATTTTTTGTCCTTTAGGAGATTTATTCATGGGCTTTTATTTTTTAGTCTTCGAGGAGATATATTCATGGGCTTTTATATTTTAGTCCTTCAGGAGATTTATTCATGGGCTTTTATTTTTTAGTCCTTCAGGAGATTTATTCATGGGCTTTAATTTTTTAGTCCTCGAGGAGATAATATATTCATCTTCTTTTATTTTTAAGTCCTCGAGGAGATTTATTCATGTGCTTTCAGTTTTTAGTCCTCGAGGAGATTTATTCATGTGCCTTTATTGTTTAGTCCTCGAGGAGATTTATTCATGGGTTTTTATATTTTAGTTCTCGAGAAGATTTATTCATGGGCTTTTATTTTTTAGTCCTCGGGGAGATTCATTCATCGGCTTTTATTTTTTAGTCCTCGAGGAGATTTATTCATGGGCTTTTATTTTTTAGACCTCAAGGAGATTTACCCATGAGCCTTTATTTTTTAGTCCTCGAGGAGATTTATTCATTGTATTTTATTTTTTAGTCCTCGAGGAGATTTATTCATGGGGTTTTATTTTTTAGTCCTCGAGGTGATTTATTCATGGGCTTTTTATTTTTAGTCCTCGAGAAGATTAATTCATGGGCTTTTATTATTTAGTCCTCGAGGAGATTTATTCATGGGCTTTTATTTTTTATTCCTTGAGGAGATTTATTCATGGACTTGTAATTTTTATTCCTCGAGGAGATTTATTGGCTTTTATTATTTAGTCCTCGAGGAGATTTATTCATGGGTTTTTATTTTCTAGTCCTCGTGGAGATTTATTCATGGCTTTTATGTTTTAGTCCTCGAGGATATTTATTCATGGGCTTTTATTTTCTATTCCTTGAGGAGATTTATTCATTGGCTTTTATTATTTAGTCCTCGAGGAGATTTATTCGTGGGCTTTTATTTTTCAATCCTCGTGGAGATTTATTCATGGATTTTGTTTTAGTCCTCGAGGATATTTATTCATGGGCTTTTATTTTTTATTTCTTGAGGAGATTTATTCACGGGCTTTTAATTTTTAGTCCTCGAGGAGATTTATGGTATTTTATTTTTTAGTCCTCGAGGATATTTATTCATGGGCTTTTATTTTTAGTCCTCGAGGAGATTTATTTTTGGCTTTTATTATTTAGTCTTCGAGGAGATTTATTCATGGGCTTTTATTTTTTAATCCTCGTGGAGATTTATTCATGGCTTTTATGTTTTAGTCCTCGAGGATATTTATTCATGGGCTTTTATTTTTTAGTCCTCGTGGAGATTTATTCATGGGCTTTTTGTTTTTTAGTCCTCGAGGAGATTTAATCATGGGCTTTTATTTTTCCACTCCTCGAGGAGATTTATTCATGGGATTTTAATTTTTAGTCCTCAGGGAGATTTATTAATACTTTAATGTTTCAGTCTTCGAGGAGATTTAATCATGGCTTTTATTTTTTAGTCTTCGAGGAGATATATTCATGGACTTATATTTTTTAGTCCTTCAGGAGATTTATTCATTGGCTTTTATTTTCTACACCTCGAGGAGATATATTCATGGACTTTTATTTATTAGTCCTTGTGGAGATTTATTCATTGGCTTTTATTTTCCAATCCTCGAGGAGATTTATTCATTGGCTTTTTTTTCGTCCTCGTTGAGATTTATTCATGGTCTTTTATTTTTTAGTCATCGAGGAGATTTATCCATTGGATTTTTCTTTTTTAGTCTTCTAGGAGATTTATTCATGGTCTTTTAGTTTTTAGTCCTCGATGAGATTTAATCATGGGCTTTTATTTTTTAGTCCTCTAGGAGATTTATTCATTGGCTTTTATTTTTTATCCGTCGGGGAGATTTATTCTTGGGCTTTTATTTTTTATCCGTCGGGGAGATTTATTCTTGGGCTTTTATTTTTTAGTCCTCGATGAGATTTATGTTCTTTTATTTTTTACTCCTCGAGGAGATTTATTCATGGGCTTTTATTTTTTAGTCCTCGAGGAGATATCTTCATTGGCTTTTATTTTTTACTCCTCCAGGAGATTTATTCATTGCCTTTTATTTTTTAGTCCTCCAGGAGATTTATTCATGGTTTTTTTGTTTTATTCTTCGAGGAGATTTATTCACGGGCTTTTATTTTTTAGTTCCCGATGACATTTATTCATGGTGTTTTATTTTTTACTCGAGGAGATTTATTCATGGGCTTTTATTTTTTTAGTCCTCGAGGAGATTTATTCATGGGTTTTATTTTTTAGTCCTCGAGGAGATTTAATCATGGGCTTTTATTTTTCAGTCCTCGATGAGATTTATTCATGGGCTTTTATTTTTTAGTCCTTGAGGATATTTATTCATGGGCTTTTATTTTTTAGTTCCCGATGATATTTATTCATGGGCTTTTATTTTTTTAGTCTTCGAGGAGTTTTATTCATCAGCTTTTATTTTTTAGTCCTTGAGGATATTTAATCATGGTGTTTTATTTTTTACTCCTCTAGGAGATTTATTCATGGGCATTTATTTTCTAGTCCTTGAGGAGATTTATTCATTGGCTTTTATTTTTTTTTACTCCACGAGGAGATTTATTCATGGGCTTTTATTTTTTAGTCCTCGAGGAGATTTAATGATAGGCTTTTATTTTTCAGTCCTCGATAAGATTTGTTCATGGGCCTTTATTTTTCATTCCTTGATGAAATTTATTCATGGGCTTTTATTTTTTAGTCCTCGATGAGATTTATTCATGGGCTTTTATTTTTTAGTCCTCGAGGAGATTTATTCATGGGCTTTTAATTTTAGTCCTCGAGGAGATTTATTCATGGGCTTTTATTTTTTAGTCCTCGAGTAGAATTATTCATGGGGTTTTATTTTTTTGTCCTCTAGGAGATTTATTCATGGGCTTTTATTTTTTAGTCCTCGAGGAGATTTATTCATGGACTTTTATTTTTAGTCCTCGAGGAGATTTATTCATGGACTTTTATTTTTAGTCCTCGAGGAGATTTATTCATGGACTTTTATTTTTAGTCCTCGAGGAGATTTATTCATGGACTTTTATTTTTAGTCCTCGAGGAGATTTATTCATGGGCTTTTATTTTTTCGTCTTCGAGGAGATTTATTCATGGGCTTTTATTTTTTAGTCCTCGAGGAGATTTATTCATGGGCTTTTTTTTATTTACTCCTCGTGGAGATTTATTCATGGCTTTTATTTTTAGTCCTCGAGGAGATTTATTCATGGGCTTTTATTTTTTAGTCCTCGAGGAGATTTATTCATGGGCTTTTATTTTTAGTCCTCGAGGAGATTTATTCATGGGCTTTTATTTTTATTACTCGAGGAGATTTATTCATTGGCTTTTAGTTTTTAGTCTGCGAGGAGATTTATTCATGGGCTTTTATTTTTTAGTCCTCGAGTAGATTTATTCATGGGCTTTTATTTTTTAGTCCTTTAGTAGATTTATTCATGGGCTTTTATTTTTAATCCTCTAGGAAATTTATTCATAGGCTTTTATTTTTAGTTCTCGAGGAGATTTATTCACGGGCTTTTATTTTTTAGTCCTCGAGGAGATTTATTCATGGGCTTTTATTTTCTAGTCCTTAAGTAGATTTATTCATGGGCTTTTATTTTTAGTCCTCTTGGAGATTTATTCTTGGGCTTTTATTTTTAGTCCTTGAGGAGATTTATTCATGGTCTTTTATGTTTTAGTCCTCGAGGAGATTTATTCAATGGGCTTTCATTTTTTAGTCCTCGTGGAAATTTATTCATGGACTTTCATTTTTTAGTCATCGAGGAGATTTATTCATGGGCTTTTTATTTTTAGTCCACGAGGAGATTTATTCATGGGCTTTTGTTTTTTAGTCCTCGAAGAGATTTATGCATGGGCTTTTATTTTTAGTTTTCGAGGAGATTTATTCATGGGCTTTCATTTGTTAGTCCTCGGGGATATTTATTCATGGGCTTTTATTTTTTAGTCCTCCAGGAGATTTAT
>NC_090735.1:141847844-141850344 GCF_036898095.1 Palaemon carinicauda | reverse complement strand
TCTTTTGTTTTCGGTGCTAGATCAAAATGAGTTACGAAAACAATTTCAAGAGAAACAGCAAGATAACAATTTTATGTAACCGGAGTCCACTGTAATCCCAAAGAGAAAGACGATAGTTTTGTAGGTTTTTCTTGAGCTGAAATACATAAGATATTTTCTGTAAGAAATTATTTCAGACGTGTTTCTCATATATCTTCTATTAAGTTAGTTTGGTAATGTTTTAATTAAATGGTAATCTGTTTGTTACGGATAACTTTGTCCTATAATCTCCGGTATTTTTATAAGGCGAATCTAGCCTCCTCAAAAAAAAAAAAAAAAAAAAAAAAAAAATAAATAAAAAAAGTAATGGTTTCAGTAATTAGAACTACTAATAATAACCCAGTCCTTCCCATTAAACAAAGAATAAACAGTATTTTTATGGCTAGGCAAGCTTGTTGACCGTTTTATCATCCTTCAAACCAATAAGAATTCAGTACATTTGAGTCATGTATGTTGATTCCATTATTATTATTATTATTATTATTTATTTATTTATTTATTTATATATTTTTATTATAATTATTATTACGATCATTATTATTACTATTATCATTATTATTATTATTATTATTATTATTATTATTATTATTATTGTAATAATGATAATAATAATAATTATTATTATTATTATTATTATTATTATTATTATTATTATTATTATTATATTATTATTATTATTATTATTATTATTATTATTATTATTATTATTAACTGAGCTGCAACCCTATTTGGAAAAGCAAGATGCTCTAAGCCCAATGGCTCCAACAGGGAAAAAACAGCCCACGGATGATAGGAAATAAGGAAATAAATAAAATGCAAGAGCTATAATGAACAATTGAAATGAAAATTTTTAAGAAAGTAACATTAAAATAAATATTTCATATAACAGAAAACTAGAGGAAGAGAAATGAGATAGAATAGTGTACCCGCAACCGAGAAAACTGTACACCAGACAGTGGAAGACCATAGCACAGCTTTGTCCTTGAGAAGCGATTTTAAAAGCTACTTGGCTTCGTTCTGATCGGAAAGTTTGTTGAAGTTTCATCAGCTGCCTGTTCTCGGCCACTTCAGCATCTTAACTGCTTCTTGTAAGTTGGAAGTCTTAGATAAGCATCATGTGATGGCCATTTAGGGGGCATTCTAAAGCGTAGTGATCTTATATGAACAAAAAATAATTTTCCTCTTTCCTTTTCTTTATCTATAGAAAACTGAAGTAGAATTTTTCTGGTTAATAAAGGGAATAACAAGTTCGCTCGTTAGGCTGTTGTTGTTTCTGCCTGTTGTTATAGGTCCCGTAATTCTGTTTATAATTTATTTACGGTTTCAATGTAGATGGTGGGTGGCTACTCAGCTGTCAATATATGTACGACAAGATTCGAGAGGCAAATTTGACCAGGCTGTCCAAATCCAGCGTAGCTCAGGTCTTTTCTAAAAGACGTTCTGATGATCAGGTACTTATCTATTTCATATATTTCCTTATCAGTTTTAGGCTAAATCAAGTAATCCTACTATCCTGTGAGTTAGCCTCTTAAGACAAAGACTTCAGATGCTTCTCTCAGAATGAATCCTGCACGGGGATAGTAATTAAGGAGTGAGTCAGGATAATTACATCCTTGATTCTTCGCTAGTCCCCTGCAACGGGGTCGCTTGTTACGTCATCAAGATTTCCCTATGGGATCTGACATTGGTCGGCTCAGTCAAGTTTTTGAGTTCAGACTATTGCCTAAGTCTTCATCTCACCTTGATAATTTCACTGGGGGAACTGCTTTATTCCCTATTTACAGTTAAGTATTTTTGGATGCGAATATGACCTACGTTAAGTAAATAGCAATTATATTAATATATTGGCTAATATTTTTACTCTTCACAAAGATATCTTACTGGCCATCAGACTTTTTGACCACCTCATGTTGAATTTTTTTTTTTTTTCGCTCTAGACTGACAATGATGGACTAAATTCATCTCAATCGTGTTGGGCTTTACGGAACTACGAATTGGGAAAAGTTTTATTTCTAAATTATTATTAATATATAACAAACTACTCAAGTTCAAACACATAATTGTAATAGGCTTGGCCTTAGTGCCAATATCTTTTGCCGTCTTAAAGGCTCCTCTTTATCACAATCATGATTTATTTTTTATCCTTTCTTCATTCTTATAATGGGAATTTTTTAATATTTTTATTAGTTTACTAACATATTTCAACAATAGGCTACTTGCAAAGTATCTTACCACGTTGAGTATTCTAACCAGCATTATCTATACGCGTTTATTATTCATGTTTTCACCAACGCATTCCCACCGCATAACTCTGACAAGACCTGCTTATGAACCTCAAGTTTCCTATGTAGTGCCAAGCATCGTGGGGAGGCAGCAGCTTATGTGGCTAAGGTCACACTACGGTGATCAAAGCATATGTCACTTACCTTGCCAGAATACACACACACACACACACACACAC
>NC_090735.1:141822844-141840344 GCF_036898095.1 Palaemon carinicauda | reverse complement strand
TATCATTATTATACTGTTATCATCGTCTCCTTCCACCCACTTGCCAGCTGCATCGCCAGGACTATTGCTTACCACCCCACCCGCACGCCCGTACGCCCGCCTGCCCGCAAAGGCATTACGGTGGCAGGTTGTTCGCCATCACGCCCGCGGCGGTTTGTAGTGATTCCCTCGGAGGTGCCCGGAGATTGTTCTCCCTGCTGGGAACTCTGAAGGTAAAAGAGTGCGACGGAGTTCCTCGAAGGCAGCCTTCGGAGGGGGCCCTGAAGGCAGCGCGCCCACAGTGATTCCTTGGGCCACCAAAGCCGCCCATGACCCGCTGCTTTGGTGGGCGGACCTCGTCCCCCTGCCCCACGGCCCCCCGCCGCCCACTCCCCCTGTAACTATGCGCTCTGGATCAGAGACGGGCCGGGGTTATGGTGTGTCGGCATTGTCCCGAAGACCCCCCGGCGAACTGCCCCTCTCGCCTTCCTTCTTCTGCCGCTAGTGGCCTCACTCCTGATGGCCCGTGCCCTATCCACCAGGGTAACGACTGCCACTAACAGCAACAACAACAACAACAACAGTAGCAGCAGTAACCTCCATATTTTCCAAAGTTACCATCATCAGTCCACTCTTGATCAGGGGACACTCCGAGGAGAGCAGAAGTAGCAGCAGCAGCACCTTTAAAACTAAAACCAAAAACAAGAGCGAATTACAAAAATTCCAAAGCCTTTTCCAAAGTTTTCCTACGGGTTCTCATAGAAGTAGCAGCAGCAGCAGCAGAAGCAGCAGCAAAAATAGTAGTGCCATCAACAGCCTTCTAATAAATCAACACCAACACTTTGAGAGCTTCCCAATTACCACGCTTACAACCACAACTACCACAGCCACCCTCACCACAACCACAGCAACAACCTCAAGCACACCGACACCACACACGAATTTCGCACAAGTGAAACCTTCATTAATCCATACAAATAAAACTTCTGTCAAACCCGCAGCCAAAAATACCACCACCACGTACAGACGCTTCGTTGATATAACTGCTTATGCAGTAAAAAGTGGTCGCCCAACGAAGCGAAAAGGGAAGTCAAAGGAGGAAGAACAGGAGGAGGAGGAGGAGGAGCAGAAAAAGAAGGAGTTGGAGGAGGAGGAGAAGAAGGCAAGAGAAAAAGATAAACAGGAAAAAATGGTTCTGCAGATGCAGCAGTGCGAGAAGGTGCCCATCGTATTCGACGAGAATACTGTCCCCAGTGAAACTCCTGTCGAAAAGTGCCAAACCTGTGACTCAGAGTCGAATTGCCCCGGCTCGAGTAGCCATCCCTCTTGCCCGCCTCTGGTGGACTATCTTTGCACAAATTTTACGGAGGATCTGTTGCTCCGGAGACTGACCTACTGCCATCACTTGACCCTAGAGTCGGTCATGTGCGAGTTACAGGTCCAACGTCTCAGGGCTACCGACTCCTGCCTGAAAGTCACCCGACACCTGATGGAGAGGGATAAGATGGCGGGGCGTCTGGTGCATCAGCATTCGGATATGATCATGAAGTACAACTGTGAATATAACTACTCCGTTACACAGAACTGCACTGGATGCAAGGTAAGTAGGCCTTACGCCGGTGCGTTCAAGGCAGGTGATGAAATGTTATCTGTAGGTCACCTAAATTGCGAAATTAAACAAGGGCCTTACCAAAAGGATAGTTTAATTAAAAATGAATTGGAATCTCCGGGACTAGGGAAAGAAGTTGACCTAAGTCATTATCAAATCTTATTGGAAATTATGTGATGAAGATGCCTGGAGGAAAAATCATCATGTCAATGCGATCAGTGAGACTCTGGGGAATTTTCTACTCCCAAGTAATTACATATTTTCTTTTTGTTATTTCTGGAATTAGATTAAACAGGAGGTTAAATGAAGAAATTGTAGGAGAATCTACATACAGAACGAAAGAAAAGAAAGGGGAGTTAAAAATGGACTACATGCAACTACTACTATGAAAATACAATTCAGTCTAGGTTAACGTTGATTTTGTGTATATAAAATAAGCGTCAGAATAGAAATATGTCCCTTTGAAAGTGGGGTCAAAATCATGCAAACGACATGTAGAAACATCCGTAAAATAAAGAATCCATTACTGAATTTTGTTTTCTTTAGGGCTTTATCGAGGACAAAATTCAAGAGCGTAAGATGTTTTTATCGAAAGCAAAAAAAAATGAAGGCTCTCTCTCTCTCTTCTCTCTCTCTCTCTCTCTCTCTCTCTTCCGGTTTTGTTTATTATAATGATCAATTGAAATTGACGAGTTTTTAAGTCCTTAAAGTTGTATCAGTTAGAGAGAGAGAGAGAGAGAGAGAGAGAGAGAGAGAGAGAGAGAGAGAGAGAACTGAGAACTATTTAAAATCTAGGAAGAAAAAGTAGGTCAGTTCTCTCTCTCTCTCTCTCTCTCTCTCTCTCTCTCTCTCTCTCTCTTTTACACTGTATCATTCACCTTCAACTATGCTTCGAGGATTCCTGTAGCAAAGCTTCGAATCGCGTTGTCCGAATAAAGTGTTTAGTTACGGCTTTTGCAAAAGACAGGTTCTCTCTCTGAAGCCATGGGATCTGGCATCACCGATCGCGTACTGTAGCAAACTCTGTCTGTACTCTTTTTTTAGATTTGTACCACAGTCTTAGAACGTTTTACCTTTATTTCAATTTTTCTCTAATCTTTCTCTCCCTCTCTTTCTCTTCCCCTCTCTCTCGATAGTTTGTCCAGGCGGTTCGAAGAATGGCTTCGTTTTCACCTCCCTGACTCTGGTCACAGCCGCCGCCATCTTTCTCGCTCCCTTTTAAAGACAAACTACTCAGCCGGCTTTGATTCTATTGACATGCCTATTATCATCCGTGGGTTTTTTTTGGCTACTTTTTTTTTTTCATTCATTTTTTCTCTCTCCGAATCTTACAATGTGGCTAAATTCTCTGCTCGAGGAAGTAGGATTCATCTGTTGCCTCTGGGGGGAAAATATGCACGAACGGGAATGAAATATGAGAGTAATTTATTGGCACTCTTAAGAATTTATGTTAGGTATTATTTTATATTTCGAATATTTTTTCCAAATGCTTTGGAATTATTCGGTAAATATCATAAATAACTAAGGTATAGTTTTGAGATATTCGTGCAAAATGTTATTTCATGAAATAATTAGTTTTCTTTTTTTGGTACATTTTATTTTTTCGTATATTGGACCGGACGTCTTTTGTTCCATATAAAATATGCAAATGTGAAACGAAGTCTTTGGCTAAAATAATAGTTATAACAAAAATACTGTACTCATCTTTTTTCATGATGAACACAATGCCCTCAGTGATTACAATAGTTGTTTAATTAATCAGTGCAATTGAGGATATTTAATTAATCTCATGGCAAAGAATATTTTAGAATGGTATTATATGTAAATAGGAAAATTGTGTCATACATTTCTTGTAAGATATTCATGAATGAAAAATCAGAAACGTGAATTACTCGAATTTCAATATGAAAATTAACTGATGGTATTAATAAGTGATGTGTTGTACTAAGGGAAAGTGAACGAAATATCAAATAGGAAAGTGAAGTGACAAACAAAACCAGTATTTCATTGACAGTTGAATATGGAGATAACGAAAAAATGATTAAAAATTGCGAAATAAAGTTAATTATTAAGAAGAAAAGGTATGAGTGAACATATAGATCAAACGAAATTGTTAAAGAAAGGTATTTAAGGAAAGAATGGTGTAATGTTTCAATGAAAAGTGAATATAAAATATTTGTGTAGTGGCGATATTTTTTTGTAGAAACTATCGGAATGTCATTGATTCGTGAAAGCTTTAAATGGAATAGTCAGGAAATAAAGACCTGAAATACTTTTAAAATGAACTACGTGGCTAAAGGAATACAAAAAACTGAAGTAGTGGGTCAAATATTGGCAACCGCAATGGTTGAATGAAATCTATGTATAACGAAGTGTTTTCATTCCATGACTACCAATTTGACAATAAAAGGCAATGCATATGTATTTTTACATACACATATGCACATATATTTATTCTTACTAGAGTGATTTAATGCAGACGGAACATAAGCATATTAATGTGACGGATGAATCTACAAAATAAAAGTGGAAAAGAAGGTTGTGACGTAAACGAAACTTTAGGAAGTATTTAAATACTGAAATTAAGCAGAATTGAGCAGACTTATAAATGTATCAGAGGCTTAAATGTAATGTAACATGTTAGATTTACCGATATAAGATTCTGAGTGAATCTGTTCGTCTCAGACATTCTGCATGTGAAGTGTCACAATGTGATTTGATGTGCAAGTGTGGAAAGAAAATAATTAGCAACAGTGTGAGATCAGCAAGAAATCATTTGATTAGAAATTATTTCGTTAATTACATCATCCTCTGAACTTCGTTATTATGGACGTTCATAGGCTTTATACTAAGGATATTCAGGTTATATCGATTGAGAAGTTCCCATGAAGCATGAATGTTCGTTCACCCAAACCAGTACGTTCGAGATCTGTTGAAAAAAAAAAAATACGAATTTAGACCTTCTATGATAACACTTGGAAGTGTTTTCAATTAACAGCCTATTTGAGATATTCTATTGGAAAAGATGGATCATTTAGAAAATAAAAATAACGAAGTGTATTTTGTTTGTACAAAATATTACAAGAGAACAGAAATTACTTAGATTTACTGATGTAAAGTGAAATGAAATGCATAAGTGTGTATTACATGCGTCTTTTCCATATCATCGATGAACTGTATGGCAATTATATAGAGGCTAAGTTTCCACCATTCGCCAAACATAAGAAAAGTGAAAATTAATTGTAGAGTGAAGCGAAGACTGGCATTAACTTTTTGCCTTGTTTTACATTCTAGTTATATCCCTATCGCTCAAGAATTATATGAATGAAGGACCGTTTTAAGGCTTATTCACTCCATATTATGCCAGAGATCAGCCCAAAAAGATTTCCCCCGAGAACAGATAGTCTATGCGTTGGCTGAGATTCTTATCAGTTTTATATACATAATCATCTATATATTGTCAAATTGCATTGGTTAAGGCTCTAAATGATTGGTGTTTCAAAACCTGATAATTATTAAAATGGGTAGTTTAGCATTCGTAACTTTTGTTGAATAGTATGTATATCTTCTTTATAATTGAGACATGATTATACCTATGGGTGTTGTCAAAACCTACTTTATTTCATAAATAGTTAGTATTTGTTTTGTGGCTGAAGATTAAGTTAACAACGGCGAGTTGTTACAAAAATTATTTGAGAAATATTTCTTATATTTTTCATTGGCCATTCCGAAAAGTCAGATAGTTTATTTTAGAATTTACCATATCAGTAGTACTTTGCAATATATATATATATATATATATATACACTATATATATATATATATATATGTACATATATATATATATATATATATGTGTGTGTATATATATATATATATATATATAGATAGATAGATATATATGTGTGTGTGTATATATATATATATATATATATTAATAAAAGTAGTTGGACATGAAGTGATTACATTTATTTTGAGATTATATTTACATACAATTATATTCACTAAAATAATTATTGCATCGGCAGTTAAATTTTATTGCGAACAATAATACAAAAGCCCTTAAAATGTTTTTTGAACCAAAATGCCCTTGTAATAATATGTAATACATAAACCTATTCCACATACTGTTCACCTACTTTTGGACCACCTTGTATATATTTGTATGTATGTATGTATGTGTGTATATATATATATATATATATGTATGTATGTATGTGTGTGTATATATATATATATATATATAGAGAGAGAGAGAGAGAGAGAGAGAGAGAGAGAGAGAGAGAGAGAGAGAGATGTATGTACGTATGTGTATTGTGAAGAGCCTCATAGATTTTATGCATTGATAACGGATATTTTGTTCTTTTTATATATAATAATCTTTGGTGAAAATTGCATTATGATTCAGGGATTAATATCTTTAAAACATTTTCTTTTCTTTTGCTGACAGCAGATGTATAAAAAGTGTATGATGTAAGTGAGTGTATGAAATGAGAGAGAGAGAGAGAGAGAGAGAGAGAGAGAGAGAGAGAGAGAAATTTCAAATCTTTCTTATTGTGATATGGTTTTATTTACAGTATTTCATATTGTAGGACTCGGGTGAAAGAAAGGAACCATGATTCGAATGATTTTAGGAAACTCAAATTTAAAAAAAAAAAATTCCTCTACATATAATTCTTTCCTAACATATAATAGCAAGAAAAGAATAGAACTTAGTAGATTATTTGAGTTATTATGTTTAATTTGCAAAAACTGTCTGCCTCATTACAAACCTAAAGGTAATTTAAAGTCGTGCACATGTAAATAAAAAAAAAAAAACTACCTATTTATCATTGTCATTCATTTCTATATGTAAAGATTCTTGTATTAAAGGTGTAGTGTCGATCAATCGTAGCTGTAGGGTTTATGAACTAAAGTGCCATGAAACTCTAATGCTTGCCATATAAAGCTTCTAAGATGAATTAATGCATATCTACCGTTATCTTATGGATCCATTAATGAATTAAGAATTTTTTTATTAAGGATATACATGTACGCCTGTTTTGATCCTTAACGACACATTGATTATTTAAACATCTTATTTTAACTCTAATGTTACTTGGATGCGTTTAAATGATACCCAAATGACTCATTGCTACAAATGAAAACAACATTTTGTATTAAAAAAAAAAACAAAAAAACATCAGTATCTTGGTACTAATGTAATTTGGATTTAGTCCTGCATAGAACATCAGTATCTTGGTACTAATGTAATTTGGATTTAGACCTGCATAGAACATCAGTATCCTAGTACTAATGTAATTTGGATTTAGGCCTGCATAGAACAAAAGTATCTAAGTACTAATGTAATTTGGATTTGGGCCTGCATAGAACATCAGTATCTTAGTACTAATGTAATTTGGATTTGGGCCTGCATAGAACATCAGTATTTTAGTAATAATGTAATTTGGATTTAGGCCTGCATAGAACATCAGTATCTTAGTACTAATGTAATTTGGATTTAGGCCTGCATAGAACATCAGTATCTTAGTACTAATGTAATTTGGATTTAGGCCTGCATAGAACATCAGTATCCTAGTACTAATGTAATTTGGATTTAGGCCTGCATAGAACATCAGTATCTTAGTACTAATGTAATTTGGATTTAGGCCTGCATAGAACATCAGTATCCTAGTACTAATGTAATTTGGATTTAGGCTTGCATAGAACATCAGTATCTTAGTACTAATGTAATTTGGATTTAGGCCTGCATAGAACATCAGTATCTTAGTACTAATGTAATTTGGATTTAGGCCTGCATAGAACATCAGTATCCTAGTACTAATGTAATTTGGATTTAGGCTTGCATAGAACATCAGTATCTTAGTACTAATGTAATTTGGATTTAGGCCTGCATAGAACATCAGTATCTTAGTACTAATGTAATTTGGATTTAGGCCTGCATAGGGTAATATCTTTAGTAATATGCGAACGAAAAGCTTTTCTGAAAGTTACTATTATAGATAGATTTAATGTATTACCTTTTACATGAAAGAGTATTTAGATATCCACAGGCATAATTTTAGTCAAAGGATTGATACATATTTAATCACATTATGAACCTGCTGGACTATACACTCTCAACACCATGTGTTATACACATGTAAATATAACTTTTTAGTAAACAGACATAGATATACAGGTAGAGAATGACTATGAATTTATTTTATAGATTTGGTTCTTATTTATTCTGTTTACATAAAAATTGTCATTAAAGGAGCATCCTGGTCTTTTACATGACAATACCTAGTAATAGAAATGTTAAGGTATTTGTACTGAAAGACATTACCACATTAATTTTCCATTTTGTGACAACATTTATCTATATAATAAAGACGTAGATGATGATGATGTATAGCAATTTGGTTGTTTAGATACATATCTTTAGGCTATTTACATCTTTGTTTTAGCGCCCATACAATTTGCATTTTATGTGGTATAGTAAGCCTTAGTGCCAAATAACATACATGGAGCTGTTCCATGGGAATTTTTATCCCTTACTTGAACATTTGAGACTTAGGTCTTGTAATTAACCACGGATTTTAACGAAATTCGAGTTTTGAGAGCTTTTAAAACATGGTAGCAAAGATTAAACTTATTATATGTATACACACACACACACACACACACATATATATATATATATATATGTGAGAGAGAGAGAGAGAGAGAGAGAGAGAGAGAGAGGCCTAACGTGGAGGAGTCCATGTGAGAATATAGATGCTGGTGAATAAGCAATATTTTTGTAGTAATTTATATATATATATATATATATATATATCTGTGTGTATATATATATATATATATATATATAATATATATATGTATATATATAATATATATATAATATATATATGTATATATGTATATATATATATATATATATAGATTATATATAATAGAGAGAGAGAGAGAGAGAGAGAGAGAGAGAGAGAGAGACGCCTATTGTAAATAATGTGAGAGATATACTGTTATTCTTAGTTTTGTACCACAAAAGTCAATATAATTTGTCGCCTGGTTTTTTTTTTCTGATCAGTTGTAAAAGTAGATTGAAGAAAAAAATTGTCATCTTATAATTTTTTTTTTTATTATTTAGAGCAAATTCTTCTTCCTTGTTCTTTAAAAATAAGATTGACTGAATTTTTCCAATTTGCGTCACTGGTTTTGAATTTGTAATTATTTTTAAATTTTTAGGATCTATTTAATTGAATTAAAATAGTCATATAATATCGTATTTGCTTTACTTGATTAGTTTACCTCGATAAAAGTATAATTTTAAGCTCAAGGGACATTCTCTCGAAACATTAACGAACAAGATGTTTTTTTCCAAGGCTAGTAAAATTTATGTTCAACCATAATTTATTTTAAAAAATCTAAATGAATTTGGTAAATTTGGTCTTTTACGTATCCTTATAATCCAGGTTTGACTTCTTCATTCTCTTTCATCTCCACAAACGCATGAATAGATATTATTGGTTTTAAATTTGATTTTCGTGAGGTGAACGCATTTCAAATGCAGTTTTGATTGGCAGGCGTTTCAAAAGCAGATGTAATTAGCAAAATGTGTTTTCGATCGAGTGAAAATTGTTTCAAATTTATTTTTCGTAAACAGAATGTTTCAAGGTCAGTTTTCATTAATGAAAGTGTTAATGTTATTATAGTTGTATGATGCCACCCGTTGATACTACCGCTAGAGTTAATCGGTTCTTTGACTGGCCAGACAGTGCTACAATGGATTCCTCTCTCTGGTTACGACTCATTTTGTGTTTGCCTACACATACACCGAATAATCTTCCCTATTCTTTCTAGTGCCATAGCCTCTGTACTATGGACGTTCACTGTCTTGGATTGGAGTTATCTTGCTTGAGGGTACACTCGGGCACGCTGTTCTATCTTATTTCTCTTCCTCTTGGTTTTTAGTTTATATATGAAAAATCTAATTTAATGTTATTTTTCTTTCTTTCCTCACAGGGCTATTTTTTCCCTGTTGAAGCCCTTGGTCTTATAGTATCTCTCTTTTCCAATCAGGGTTATACCTTATGTTGTAATAATAATAATAATAATAATAATATAATAATAATAATAATAATAATAATAATAATAACGATAAAAATAATAATAATAATGGGATGCGTTCCAAATCCAGTTTTCTTAAGTGGAATGTGTTCCAAATTCCGTTTTTACACCATAAGACATGTGCTAAGTCCTGTTTTGGTTAATTATGCATATTTTACATGAACTTTCACGAAATGTGTGCCAATTCTAATTTTCATGAAGAAAATGTGTTTCTTTCTCTCATTCTAAACAATATTTATTTCATATTCGTCTGATAATAATTGATGTAATTTATTATATGTATATATATATGTATGTATGTATATATATATATATATATATATACATATATTTTATATATATATATATATATATATATATATTATATATATATATATATATATAATATATATATATGTATATATATATTAGACACATATATATACATATATATATACTGTATATTTATACATTTATATATATATATATATATATATATATAAATATATATATTTATATATATATATATTTATATATATATATACTTATATATATATACATATATATATATATATATATATATGGTACTTGGGTATGTTCCTTTGTTTATAATGAATAGACAATGTTTTAATGGAGTCTAAAAATCGAAGATAGCATTTTTTCCTGATAAAATGTCCTCCAGATAGTTTTCAGTATAAAATGAAAACTACATTTACGTTTCTCAATTTATTATTTGGTGTCGGAACGTATTTCGAATCACTTCGTGACCCTTCTTCAGGACTAT
Organism: Palaemon carinicauda; assembly: GCF_036898095.1. Lineage (NCBI taxonomy): Eukaryota > Metazoa > Arthropoda > Malacostraca > Decapoda > Palaemonidae > Palaemon > Palaemon carinicauda. Next base: position 141,829,878 of record NC_090735.1, on the reverse strand, counting down.
ATTGGTTGAGTGATGGAATTAAATTTTAGTATAAATATTACGTAAAAGCTTACATTCAACAAATTAATTTAATATTATTATTATTGTTATTATTATTATTATTATTATTATTATTATTATTGTTATTATTATTATTATTATTATTATTATTATTATTATTATTATTATTATTATTATTATTATTATTATTTCATGCTAAGTTCTAGCCCTAGTTTGAACAGAAGAATGATATAAGCCCAAAGAGATTAAACACGAAAAAGAAGTGAGGAAAGGAAATAAGGACATAAATAAGATACAGGAGAAGTAATGAACAATTAAAATAGAATATTTTGGGAACAGTAACATTAAAATAAATCTTGCATATATTAACTATAAAAAACAATAAAAATAAAAATAAAAATAGGTTACGCAAAAGCCTATATGTTCACCAAAGTCATTTAGATTTTTTTTTATTATTAAGTATGGCAGAACACAAATATAAATATCTTACTAGCTTCGGAAAAGCCTGATGTTCGTTAGATATTTATTGTTGCAAAGGCAAATGTCTTTGTGGAGTCAACGTGTCTCCTGGTATTTCTTCTGTTTCTGTGGCGTAAGCCTTTGGTTAAAGAGACAAACTATTATTTTTCACTTCATTTATTTGATCACTACAGTACTTCTTGGACAAAGATGTGTCTTAAAATATTTTATTTTTCCTTGTTTATTTTCCTCATTGGGCTATTTTCGATTTTGGAGCCGATTTGGCTTATAGCATCCTGCTTTTCCAACTACGGTTGTAGCTTAGCAATTAATAATAATAATAATAATAATAATAATAATAATAATAATAATAATAATCGGGTGGTTACTGATTTAAATTAGTGGCACACACTCATGCATACTGCATACAGTAGGCTATAAGGATTCAGCTAAAATTACGATTAATTAGTTTCTCAATTGTATTTTTAAGTTTACAGTAGAAAGAAAAATGAAAAATGAAAGTACTTCAACATCTCAGAGATGATTTGATTATTTAAAAGAGGAAATTAACGGATTGCATGCTTAGATATATTCATTCACACTTCATACTGCAATTGCGGGGTTCCCCTACCCCACCCCAAGGTACAATGGGCCTAAAGGTCCTAATTCATAAATCTTTAAATTTAATCCAAACCACTTTTATGGTAAAAAAAAAAAGTGTTTGAAAAACGATTTATTGGTAATACAACGCTCTCAAATTAAAATCTGTTCTATATGTAATTATATTGTTTAAAAACGCTTGTTTTATAGGGCATAGCTTTCTAAACTAATTTTGATTTTTTTTGTCCCGTTTTAAGGAAGCCCATACTTTTTAAAAAGCAAATTCAATATTGTTTTGAGATTTTATAACAAATAAAGCAGTGATATCGAAAAATAAACCTTTTCTACGAAATTTTTTATGAAAATTTTGGTTTTCAAACCTATTTTATTGTAATAAGTAAGTTTTTGCAACCTATGTTCATATGAATTTAGTATCACAAGACTTTCTATAGAATAAGTATTAATTTTTCTTCAAACGTACCTTTCGAAAGCCCTTTAGAGGATTGCGATGAATAAGGCGAACTATTTTAAAGCTATTATGAATAGAATAAATTTATTTTTTGCAATATGTCGAAAAAGAAAATTTAAGACTAGTTATTCTCAGTGGAATTATTAATTGGTACTCCAAAAATGTTTTCAATTACAGAGTGATACGTCATAAATCCCTTGAGAATTTTATTTGAATATAGTATAGAAAGGCTGCCATTTTCATAAAGTTAAATTTAGTTCGTAGGAAATTAAGAATCATGCAATAAATGGAATATTGCAATGGAGAAATGATTGTGGATACAATAATCAAGTTCAAACTTCTGTGATTTGGCAATGGGACATATTTTTGTATGTTATGATCGTGAATTTATGTCACCCGATGACTTTTCAAATTCTTTGCTGTTTTATGTGTGTATATATATATATATATATATATATACATATATATATATATATATATATGTGTGTGTGTGTGTGTGTGTGTGTGTGTATGTATGTGTATACACACACAGTACGTTTAGGCTATTAAGCCATTACATTGGGAGTTAGGTCGTTTAAGACAAGTCGCTTCCTTTGAAGTTGGAAAAAGGACTTGAGTGGTTTTTTTTTTCTTTCTGCGTTTTCATGTTCCATTATGTTATTTTTTATTATTGACATTTTTTGACATCTCTATTGTCAAGTTTTCGGCGTGATGCTTCTATGTTTTTATAAGATATCTTTAAAGATAATTGATACTCTCTTTCTCTCTCTCTCTCTCTCTCTCTCTCTCTCTCTCTCTCTCTCTCTCTGAGAGAGAGGTGATTTACAAATGTGAGAAATAAAGTTATTCCAACCCCATCCAGAAGAACGTTGCTTCAGCATATCTTCTCTTGCCTTGTTAGTTCCGGTGCAGTGTGTCCCGAGCGGAACCCATTTCCAGCTGTTGCTCCTTAGAATATCCCCTTAAGCGACGTATGTTGTCGTGGAGAGCCAAAAGAAAGCTGGCCCCGCTTGCAAAGCCTTTGCAATTTCAACCAACGATCTCTTTCTGTGTCGTTGAGCGTCACTTACTATTGCCAGGACATGAGTCTTTGGCGAAAAGGGGTCTGCTGGAACAATAAGAGAAAGCGACCTTTTGTTTTATATATATATATATATATATATATAAATTATATATATATATATATGAATTAATGTATATTTATATGGTATTGTACAGTATATATATATATATATATATATGTATGTATGTATGTATGTACATATGTGTATATATATACATATGTATATATATGTATGTATATATTATCGTATAAATGGAGTATATATATATATATATATATGTATATGTATATATATATATATATATACACACACACACACATATATATATATATATATATGTATATATACACACACACACACACACACATATATATATATATATATATATATGTATATTATATCTGTCTTTTTGTAAATGCATCAACATAATTTTTTGTACATTTTTGTATATTGACGCAAAGGGGCCTCAGTTAGATTTCGCTCTTCTCTATCTTGAACTTTTGAATTAGTATTTCTCTATTTATCATCTACATGTAGGCCTAGCAATTCTTCTCGTGCCTTGTGGAGCTCAGTTGAAAGGTTGATATATATATATATATATATATATATATTATCTGTCTTTTTGTAAACGCGACAACATAATATTTTGTACATTTATGTATAATTTTTGGAATATCCTTTTCTTAATATTTTTGCTCTTATTTCGGAAAAAGTAGTTATACATGAGTGCCATTTGTAACTTATTTTAAGTTCTTGTTGTATTCAAAATCGTTTTTATTTCCAAGTTTTACGCACTTTTTTCAATGTGCTCAAGGAGGTTTTCCTGACATCTATTACTTTTGTCAATTGCATGAAATTTTGTAAATTTTTATTTTATTTTGCTTATATTGCATCTCAGATTTTGTGGTGTTAGTGATTTATCAAATTGCCTACTCCTTTAAATCGCTGGAATAAAAGAGGATCTTCAACCCCATTTTAGTCTCTCACCTTTGCAATTTTTGATGCCTGATAATGATCAAGATTTTATTAGATACTGCTAGTTCAATTTCTATTATTATTTTTATAATATGCCAATGGTGATTTTATTATTATTATTATTATTATTATTATTATTATTATTATTATTATTTTGATTATTATTATTATTATTATTATTATTATTAATATTATTTTTTTATTGTTTTTTTTATTATCATTAATATAAAAAAGGTGGTAGCTTATTACATCAATAGTAATGCCTATAAGGAAAAGACTATATATCGTCTAATAACATTACTGTTTCCTTTTCTGAAATTTAAATCTTTTCATCTATCCATATACCTACATATCTATCGAATATGTGCATATTCGATAAAGCGAATATGCACATATTCCTTCAAGGCGGCCAGTCAATTTGGTAGGTAAATGTACCACTGCATCCTTTCAAAGGAATGAAAGGTCATTATGGGAGATCTAGTTTCATGAGTTGGGAGGGGAAGTCGGTCAACGAACTGTCGAAGAAAATCCGAAATAGAATAGGAATAGTTATATCAGTGATTATAGTCTATAAATGGAAGATCTATTTTAATGTTAATGTTCTTGGTATATTTTTTTTTATTCTCCCATTATTTCTCTTGTAGTTTATTTCCTTATTTCCTTTCCTTACTTAGCTATTTTCCCTGTTGGAGATTTTGGGCTTGTAGTATCCTGCTTTTCAGGGCGAGATGAGTGCGTTAGAGATGTTCAATAAGAGAATGCGTTGAAATTAGCCCTGATTGGTCGTACTGTATGGTTTATGAGTATTGTTTTATGTGGCCGGTACTTCCCCTAGAAGGGGTTATTGATGATACAAATGGTAGCAAAATGACAGTCGTCATTTGTCAGTGGCGGAGAATGTGCTGCGTAGAAGGATTTCGGCAATAACATATTTGGATGACATTTTTAGCGGTATCCATTGACCTGTTTTTGTTTATTTTGATTTACTTTGCTGCTTTACGTTGAAGTTCTTAATGGTGTTTATTTCTAGTACTGAAGGATATTTATTGGAATTTCTTAATGTTGTGTATTTCCAGTTCTGAAGGATGCATTGGCAGTTCTTAATGTTGTATATTTCTAGTACTGAAGGATGCATTGGATGTTCTTAATGTTGTGTATTTCCAGTTCTGAAGGATGCATTGGAAGTTCTTAATGTTGTGTTTTTCTAGTACTGAAGGATGCATTGGCAGTTATTAATGTTGTGTATTTCTAGTACTGAAGGATGCATTAGACGTTCTTAATGTTGTGTATTTCTAGTACTGAAGGATGCATTGACAGTTATTAATGTTGTGTATTTCTAGTACTGAAGGATGTATTAGACGCTCTTAATATTGTGTATTTCTAGTACTGAAGGATCCATTGGAAGTTCTTAATGTTGTGTATTTCTAGTACTGAAGGATGCATTAGACGTTCTTAATGTTGTGTATTTCTAGTACTGAAGGATGCATTGACAGTTATTAATGTTGTGTATTTCTAGTACTGAAGGATGCATTAGACGCTCTTAATATTGTGTATTTCTAGAACTGAAGGATGCATTGACAGTTATTAATGTTGTGTATTTCTAGTACTGAAGGATGCATTAGACGTTCTTAATGTTGTGTATTTCTAGTACTGAAGGATGCATTGGATATAACTACAGTATACTGTATCAATGAAGCAGGCAAGCAGACAGTGTCTTTTATATGCCAGGAATCTTCTTCTTCTTCTTCTTCTTCTTCTTCTTCTTCTTCTTCTTCTTCTTCTTCTTCTTCTTCTTCTTCTTCTTCTTCTTCTTCTTCTTCTTCTTCTTCTTTTTTTTTTTTTTTTTTTTTTTTTTTTTGTAGGCTTTGAATTTTGTTCATATTTTGGATGAAAAATCTTTTTCTATGGTGGTACATTCTGTGGATTTATATTTCCAATATTACTCTAGGTTTCTTGATTTTCTCCGAACACAACCTATTTGGTAAATGGATTTTGAAATCGGGAAAGCGATTACACTTGAATATATATAGAAATTTGGTATATCAATTTTGAAATTGGAACCGTGATTACACACACACACACACACACACACACACACATATATATATATATATATATATGCGCCTTTCTGAGTAGGGATACCTTAACGTGGTGAAAGGGTTTATGTATCGCCATGATCAGAAAAGTTGCAATATTCTGGGCCAACCATACTAGGTTGGGTTGCTGTGGGCGGTCAGACTATAGTCATCCACCATTACCAATCCACAGTTGGTCGCCTGGAAACGTGTGCATTTATCGTTTGTTGTTGTTCATCTATATCTATATCTATATCTATATATATATATATATATATGTGTGTGTGTGTGTGTGTGTGTGTGTTGTTTGTATGTATGTATATATATTTATATATGTTTATGTGCGATTTATATGTGTATGTTTAGAAGGCGGTAAATATAGTTAAAATATGACAACTGGTAAACAATTAACCTTCAAATATGTATCAAGTCCCAAAAGGAAAAGGGAAAAACAGTTAGAATACGTACTTTTGTGTCATTGAGATCGCCAGTTTCACAAAATTAAAAAGAAGCACAGAACATGGGATTGTGTATTATAAGTTGAATATATTCATTTGGGGAAAATATACACCTTCACTTTAGACTATTTGAATATTTTGGGAACGACTTCAAACACTCACCCTCTGCTGGCGAACTTTCGGAAGATGAGTAATATCAGTTATCAGAAATATACATCACAAAATATACTTCGAACGGTGGACATTACTGTTATGAGCTTTAGTCCTTATTATTAAAATATTCAAGCGTTTTCTTTATCGTACTAAAGCATTCGTTTTAATGTAAGAGACTAGGTTAACCGGCTTATGCCAAATTAATGTTTATAGTTTCATTAATTATGATCTGGAATGTTGTTATTATTATTACTGAAAATTAGATAACGTTTATAGAAAAATATTCTTTATAGGAAGTATTTTGGCCAGGCAACAGCCATCCATTGAGATACTACCGTTAGAGAGTTATTGTGTCCTTTGATTGGCCAGACAGTACTACATTGTATCCCTCTCACTGGTTACGACTTTTTTTGTTTTTGCCTACGCATACACCGAATAGTCAGGCCTATTCTTTACACATTCTCCTCTGTCATACACCTGACAACACTGAAATTGCCAAACGATTTTTCTTCGCTCAAAGGGTTAATTGCTGGTCTGTGATTGTTCTCTAGTATTGGGTAGTGCCATAACCTCTATACTATTATCTTCCACTATCTAAGAATAGAATTCTCTTGCTTGAGGGTACACTCGGGCACGCTGTTCTATATTTCTTTTCCTCTTATTTTTTTGTTTAAGTTTTGTAGTTTATATGTGAAAGATCTAATTCCATGTTGTTACTTTTCTTAAGATATTTTATTTTGAAGGTTTATTACTTCTCTTGTAGTTTATTTATTTCCCTTTT
>NC_090735.1:141810344-141817844 GCF_036898095.1 Palaemon carinicauda | reverse complement strand
AGTCCTCTGTTCCTGAATGTGTTGTTGTTCAATCAAGTGTCCCTGAATGTGCTGTTGTTCAATCCTCTGTCCCTGAATGTGTTGTTGTTCAGTCCTCTGTCCCTGAATGTGCTGTTGTTCAATCCTCTGCCCCTGAATGTCCTGTTGTTCAGTACTCTATCCCTGAATGTGTTGTTGTTCAATCATCTGTCCCTGAATGTAGTGTTGTTCAGTACTCTATCCCTGGATGTGCTGTTGTTCAATCCTCTGTCCCTGAATGTGCTGTTGTTCGATATTCTGTCCCTGAAAGAGCAGTTGTTCATTCAGTACCGTGACGATCACTGATTATCAAAATTTTTTCTAATTATTATCTTGGAACTCCACTCCTCCAGTCTTTCGCTATTTATTCACTGTATTATTTACTGCCTAAGAGTTCTTTGGCCCCAATGTACCCAGGGTACGTCACATTCCCCGACAGATAACGTTCAGAAAGCGTAAAGTTTAAAATCAATGTCTGCTCTCAATCTCTCACCTTTTGTTTTCTAGAAATGAAAAGTGCGTCTCTTTATCAGAAAGCATTTCGAATTTTCTTTCTCACGTTCTTATAGGGTTTTTTTTTTTAATAAAGAAATGTTTCTTAATAATTTTGCTCCGTTATTGGATATTTTATTCAATTTGTTAAATTTTTAACGAACTCACAATATATATATATATATATATATATATATATATATATATATATATATATATATATATATACATATATATATATGTATATATACATATATATATATATGTATATATATATATATATATATATATATATATATATATATATATATATATATATATATATATATATATATATATAGGCAGTGTTGTTTTACCCGGTCCAATCAGTCGATGATACACTTGGGAGACAGATTTCACTACCTTGTGAGCAGTATAAGATAAGCCAGACGACAAAGCAATTCCTCTTTTTTAGTTTAGACCGTTCCTCATTTACGTTCATATTTAGAGCTATTTCTAAGTCAATTGGACTATTATCTCTTTCCCCAAGTAGGCTGAGTAGGATGTTTATCTTTGTTTGATGTTTCCGAGGCTTTCCTTGATCAAGAAACAACCTTAATGAGATCGGTCGGGGGGAGTGATAAAGTTTTCCTAGATTATGTAACTTTGGAGTTTATGATCTTCTGGCCCCATTCGCCTTATCGACCCTTTCTTCTCTGTCATCTTGACGTTGAGGCCTGGTTGCTGCTTTGCTTTACTGCTTTTTTTACCGTTTAGTATTTGTGATGGAAAGGGAAGATAGTGTATTTGTTGATGAAAAGGGTAGATTGTGTATTATGATGAAACGGGCAGATGGTGTATTTATGATGAAAAGAATAGATGGTGTATTTATGATGAAAAAAAGTAGATGGTGTATTTATGATGAAAATGGTAGATGGTGTATTTATGATGAAAAAAAGTAGATGGTGTATTTATGATGAAAAAAAGTAGATGGTGTATTTATGATGAAAAAAGTAGATGATGTATTTATGACGAAAAGGGTAGATTGTGTATTTATGATGAAAAGGGCAGATGCTGTAAATATGATGATGAAAATGGTAGATGGTGTACTTATGATGAAAGGGGCAGTTGGTGTATTCATGATGCAAACAGTAGATGGTGTATTTATGATGAAAATGGCAGATGGTGTATTTATGTTGAAAAGGGCAGATGGTATATTTATGATGATAAGTTTATATGGTGTATTTATGATGAAAAGGGGAGATGGTGTATTTATGAGGAAAAGGGCAATTGGTGTATTTATGATGAAAAGGGTAGATGGTATATTTATGATAAGAGCAGATGGTGTATTTATGATGAAAAGGGTAGATGGTGTATATATGATGAAAAGGGCAGATGGTGTATTTATGATGAAAGGGGCAGATGGTGTATTTATGATGAAAATGGCAGATGGTGTATTTATGATGAAAAGAGTAGATGGTGTATTTATGATGAAAAGGGCAGATGGTATATTTATGATGATAAGGTTAGATGGTGTATTTATGATGAAAAGGGAAGATAGTGTATTTATGAGGAAAAGGGCAATTGGTGTATTTATGATGAAAAGGGTAGATGGTGTATTTATGAAAAGAGCAGATGGTGTATTTATGATGAAAAGGGTAGATGGTGTACTTATGATGAAAAGGGTAGATGGTGTATTTATAATGAAAAGGGTAGATGGTGTATATATGATGAAAAGGGCAGATGGTGTTGTTTTGTTTTGCTTATTAAATGGCTCTAATTTGTTCTACAGTTTCCATATTCTAAATGCTGAGGTCATTGCTATTAGCTATTTGAGATTCTTATTTTGTTCAGACTAAACGGGAACAAGAAAAAAAAAGAGGAATAATATGTAAGCTTAATTTTCTTGTATGAATTATTATGTAAAATCTCATAGATACTTTGTTCTTGATTCTTAATTTTCTTCAATATTCTACATTTCTGTCTCGAGTTTCCTCTTTGACTGCCTTGTAATGCTCGGTCTCAGTGTATTGTTATATTGTGTAATCTTTAATATAGGAATAATTTGTATTTTAAAAAATTTCGTACTTCTGAAGTTATTATAGAAACTACCTCTTGTTCTTGCTTATTATTATTATTATTATTATTATTATTATTATTATTATTATTATTATTATTATTGTAGTTGTTGTTATTATTATTATTATTATTATTATTATTATTATTATTATTATTATTATTATTATTATTATTATTATTATTATTATTATTATTAATGGAGAAGTATTAAATTAAAAGCTCAAGATAGAGACGAAATCTAACCGAGGTCCTTTGCGTCAATGGACGTAGGAGGATATGATGATGAGTAGTAATAGTAGTAGTAGTAGTAGTAGCTACTACTATGTCTCCAACAGGGACAAGTAGCCCAGTGAGGAAAGAAAATAAGGAAATTAATAAACTACAAGACAAGTAATGAACTATTAAAATGAGACATGTTAAGAACAGTAACAACATTAAGATAGATCTTTATGAACTATATAAACTATAAACAGAGACATATATCAGCCTGTTCAACATGAAAACATTCGCTTCGAGTTTGAACTTGATAATAAAATCGTAGTTTACCTTTTTATTATTTAATTTTCTTTCCAATTTCCTTTTTTCATAAAAATTGGAAAGCAATGGAATTATTTTTTCATTAACCATATCAGTTATCCTTGTGAGCTAAGGATTGGGGGTTTTGGGGAGCCTATAGGTCTATATGCTGAGTCATCAGTAGCCTTGGCCTGGGCATCCTTGGTCCTAGCTTGGGTGGAGAGGGGGCCTTGGGCACTGATCATAATATTATGTGTCTCAAGGGCATTGTTTTGCTCGATAGGGTAATGGCACTGTCCATTACCCTCGCCATTCATGAGCAGCCTTTAAACCTTTAAAGATTATTACTACATCGGCAGGAAAATTGGGATTTCTTTTTCTTTTTCCTGCTCGTCCTTTTCAAAGGACCTCGCTGACTTATGTCTCCAAGTGATAAGCGAAAGAGAAAGATCGTATTCATGTGTCTGGTCCCTTCACTTCTGTATCCTTGAAGCATAATTAACTTGCTTATTTGTGTCAGAATGTTTATCTCACAAATGGAAACGTTTAGTTTTAACTTACTTCATTGCGAAATGAGAATTTATTTAAGAAAACGGACAATGGTTCATATTGCGTATATGGTGAAGTCAAAGCACAACTTCATATGTTGTAATTAGTCGTTTCATTTAGTCATGTCCCTTAATTTAAAAGAATTTTTATTGTTTATGTGCCTGTTTCAGAGAAGTTTTAAAAGCGACTAGGAAACGAACAAAGTTCTATTTACTATATTTTGTAATAACCCAGAAACTATCCATTGTAATTTACTTTCTTGAATTAAAAGCATAATGATATATTACAAAATTTTTATATGCCTTGGATCTACTGTACATCAAGAGGTCAGCTAATGTGCTTTAATTATGCTATAAGTAAAATTTCTTTTATTATTATTATTATTACTTGCTAAGCTACAACCCTTGTTGGAAAAGCAGGATGCTATAAGGCCAGGGAAAATAGCCCAGTGAGGAAAGGAAACAAGGAAAAATAAAATATTCTAAGAAGAGTAACATTAAAATAAATATCTCCCATATAAATTATAAAAACTTCAACAAAACATGAGGAAGAGAAATAAGTGTACCCTCAAGCAAGAGAACTCTAACCCAAGATAAAGGAGGACCATGGTAAAGAGGCTATGCTACTACCCAAGACTATGGAACAATGGTTTGATTTTGGAGTGTCCTTCTATAAAAGCTGCTTACCATAGCTAAAGAGTGTCTTCTACCCTTACCAAGAGAAATGGCCACTGAACAACTACTGTACAGTGCAGTAACCCCTTGGGTGAAGAAGATTTGTTTGAACTATTTGTATGCCTTTCTGATTACTATCGTTTTATAATTACATCTTTCAGTCTTTCTGATTAGTTTCATAATCACTTATTATTTTCATTGCAGAACAAGTGTAAAATTCTGGAATTTGATTTTACTCTTTTGTATATTTTTTCTCTTGTAATTTTTTTTTTTATTTATATTGACCTCTTTTTTTATAATATCGATAATTATAATTCTTTCCTTTTGCATCGTTTAAAGAATTTCCTTCCATCTCTTTTACGCGTTTCATATTTCCTTAGTTTTTTTTTTTTAGATTTGTTCTTAAATTTTGGTTTTCTTCTCATTGCTTGGTTATTATTATTATTATTATTATTATTATTATTATTATTATTATTATTATTATTATTATTATTATTATTATTATTATTATTATTATTATTATTATTATCGTGGTAGGAGACCCTCTTTTAGGCAGGTTGAGTTAAAAGTAATGGCTGCATCGGCAGAGTTTATTTTCTTATCCAATTTTTCTATTTTCCGGATAATTCTCTTCTCTAGAGCGCTGCAATCAGCCAGCAGACTTGAAAAATTCATAAGTCAGGTGAATGACAAAATGATGAATTTTTCAAGTCTGCTGGCTGATTGCAGCGCTCTAGAGAAGAGAATTATCCGGAAAATAGAAAAATTGGATAAGAAAATAAACTCTGCCGATGCAGCCATTACTCTTATTATTATTATTATTATTATTATTATTATTATTATTATTATTATTATTATTATTATTATTATTATTATTATTATTATCATTATTATTATTATTATTATTATTATTATTATTATTATTATTATTATTATTATTATTATTATTAATTGTAGTCGTTATATAGCGGATTCAACGTATCCACACTCTTATATTGTATTTTTTTTTTTAAATTTGAGATTGCATTATTTCATCATGCATAATTTCTGTCTGTTAGCAGTAGCATGTTTTTTATGTTGTAAGTTTTGGCTCCTAATTATTTTATATATTCTAATGTTATTCTTCTTAAACCTTTCATAGTTTTAAAAGTATTAATCACTAGCACTTTATATTTTCCTGTATCTTTCTCGTTACAGGTTTTCTATTGTCTCAATTTTTTTTTTCATGTTACATATTTCATATTTTCTTTTGCTCTATTGTACAATTTACTCTCTTCCCAGCTTTCCCCTTTTGTCATCTTAAATCTCTCTTAATCTATTATGGTTATTTCATTTAGTCTTCTCCGCATTGCGGTAATCGACATTTCTCATGTATTAGATTCCCAAGTCCCGTGCTTAATATTCCCATCTACTTTTTTATCGTTTGAATTTCTTGCGTTTAGTTCTTTTTTCCTGTTATTCACGTGTCATTATTACGGTAGTGTATGGAATGTTAATGAAATAATGTCCATAGTTCAATCCTGACTTGCACTCCATATCTTCACCCAGCCTATGATGAGAATCAGGATGAAGCAGATAGTAGTAGGGCAGAGACCCTACTCAATCTGTGACTCGTTAAGCATGTAACGCTTCAAGTAAATGTGGCCTTAACGTTACATCATATGATGATATTGTTCTGATTTTGACTTTTTGACAAGTTCGATTGTATGCGTATGAACTTTTTTACCCTTCTCCACCATTTGGAGGTACCATTCTATTAAATGGGCTTGAATTTTAACCTTTAATTAGGACTGCCTTTTCTTTTTGGCTTTCTGTAGCACATCTGTTTTTTGTGGTTATATTTGATCCCGTTATTCAAAATATTTTTTTTGCACAGTTAGATTAAATCAGTTGGTACACCCAGGCCTACATGGCTGAAACCATGAAGCATGAAGTAGTCGATGGAAAATGGAGAAGTATTGATTTAAGAGCTTAAGATAAGAGACGACTGGCGAAATCTAACCGAAGCCCTTTGCGTCAATAGGCATAGGAGATGATGATTTTGACAAATGTTTTTAGGTTGGATTCAATTTTCTTTATTAGTACAGCCTTTAATGCATCATTTGTATTTAGGTATCTGATATTCCCTTTCTAAAACTATTTCTGTTTATAAATGTATAGTATTTGGTCCCTTTTTCTTGAGTCTCAGTCATTCTGTAATTTTTCTTTTTTCTTTTGACCGTCTAGATGAGCGTCCTTTGCAATTTAGTTGGTTATCTCCACTTTTATATTTAATAAACCTTTTAGGATGTTTTTTTTTTTATTTATTTCGTTTTACACTGTTTGAGAACCTTCTATTATATGTTATTATTAAAAAAAAAAAATTTATATTGTTATTTTCTCATTCCTTTTTCATTTCCTAATCGTTCTTCTCTGCATTGCATATCCATTCTTATTTTAATAGTACCTTTCTTCTTTCGTCTTTGCATTCCCATTTTTTTTCATCGTTGATCTCTCTCTCTCTCTCTCTCTCTCTCTCTCTCTCTCTCTCTCTCTCATTTACCACTACCTCAAACAGATATCTGGCGGTGGTTCCTTAGATAACACAAATCAGAACGGTAGAGATAATGAGTTATAATTACCCTCATTAGTAAAGCACTGAATTATATAACAGCGATCTTAGTGAACTAATTTGAAAGGATGTGTCGATAGAGAGAGAGAGAGAGAGAGAGAGAGAGAGAGAGAGAGAGAGAGAAGAAGAAGAAGAAGAAGAAGAAGAAGAAGAAGATGATTTGGGGTAGGTGGGCGAGGGGAAAGGAAAAATGTTGGGGTGAAGAGGAATAAATGGAAAAAGAAGAATACGAAGAAGGAAGAAGAGGAGTAAGAAAGATGAGGGAGGGAGAAGCGAAAATGTTGATGTTGACGTCGATCTGCTGTATTTTGATGTCGATGATGATGGATGATTAATTTGTTTTCTTTATCTGGCGTCGAAGCGACTTTGACCACAGACTGCCATGATATTGATCAGATGGGCCATTAACTTTTTTTTTTTTTCTTTTGGTATTAGTACCGAGATGGTCCCAAAATGGTTTTGTTTTGCATTAGCCTTTTAACATTGTTGTTGTTGGCAATTTCTCAAGTGATTAATGATTAAATGATAAAAAGTGATAAAATCCGAGGGGAGGAGGTGAAATGATTTGATCCGGAGAAGAAT
>NC_090735.1:141797844-141802844 GCF_036898095.1 Palaemon carinicauda | reverse complement strand
ATCTAACCCAACACAGTGGAAGACCATGGCACAGGGGCTATGGTATTACCCAAGACTAAAGAACAATGGATTAATTTTGGAGTGACCTCCTTGAAGAGCTGCTTATCATAGCCAAAGAGTCTATTCTAACCTTACCAAGAGGAATGTAGTCTCTGAACAATTAAAGTGCAGTAGTTAACTCCTTGAGCGAAGAAGAATTATTTACTTATCTCAGTGCCGCCAGGTGCTTGAGGAAAGAGGAGAATGTTTAAAGAATAGGCCAGACTATTCTGTGTGTGTCGGCAAAGATGAAATGTGCCGTAATCAGAGAGAGGTATCGAGTGTAGTACTGTCTGGTCTGTCAAAGGATCTAATAACTATCTAGCGGTAGTATCTCAACGGGTGGCTGGTACCTTGGCCATCCTACTATCTATTAAAGTAGATGTCTTTTCTTAGCATCATTATTTAGATTTTTAAGGAATAGATCGCAAAGAGTTGTTGTTGATGGGCACCATAGAGCCTGTAGGCATGTAATAGATGGTGTTCCTAAAAGTATAGTTTTCTTAGCCCTTTCCTTTCTATAGTATATACTGTACACATGACATGTGGTTTGCAATAGCAAACGACCTTATTGCCTATGCAGAGGATGCCGCTCTCTTTGCACTAATTTCATCTCCTGAATCCTTTAATAGAGATCTAGCATAAATTATAGTGTTTTTTGTGAATTGTAATAATGAAATTGATCACTGACAAAATATGAAATTATGATAGGTCTTGGACCTTTGCTCCCGAACATGCATATCCTTACATTGTGAAATTCAGTTCTTTATATTGGCATTGCCTCTTTTAACAGCATATATTTCATTTAGTATTCTTAATTGCAAATTAACGTTTGTTGGACACATTTGTGTTCTTCAATTGCATAAGAAATATAGTTATTGAGAAAGTCTCTTTTAAGATGTTCGTTGGTTAGTCTATCCTGAGAGAATCTTTTAATTCTTTCATTTCACTTTGTTTCGAGTATCATTTTCCTGTCTGGTCCTCAGCAGCTGACTTTCATTTAATTTGTTGGACAAAATCTTGTGGTATATTAGATTTCTAATTCCTGATCTGGATATTAATATCTGGCTCTATTGATTATTTAGTTTTTTGTGCATGTTGCCTAAGATTTGTCATAATTCTGACCATTCATTGCATTCAGATCTTTCCAGACTGTACCTTACTGTACGTAGCACTAGGTTTTCAGTTAATTCTAACAGTCTCTTCTACTACACCCTAACACCTAATACTACGCAGTATTTTAGTTTTCTCCCAGCTATGGCCAGATTATGGAATGATCATCCTAATCTGGGGGCTGAATCTGTGGAGCTTCAAATTTGCTACAAATTCTTTTATGGTGACCAAGTTGATATACGTCTCTTTTTATAGTCTATATAGGACAAATTTATATTAATGTTATTAGTAATCTTAAAATATTCTATAGTTTTTTTTCATTATTTTTCATATATAAGTAATTATTTCTCTATTACCCTCCCTCACCAGGCTACTTTATTATTTCCATGTTACCCTCCCTCACCAGGCTACTTTATTATTTCACTGTTACCCTCCCTCACCAGGCTACTTTATTATTTCCCTGTTATCCTCCCTCACCAGGCTACTTTATTATTTCCCTGTTACCCTCCCTCACCAGGCTACTTTATTATTTCCCTGTTACCCTCCCTCACCAGGCTACTTTATTATTTCCCTGTTACCCTCCCTCACCAGGCTACTTTATTATTACCCTGTTACCCTCCCTCACCAGGCTACTTTCCCTGTTGGAGGCCTCGTTCATGTAGCACCCCGGCTCCTCCACCTATTACACGAGTGTTATGTGAGGGGAGAGGGGGGGGGGGGGCGGTTTAGCATCTATGTACTTTATATGTGGTTATTCCTTTAGCCACTAAACACTGCTAAGGGGTAAAAGTTTCCTGGGGGCCATAGAGAGAGAGATAAGGTACGGGAGAGTTGCATGGATGTATCCCCTGAGACAACCCGGTATTTTTTTTGAGGTACCAGGAAGACTCATGTTTGCAGATGGACATTTTACTCTCTTGCGTTGATGCAAAGCTGCAAAAAAACGAGGAGGAAAATGTGTTTTTAGCCAAGGAATTACCTCATTTACCTTTTACCATGTGAGTGTTTTCCTAATGGGGAAACTCATAACAATATAAGCGTCTTCTGTTTCCTTCTGCTTTCTCTCTCTCTCTCTCTCTCTCTCTCTCTCTCAAGGTGGCAAGAGGAGAAGAAAAATGTCTTTTTAGCCAAGGAATTACCTCATTTACCTTTTACCATGTGAGTGTTTTCCAAATGGCGAAGCTCATAACAATATAATCATCTCTCTCTCTCTCTCTCTCTCTCTCTCTCTCTCTCTCCGCATTGCCAGAAATTCAAAAGCTTCCCCTCTCTATCCGGATCTTGTGATTGGGTCTGATTATATTTCCTCTATTATGGTAATGATCTATAGCTTACGATGATTATGAGGATGGTGATGATGTTGAAAGTGAGGATAATGATGCAGGATCTCTAAGCTGTTGTGAGGGGTGAGAGAGAGCTATTCACGCTTGAAGATGGATTATAGAGTAAACTGGAGATTGCAGTGAGTTAATTCTTTGCCCAGTAATTTAAAGGGATCTTTGATAAATGTGTTCTTTTTATTGGCATTAAAATATATAGTTTTTTTTTTTTTTTCATTTCATGAGGTTTAGTTATGATAATCGGAAAGTATTGTTAAATATTTTATTACTACAATAGGTGTTAATATTTAATTTAAAGGGATCTTTGATAAATAATTCTGTTTTCTTTATTGGCATTAGAATATGTAGTTTTTTTTTTCATTTCATGAGGTTAAGTTATAATTGGAAAGTATTATGTATTTTATTAATACAATTGCCATTATATTTTGACCGTTTTGTATATTAAGTTTTGCTGTTCTTCTCATTTATATATTATTGTGTCTGTATTGTTTTTATTGCCAGTTTCATATATCGTTTGTCATCTCTTGAAATTTATTTATAATAATAGTAGAGCAATGTTATATATTTATTACTATAATTGCTTTTAATATTTTGAGTTTTTTATATATTCAGTCTTGCTGCTGTTCTCCTTTTCCTGCAATTATATATTATTCTATCTGGTAATGTAGAAAATTATCAATGGATTTCTCTCTGCAATGTTGCAATTATTGAAGTTTGGTGAAGGATATGTTATTAATCCTTATATTTCCGTACTCTGGTAGGCTACAGGTGTATACAAATCTGATTTTTTTTTCTTTTACCTCAAAATGAAGGCTTGTATACTTTGGTTATGTCACTAATTCCACATTTGTTTTATCGGTCACACATACCTACACACACATATATTATATATATTTTATGTATATATGTATATATTTTAATTTTGAGACATGTTGTACAGCAATGCGTAGAATATAGAAATCCCCTTTTGATGGTATTTGTGGACTATGAAAAAGCCTTTGATAGCGTGCACCGGCCAATTTTGTAGAGAATCCTGTGTTATGTAAATTTGATCGTCTGTTCATGAGCATAGCAAGTGCAAAGTTAATGTAAATGGAGTCTATCAAGTGAGTTTACAGTGAACAGCGGAGTACTGCAAGGGAATGTGTTGTCACCTATGTTGTTTATCCTCCTCATGGACTTTAATGTGTAGAACAGTCAGAGATGGTGGAGAATGATTGGACTGGATTGGTGATAGGAATTTAGCAGACCTAGAGTATGCTGGTCATGCTGTCCTTGTTAGCAGAACACCACAGGATTTGTAATGCTTGCTTACCAGAATGCATGTAATATCACACGAGGTTGGGCTGAAGATAAATAGAAGAAAGACAGAGCTGACGAGAACGGAGTATACAATGGAAGATGAAATGTCATTGGAAGGAGAAAGGATTAATGAGGTAGAATCAGTTAAGTATTTAGGAACAGTGATCTCCAATACAGGGTCCTTAGAATTAGAGTTTAGTGAAATATTGAAAGTATCAAATCAGACAATGGCTAGGTTAAATAAAATTTGGGAATCAAATCTCCTAATATTTCATATAAAAATAAAACTATATATCAGTTTAGTGAGATCAGTGTTACTCTGAGGACATAAGTCATGGTATGACAATGAAGCAATCTCCAATAGATTTAGTAGATTCGAGAATAAAGCCCTCAGAAGGATATTGGGAATTGAATGGCTGGAAAGGATTAGAAATGAAACTATAAAAGATTACTCAAGTACCCTATGTGGATGAGATCATGATGAGGAGTAGATGAAGATGGTTTGGGCATGCTCTTCGCACTACCCAAGAGAGATTAGTTCACCAAACGTTTAACTGGGCTCCACAAGGCACTAGAAGAATTGGAAGACCCAGGCATACATGGCTTAGTACTATAAAGCGCGAAGTAGGAGATGATGAATGGAGAAGTATTGACTTAAATGCTCAAGACAGAGACGACTGGCGAAATCTAACCGAGGCCCTTTGCGTCAATAGGCGTAGGAGGAGATGATATATATATATATATATATATATGTATATATATATATATACATATATATATATATATATATAGTATGTTTTAACAAAATTAACATTTTCAAATCTGAAGAAAGAAATGATAATTATTGCTATATTTAACACTAGGCTATATATATAATGCCAAGAACGGTATCTACTAATAACTTACGCGTATAACTAGGTTTAAATAATTCTGAAAGGCATTTGAACTTATGTAATGGTTACTGTACGGATCCCGTCAAAAATAAATATCTACGGCCGGCCTCTCACGGGGCTATGACTACTACTACTTCCCCCCTAGCGGACGGACGGGGAAAGCTGAGCGTGACCAGATATATATATATATATATATATATATATTATAGCCATACTCTTCCCCTTTATTACATAGGAGAGATGACAAGCAAAGTATAATATTAAAGATTAATGGAAGAATCTAATTGTATATAAAATGAACATAAACGTTTCA
>NC_090735.1:141765344-141792844 GCF_036898095.1 Palaemon carinicauda | reverse complement strand
ATGTTCTGCATTAGAACAAACCAAATTTATTATAAACGGTTGTTTAGGCTTTGGACTATTATCGGTAAATAAATCTATTTTTCGTTTACCACTTAGATGTATTATGTTACGTCTTTTGCATCACCCCTATTCTTTCATCAAGTTCTGTTTTTCTTTTAGAGGATATTTAATGAAATGTCAAAAAAGAATTATAAGTGTATACCGCTTTTATTATTTTGTTTAGAACCTATTTTTGCTGTCTTTGTCTTGAAATGTAGACGGATTTCGGTTCATGTACATCCAATTTCTGGAAGTAGGAAGGCTTCATTTAACTGTCTTTTATAGTCTCTTTCTTCCCTTTCGGGTTGTCAGGCAGAAAGGGTTGAGTCCGGTAAATTTTATGCTAACGTAAGGCAACTGGCTGTTATGAACAGTAATCCGATTATGTACAGCAGTGACAACCTAAAATATTAACCGCTAGGTAACCTAAGGTTTGAAATATGCCAGATGGTATAGGTAATAAATGAGGCGTATTAAATTGCAAAATTTTCATGAAATGTTAAATTTTGTGTGTGCTTTTCATAGTCCTTAAAGTATGCTGACTTTAATTTTCATGCTTGCGTCGGGATTGAGAATATGAATTTGCCCTGAACATGGGTGTATTAGCCCAAGGAACTTATTCAGACTAAATGAAACGTGGAGTTATATATACGTAGACTATATATATATATATATATATATATGTATATATATATATATATATATGTGTGTGTGTGTGTGTATGTATTTATATATATGTATGTATGTATGTATCACAACAAATTCTACCGTTTCTAGTCCACTAAAGGAGAAAGGCGTCACATGTTAATTCATGTCTGGGGTTTGGCCAGTTTTCGTCACCACGCTTGCCAGTGCGGATTGGTGATGGTGGGAGATTTTTTCGTGATCACTCACAGCAAACCAACCTAGTATGGTTAGCCCTGACTAGTATATATTTGCTGACCATTACGATACACAAGCACTTTCACCACGTTAAGGTATTCTTACTCTGAAAGGGATATGCAGTGTATATATCTATCTATCATCTATCTATCTATCTATCTATCTATCTATATATATAAATATAATATATATATATATATATATATATATATATATATTATGTGTGTGTGTGTGTATATATATACATTCTCTCTCTCTCTCTCTCTCTCTCTCTCTCTCTCCATTTCCCTGGAAACCTACTTCGTGTACATCTGAGGAATATGCAAGAGGCTTTGTAAACAAGTGGATGAATGAAAGGGCGAGTGAATGGTATATGCAATGCTCTTCAAACAGTGGCTGATGTTACTTGGTCGATTTTTTCGTACATCTTTTTCTTCTTTTGCTAGAGTGAATACTAGCTTGTATGTGTGTACGTAGTTATTATTATTATTATTATTATTATTATTATTATTATTATTATTATTATTATTATTATTATTATTATTATTATTATTATTATTATTATCATTATTATTATTATTATTATCGTTTTTGCTTATTAAAATATTTAGAACCACTCTGTCACAGGTTTTGATTATTATTATTATTATTATTATTATTATTATTATTATTATTATTATTATCATGGTTATTTATTGCAAGTTTATTGTTGAGCAACGTATGTGGTCTAATTCAATTGCACAAAAAGATCATACAGAGAAAGTCTTTTAATGTTTTGGTGATCATTATTGTGTTAACGTCGATAAACGTCATTAACTTATTCTGTCATTAATGGGTGTAGATCAAATTTTCTCAGCCAACGAATTGTGCTAATATAAACTAACTATGAGCGCCAACACTCTTATCTGAGGAATATTTTTCTTTCTTCGCTACCTGAATTGCCATGGCAACTTTTGTAAGGAAAATAGTTTTTTCTTTACTTGATGGAATGGTATGATTTTTTTATTCCCGTGATTATGGTGATATATCGTGCTAGACGATATATTTTACCGTGCTAGGGGGTATATCTTAGCAATCCCTGATTACCAACGGTTATATAAGCGCATGAGAAACCTGGAGGAGTAACGAGAACTTTGGGTGTTGAGGAAATGCCTCCCCCCCCCCCTTCTCGATTAAGTCACTGGCAGCAGGGTGACATATGGGGTTTAAGGCGAGAGACAAGTTGACTTTTTAGATTTAATTCTGGATGCCTAGCTGATGATCTTACTGGAATTAGTATGGACCGGCAATGGTAACCTGACTTGATTATATAGACACTGCACATGACAAGGAACTGGCTATCCTTTGATGAATCTAGCCAATGAATCCTATATGGATCTAGTCAGTCAATGGAAAGCAAAGATGATAGAATGGCCCCTAGTCCCAGTGTAGCGATGTGCAAAGATTCTTCCGTTTTTTTAATAATAAAGAAAAATTGAAAATTGGTAATTGGAATGTTAGAACCTTGAATCAGATTGGGATGTTACATCAATGGAGAATGAATTCATCGAATATATTTTGGGTATCTTGGCCCCAAGTGAAACACGTTATAGGGGGATCTGCAAGGAAACCTTAGACTAAGGCAATATATATATATATATATATATATGTGTGTGTGTGTGTGTATATATATATATATATATATATATCTCATCATCATCAGAAAGAACAGATGGAGTTGCAAGAGAAGAGCTAGGAATGATGATGACACCAGGAGCAGTAAAGGCTTTAACTGAGTGAAGAGCTGTAAATAGTTAGTTGTTACTTGCAAAGTTTAAATCAAGACAGTGCAATATGAATATTAATGTTTCCTATGCAGCAACAAATGATTCCCCCGAAGAAAGGAAAGATGAATACTATGAAGAACTGCAGAGTGTTATAGGTGAGATCCCAGAGAGAGATATGAAAATTGTGATTGGTGACTTCAATGCTAAAGTTGTAAGGAATAATCAAGGTATAGAGAATGTAATGGGTGCTGAGGGTCTTGGCGAAATTGCAAATAAAAATGGGGCCCATTTATAAGACTCTATTCAACAAATAATCTTGTCATTGGAGGTACTCTTTTTCAGAACAAGGAAATCCACAACTATACATGGACTTCACCATGTGGCAATTACAAAAATGAAATAGATCACATAACATTTAATTAAGAGAGAAGGAGGACTCTCAGAAATATATGAAGCTATAGAGGTGCAATTATTGGAACCCAACAGAAATATAGACAGAATAACTATGTTTCTAGAAGGTGAGCAGAGAGAAACATTTGCAATATAATGTAGAAATTGATTTGCAGTCATAGAGACTTTGGGAGATGAAGAGCAGACAATTAATGAAGAATGGTGTGATATTAAGTACATATATCAGTCACTTGGTAGGGAAGTTTTGGGACATGCGATTGCAAGGAGAAAGCTGTGGATATCAAATGACATGGGGGATACTATTATAAGGAGACAAAGGCATGAAATTGATTGTTGAAAGTTTTCGCGTAAGTAATGAAAATTACAAGGTCGAACATGTTAGGTATTCCAGTATTGATAGTGAAGTCAAAAGATAAAGCTAGAAATTACAAGAGATGATATCTAGACAGGAGAGCAGATGAGACTGACAAAGTTATGAATTCAGGGAGTGGCTATGGTGAAAGAATTGTTCATAGAATTATTAATAAAAATCTTCACGGGGGAAAAGAAGAAGAAACATATACCCATCAGAAAGAGAGATGGGTCTATTATAACAACAGAAGATGAAGAAAGGCAACGTTGGATGGAACAATTAGGTGGGGTCATGAATAGGAGATATGAAGGGAGTAGTTTGATTGATAGACCTGAAGCTGATGAAGACCTTGATGTGCCCATGAATGAATTGAGTGTGTTGGAAGTCGAAGCTATCATTAAAAAAACGTAGAGATGTAATGCCCCAGGATACAATGGAGTAACTGCCGAGATGATACCTGCTGAAAATGAAGGAACTCCCAGAATACTTACAAGATTATTTTGTAGAATTTGGCATGAAGAAGCAAAACATGATGAATGAGAGTTAGGAGTGTTGGTGACAATGGCTAAAGAAAAGGAAATCTGACTGATTGCATTCTATGAAATAGCCTTTGATAGTGTGCACCGACCAATTTTGTGGAGAGTCCTGTTTTTATAAATTTCTCATAAATATGTGAAATTGCTTAAGTCTGTCCATGAACATAGCAAGTGCAAAATTAATGTTAATGGAGTCTCATCAAATGAATTTACAGTGAACAGCTGAGTAATCCAAGGGAATGTGTTTTCATCTATGTTGTTTATCCTCCTTATAGATTTTGTAATGCATAGAACAGTCAGAGATGGGGGAGAAGGATTGGACTGGATTGGTAATAGGAAATTAGCTGACCTAGAGTATGGTGATGACCATGTCCTTACTAGCAGAACACCACCGGATTTGCGATGCTTGCTTAGGAGAATGCATGAAATATCGGACGAGGTTTGGCTCAAGATACATAGAAGAAAAACAGAGATGACGAGAACGGAGTATGCAATGAAAGATGAAATCTCATTGGAAGAAAAAATGGTTTATGAGGTAGAATCGTTTAGATATTTAGGAACTATGATCTCTTATACATGGTCTTTAGAATTGGAGTTTAACGAAACATTAAAAAGAGCAAGTTAGACAATGGTATGGTTGAATGAAATTGGAAAATCAAATCGTCTGAAATTACATTTAAAAATCACGATATATAACAGTTTAGTGAGATCGGTGTTACTGTATGGACATGAGTCATGGTATGACAATAAAACAATATCCCACAGATTTTGTAGATTTGGGAACAAAGCCCTCAATAGAATATTGGGAGTTAAATTGCAGGACAGGATTAGAAATGAAACTGTAAGAGAGATTACTTGAGTGCCATATATGGATGAGATCATGGTGAGAGGTAGATGGAGATGGTTTGGGCATGTTCTTCGCCCTTCCCAAGAGAGATTAGTTCACCAAACATTTAAAAGGGCTCCACCAGGTACGAGAAGAGTTGGAAGACCCAGGCTTAAATGGCTGAGGATCATGAAGCGTGAAGTCGGACATTATTAATGGAGAAGTATGGCCCTTTGTGTCAATAGGCGTAGGAGGTGATCATGATGATTTTGGTGATCAGATAACGATATATTAAATAGGAAGTAGGAGAATAGGAAATTTGGTAACTATTTTCTCTTAGATTTTCCGCAATCATAAAGTTAGTGAATATCTGTTAGGACAACTATATAAGAATAATCATAATGTAGACTGTTACACTTTATTTCCCAATAGGTTTCGGAGATTATACTTCTAAGTTTTTCTTTTTAAGAAAGGACAATAGATTAGAAAAAAAAAAATGAGGTTGAATTCTTAGTGGTATACTCATTCCTTCTTTTGCTACGATACTGATGCGGTATATAATCAAGAACTATTGCTCCTAGTTTTATATAGCTTAAATTTCTTTAGAATACTGAAACTTCATGCTTTTTATTTGAGTGTGTGTGGGGGAATTACTTACCGTTCTAACATTTTTAAGGTCTTTATTGAAGTTTCATAACGCTAAAGATTTAACAATTGCCTATAACGAAACCTTGTATGGTTTATGACATGTATTTTGTTTGGTCCCAATGCTTAATCCTTTTACTATTGAGGTTTCACTTGCAAGATTTTGTGCAATGACCTTTGTTTTGCAAATGTCCAGAATTGATTCATTTGTGTCGTTTGTGAATAAAGTTGTAACGTTATTGTAGCTCATGCTTTTTTAATACATATAAAATTTTCCTTTTTGTTCTTATACTTTATAAGGTACTGATTTGCATCATAAGAATTCATCCTTGTTTCATATTCTGAAGAATTATATTCTAACTCTTGAATACTTCAAGGCAAAAGAATCTCTTCCCCTTCTTTCCTATCAGTGAGTTTGACGTAAAATGCCTGAATAATTTAAACTTCAGAGTTGGTAAGCATTGGATTTGATAATGTGATGCCAAAAGAGTTTATTAGCGAGAAAGGCTATTTTCACTTGCATATTTCTATGGAACACATTGGTAAAACCTAGAAGAAAAGCAAGTCGCCGTATGAACGACATGAATTTGCCGTAGCTCTCTCTCTCTCTCTCTCTCTCCTCTCTCTCTCTCTCTCTCTCTCTCTCAAAAATGGTTCCGAAAACTTCACTGATTGCAATCCCTTGTCTTTGAAATTCAACGCACATGGTCTTATTATATCCCAAAGAGATACTTAGTAACTGTTTAGCCCTCAGTGTTTCAAATCTTTTTTTTTTCTTTCTTTTTTTATAGAAACTTGTGTGAAAAGGAATTTCGGGATAAATTCTGAATATTTTCCATCTTTAAATTAAAGAAATACGTTGTCCCCTTAACATAAACAGACATCGAGCTTAAACGCTTCGACTTACGAACAAGAACGTCACAAAAATTCAAACAAAATTAAACATGAGCTATCAGGTTTATACAGGTTAGTTCATTAACAGTGCAGGGAAGAGCTGTTACAGTGTGCGAGCGTGCAAACACGTGAACACTCTCTCACTGACCTTACTTTGACCAACTTGAGGCGTCCCTCACCCACTTGTTTATTGTTTTATTCTTCAAAGGTTCAGCTTTGTGTTCCATTTTCTGTCGTCGCCTCGAAGAACTCGGCGTTGCTCCTTTGGGAGGTCTGCGTGACAGGGATGTGACTACGAACCTTTTGTACTCTTGCCTTTTCAAAGGTACACAGCATCCGTCTGCCTCCGGGATGGGAGGGGGGGGGAAGGGGAGAGGTTAAGTGGTTCCGTTTTACTCCCCCCCCCCTCTCTATTTCCCTTCACTATTTCGAGTCACTTTTGTGGGGATTTCTTTTCTGGTTGACTTCTGTGTATGTGTATATATATATATATATATATAATATATTTATATATATATATATCTATATATATATATATATATATATAATATATATATGTATATATATATATATATATAAATATATTATATATATATATATATATATGTGTGTGTGTGTGTGTGTCAGTATATATATGTATATATAAATATATATATATACATATATATATATATATATATATGTATATATATATATATATATATACATATATATATTATATATATATATATATATATATATAATATATTTATATATATATATCTATATATATATATATATAATATATATATGTATATATATATATATATATACATATATATATATATATATATATGTATATATATATATTTATATATACATATATATACTGACACACACACACACACACACATATATATATATATATATATATGTGTGTGTGTGTGTGTGTCTGTGTATATTGTGTATATATATATATATATATATGTATAGAATCAGCCGTAACTAGCCCGCTGCAGGATAAAGATGTCAGACATGCCCTTCCACTTGCTTTAGTGTATGGTCTTTCTATGTCAGTCTATACCCGCAAATTTTCTCACACTTTTTGATGGCCATAGTTGTCTCTTAGTCAATCCAAACCTACATATTTTCATTAGTCCACAAAGGTATGATATTTGTTTTAAAACATTGCTTTTATTAACTTCGAAATGTAATTTAAGTAATTTGGCTTTAGTATTTTATACTTTGTATCCCGGAGTGGCCAAGGATATTAAGGAGCAAAGAAAAATTGAACCTTGGCCCTAACTTTCAAACCAAGTTAGTCAGACGCATTCATACAAATGTATGTGTATGTATTTCTATATCCGTACGTGTGAGTATTCGGGCGTCGGTGTTTTAAGGGAGGAAATTCTCTAAAACAATAGATTTGCCCGCATAGGGCGCTAATCAGTGCGCCCCCTTTCGATGGTGTGATGAATATTCATGACAGCAACAGCTAGAACAAACTACCAAAAACACTTTATGGTTTTTTCTATTTTTTTATGCTCCATTTTCCCAGCAGAGCTTGCTCCAGTTAAAAAGTTTTGGAGATTTGGAGATTGTGTTTTTGAGGGATGATAAACAATATTCTCCCTTTGGATATAAGTCTTACACATATTTGTATGTAAGTAATTTTAATGCACAGTGAAGCATATATGGTTGTATGTATAGTTCAATGCTATTTAACATAATTAATTTTTATATTAATTTGGGCGATATAAGACGGAAACTACCTAGTATAATATACTGAATTAATTAATCTGCAATATGCTGACGAACAATTAAGTATGACAGAGAAAAGGAGACTGGAAGTTAACACACTTGTATACAAGTAATATTTAATGCATGGAAGTTTAAAGACCTCTCATGAATAGTAGAAGCAAGGGGCAGTGACATTACCCTTATTAGCAGGACAGTGCCCTAAAGACTGACCACATATACATAGTAAAGCTAGGACCAGGGCAAACCAGGCAATGCCTGCGGAAGACTCAGCAGGTAGACGTATAGGCTCCCCAAACCCTCATTGTTACCTCACAAGAATCGTGAAGTTGCAGACATTACAGAAAAATCTCAAGATTGTGCGGGACTCGAACCCCAGTCAGGCAGATCACCAAATAGGGGAAATACATTATACGTTCGTTTTTATGACATGAAGAAGCCATGCCTTTAATTTCAAAAGAAAAGATATGATGATGATCCTATGAATTCAAGTACGTTTAGATTAGGAATGTAATGAAATACTAATGATGATGATGAGAAAATAGTAACTGTAATTTTATATTTGAAATTTAGAAATATGTGTTATTCCTTTTTCATTTAGCTGGTTATTTATTTATTTACTATAATGAAATATCATAGAGCCAGTTGGCTGTCCCTTCCCATTAACAGCTTGGGATACAAAGTGCTTCTCTCCATCCTTTCTCTGTATCTGATACATGATTGAAGTGTTGTTTTATTCAATAGTATTCCATACTTCTTATATCTAACAGAATCATTACACATTGATGATAAACTAGAAAAGCACTCATAGTGCAGACCTACGCCATGACAGCTTATTTCTCGAAACCAGCTTGCCTTTCCCAAAAATAATATAGACCGTCGGAATATTTGAAGTCTGTGTGACAACCGTGAGCGAACTTAGTGTTAAGGTTAGGGATAATTCGGTCCACCTTTTGCTCGACCTGGACCTTGACCTTTGACGTATGTCTTTCAAAATTCAGTCATTTCCACATCTGAACATAACAATTAATCCCTGATAGTTTCACTTTACTAAGAGTAAAATTGTGGACAGTAAATTGTTCACAAACAGATAAACAGAAAAACCGCGAACATACAAACAGGGGTGAAAACATAACCTCCTACCAACTTTGTTGCCGGAAGTCATAATGAACATAAGTGTGTTATAGAGAACTTAACAAGTGATACATGGTAGAAGTGTAAAAGGATATGATTTATAATCCCGAAGTGAATTAATACATGTATACATAGTGCAACAAATTATTTTGTTATGTATAGTTTAAATTCATTGATGTTAATTTACATATGTAAAACTGCTTATTTGCAGACATTTAAATTCATAGGTAAACAGAATTACCCTTTATAACAACATCAGGGATTAAGCCAAAGTAACTTAACACTTGATACAAATAAGAATCACTAAATAAGTCGTAATAATATTTTCTTGGACTATGCATTTATGTATTGTAAATACTTCAACTTTAGTGATGGTGACATTATAATTTGCTAAAAGTTCCAAACGAGTTTTCAGTGTTTATTATTCTTGAAATAAAAAAAGTTTGTATGTCCTCTCGCATGGATTATCACTTTTCTTTTTAATGTTCAACTTATGTGCATAATATGCATTAAACTAAGTTTACCCAAATATCACCTTTAAAGTGGAGCTGATAATACATTCTCTCTCTCTCTCTCTCTCTCTCTCTCTCTCTCTCTCTCTCATTGTGAATGCGTATGCTAACTGATTTTTGTGAGCAATTTTAGTATGAAATGAACCGAATCTTAATCCGCAAAATAAATTTAATATCACGTTAATATTGTCTTATATCATTAGCTTCGAGGATTTTTGTGTGTCACCAATGCTAACGGAATCCCCTTGGTTCAGTGAAGACTGTGAAGCTTTACCCCTCAAACAACCTTTTAGACATGTTCGGGAAACCTAAGATTACTCGGTCTCATTTTCAGTGTTCCGTGATTCTGGTATTTGAAGAAAATAATACACGTCGCGTAAAATTAAACCAGCATGATGGGATACCCTTATACCATCCCACCAGAAAACCTAACCATTACGTCACTTTCTCTTCGTTATTTGCATCGCATGAGGATAAAACATTACTGCCTTACTATAATGTGCCTCTTTGGCATGGGCGAATGAGGAAAGCGAGATATGGGGGTAAGGTGGTGTTCTGTAAAGTGGGGGTGGGGTTGGGGGGGGGGGGTGCCAGGAAGCAAACGAGGAAGAGAGCTTGGAGTTAGTTATGAATATATTCTCTTCCTTCCGTCGCTGCTCAAGGGGCAAAATGTCAGGGGTCGGTCCTACACCTCTCTCTCTCTCTCTCTCTCTCTCTCTCTCTCTGATAGGTGGCTCCTACAGGCACTTGTGCGCCACCCAATTGTAAGAGCGGGATGGGGGCCAGTGTACCTGTTGCTTCGTAATCGCGATGTACCGAAGGAAGGCCTTTGGTGAATGGTCGATTTATGTATCCGATGAGGCTGCGATAACAGCCCGAGACTTCTTGCCGGCGCCCTGGCAAAGAGCTGCAGCCTCCAGGGCGTGTTCCTCTCGTCGTTTCATTGCGGATGTTTCATGAAATTTCCGGTCTTACAGAGTCCTCCTCCCTCCTCCTATCTTCTCCCCCATCTGACCTCTCTCCCTATTTATCTCTCCCTCTCCTTCCTCTCTAGCTACTCCTAGTTTCTATGTTAAATAATTAATAAGTCTCCGATGCGGTAACGCCCCGGAATGGTGAACGCCAGACAGGGGTTCGAGTCCCGCTCAAACTCGTTAGTTCCTTTGGCCTCCGCAAACTCATCATCATTGTGAGCCTATTGTCATATCTGCTGAATCATCAGCAGCCATTGCCTGACCCTCCTTGGTTGGGTGGAGAGGGGGCTTGGGCGCTGATCATATGTATGGTCAGTATCTAGGGCATTGCCTTGCTTGATAGGGCAATGTCAGTGTCCCTTGCCTCTGCAATTCATGAGCGGCCTTTAAACCTTTAAACTGTGAGCTTTGCATTTTTTTTTTGTCTCAAAAATGGGTTTAGAATTTTTTTTTTTTTTTTTTTTTTTTTTTTTTTTTTTTTTGATGCGGGTTTCAAGTGATCTCGTGTAAATTTACCTGAAAGACAAATTTTACCGTTATTGATCTGGTAGATGTCTACATTAGAAAAATCGAAACAATAGGTTTTTACAAAAATTCTCTCTCTCTCTCTCTCTCTCTCTCTCTCTCTCTCTCTGGAGAGAAAGAGGGAGTGAGAAACTGAATCCGGTTTGATAGACATGAAATTTAGAGGGAAGCAAACGGAAGAAATTAAAAAAAAAAAAGACATGTGGGATGATAGGCTTATCAATACGATTGGATTGTATGTATTCATGCATTGATGTACACACATTAATATTTTTCCAACTTGATATATATATATATATATATACATATATATATATATACATATATATATATATATATATATAATGTGTATATATATGTCTGTGTGAGTTTATTTTTGTGTGCTTATGTACACACACACACACATATATATATATATATATATATACACTGTATATATACATACAGTATAATATATATATATATATATATACAAAATAACTATTATTTTAGTTTACGTTTTGTCAAAATACACATTTCCATGATTTAGAAACGAAAAAACTGCAAAACCATTTATATAAATCACTAGGGAATACTTAACAATGAACAGCAGTCCAAGATCTGAAGTATGAAAATAAGTGAATTCATAGGAGACATCAAAACCATTCTTACCATAAGAGACGAGAAATAGAAAAAAAAAGTAATCCATCAAGAGGTCTTCTTCCTCTCTCCCCCCCCCCCCCCCCTTACGACTTTCAATCAGTAAGCACCTTGAAAGAGAAGAGACACAGACTGACACACACACACACACCACACACACACAAGCTTCGGTTCCCACTAGACAGATATTCTCTCCCTTTTCATCTGTTTTCTCTCTCTTCCTTTACTAGCATGTATCCTATTTCTCCCTTCTTCCGTTACTTCCTTGGTTAGTCTATCACCTTTCCAAGTCATCTTTCAATTTTTTTTTTGTCTTACCCTTTTCTTTCCTTTTTTTATCATTATTATTTATCATCCACACTTATCTATTTTTACCATTCTAGTATTTTTCATTATTCGTTATTTGATATGCATTCAAGTTTAAAACCATTTGTGGTAACTGATTTTTTATTTTCACCCGAGGGGGTTTAGTAACAACCCGTGATTTGGATTCTGCGGAATAATATATATATATATATATATATATATATATATAAATTCATCATCATCATCTATGCGTATTGATGCAAAGGGCCTTAGTTAGATTTCGCTAGTCGTCTCTATCTTGAGCTTCTGCTTCACGCTTCGTAGTCCTCAGCCATGTAGGCCTGGATCTTCCAACTCTTCTAGTGCTTTGTGGAGCCCAGTTGAAAGTTTGGTGAACTAATCTCCCTTGGGGAGTGCGAAGAGCATGACCAAACCATTATATTTATATATATATATATATATATATACACATATATATATATATATATATATGTATATAATATAATATAATAGTATAATATATATATATATATATATATATGTATATATGTATATATATATATATATATATATAAATGAAATAGTGTATAAATCTGTGCATATAAAATCCATGAGATTGAGAAGGATAGAATTTATTAAGGACATACATCTGTTGTTATTAATATTTATTTATTTAGTGACACTCATTGTTGTTGCGTTAAATTTTCATAAATATTTCTTTTTCCTTTGCCTCGGTTGCATTCCCATGCATTGTAATCATAAACTCAACCTTTTCATCAATATCAACTGTTTAATTCTGTTTCTGCTATTTGGGAAACAGATTTTGGCCGAATCTGCTTTGCGATTTACCATCTGTCGATATTCGACTGTCATTTCCAAAATATAAGAGCCAACTGAGAAAGCCCCGTGTTTGCTTTAACTTTAGAAAAGATGGTACACCTCTGTACGGAAAGTGATTGGTCAACGGCACAAGCAATGACCAATCAGCATGCCTCATTGATTCGAAAGCGCCTCCCCCTTTGCAAGGCTGTGCATTGATTGGTCGCCCACATTGATCATAGTTCGACAGTATGTTACTTCGCCTTCTGTTCCGCTCTCCCCTTCTCACTAATTTCTGGAACAGGAAATATTCCTTCGCCAGCAATGTTGCGTAAAATTTAAAGCAAATCGATTATTGAAAAGGTGTGGAGAGGCACATGATACACTTTTCTAAATATCCTTCGGAAAATTAATTGTTATTCGTAACTCCCGGAAGTTGTATATAATGTATAGGATTTATTAAAAAATTTAGTTATTGGTATTCATATATTTATCCATAATATATATATATATATATATATATATAGTTATAGTTTATGAATGTGTAATATAAACACATATGTATGTACAAGTATATATGTATACATATGGATATATATATATATATATATATAGTTTATGAATGTGTAATATAAACACATATGTATGTACAGTATATATGTATACATATGGATATATATATATATATATATATATATGTATGTATGGATGTATGTATGTATGTATATATATTGTGTTTGTGGGTGTAATTGTACAGGTATATGTGTTTTTTTTCGAATTCTATGTTCCACTTGAATTATAGTATTTTTAATTTTACTAGGTGCTACAGTGATTTAATAGAACATTTTATCTCTTTTATTTGGCAGCCAAAATTCATTTTGTCAAGCCTGTGGAGGTTATTTTGACCGTATTTATATTATTTCGTTTTGCTTTTTTTTTTCTTTTTTTTCTTTTTTTTCGGCTTATGAATCATACTAGGTTTTATTTTAAAAGTCTGTGCATAGGCCAATGCAGACAAATGTTACTGTTGTAATATTTTTCCCTAAATAATAGTCATCCATAAAGAAAAGTTATCTTAGTAGAGAGAGAGAGAGAGAGAGAGAGAGAGAGAGAGAGAGAGAGACTTTGGTTACCACCAATTTGTCATTTCCACCAGTGGTGAGGTGGATGGACCTAGAGAAAACGACAGCAAGCTATTAACTGCCTTATTCATACCATATGTTGAATCATGAGTGAAACTCTGCGTGAAACTTTTGCTACATCTTCATAAGAAATCTCATCAGCTACTTGTCAAGCCTCTATAGCCAATGTGTTAATTACCATCATTTTGTACTCATCAGGTTCCTACTAATTATGCATCTTGTGTTCTAATAACTCCCAACTCCGTTAACTTTTTTTTTATATCTTTTATTATGAAAATACAATTACATTTTCTTAACATACATTTTTTTTCTTATATAAAGAAATGTTCATTAACAAATTATATTTTACATTTTTGTATATACATTATAACATCTATTATAATATGATAAAATAACATTTTTATTTTATTATTTTTCTAAATATGTTTTTAAGTTAGAAACATACTGATTTGTGAAAATGTTTTTAACATGATTCTTATATCCAATAATATTTACATTAGATGTATTTAACAGTTCATTCTTTCTACTCTTAATAATTTGCTCAGTCCTTTCAGGGTCTTCACCCAAGTCTAATATATCCAGATTATGTAATATTTTGCGTATCATTCTCTACTAGCGCATGCCAGTCATTTTTTAGATTGATGTGCTCGCACACGTATGCCCCTTTCACCAGAGTATGACTATTCCCTCTTCTCCCGCCTTCCCGAGGGACCGGGGGACACATGCTCTATTATGCGGGGAAGATTATCCGTACATGGTTATATCTGTAATACAGTTCAACCATTTTGCTTCATGTTTCACTTTTGAGTTCAGATTCCCTCTACCAATTAGAATTTGGCAGTGTTCCATTTTACATCAACATCAGCTCAATAGTTTCTCTAACGGATGTTACCCTTGACGTTGTTTTGCTGTAACTTACAATACATCAACCAAAATACCATCCTGAAATATTTGAAATATCTGTGAAAACAGAAGCAAGTGCTTTTTTTCTGTGGCCAGAAGGGTAGTCGTTTGTGTACACACACACACACACACACACGCACACACACACACACACACACACACATATATATATATATATATATATGTGTGTGTGTGTGTGTGTGTGTGTGAGAGAGAGAGAGAGAGAGAGAGAGAGAGAGAGAGAGAGAGTATGTGTGTGTGTCTGTGTGTTTGTGTAATCTGTCCACTGTTAAGAAACTTTTCTTCAGGAGCACATGTCGCTTTAATTCCTAAAATTTGAAACTAGTTTTTTAAAAAATAATACTCCGATACGTTGTTGATGAACTGACCGTTGAAACATGCACCTGGTAGCTACTCACTTAAGGACATCCTTTCTTGCTGAAATCTGGAATGCGAACACTCTATCGATCCATTTTCTTGCCGAGAAAAAACAGGTAAAATACACGTGCGTTAGTTGTTACATGTGAAAAGCAAAGTCACTCCACATTTTGCAGTTTAAACCTAATTCAGTATTGATATACGATAAGAGAGGAATCCTTAAATGTTATAAAATGTCTATTGTGAAGGATGCTTATGAACGCGTGTTCGTCTCAGTCATAGTCCGAACGGCATTATCATCACCATATACGACTGGAATTCTCCCGTTGAACTTCATTCCGATAGGTTCTCTCCGATTTCAATGAGAAAGGAAGAAGGTTCGACCATAAAGGCATGGCGGAAACAGGAGATAAAAATTATGATAAGGAAAAGGAGAAAATGAACTCCGGATTTAATTTACGACGACAAAGAAGGTTGTGATGGATGAAAATATCCGAGATTAGGTGAAGCGAACAAGAAAAGAAAGAGAGTTCAGGAAGATTAAGCTCGTAACCTAAGTGCAAGTTCTGTCTTGTTTTCAGATGGTCACAAATCCTTCACATTTGGCCTTGAGCACGTTGCCTCCGTATCTCCTAACCCTCTGGCACCCCACAAAATGAAAAAAGAAAAAAGATATTTTTTTTTTTCACTTTTTTTCTGAGGATTAATATCGGGAAACTCTTGCTATGGTGGTAGTTGTGTTAATCTGTACGGATGCTTATTTATTTTTAGTCATTATTTTTATATGGTGTAATTGTCCTTAAGGATTTTTTAATTGTTTTATTCTATTAAAATTGTAGGATTCCACTGACTTTCTTTGTGTGTGTGAGTACTTTGATTATATTTGTAATATAATTAAATTGTATGGACCATCATTCAAAATACTTCGAGGCATTGACTTTATCCTTTAAAGATATCCCGTCGAGATGTTGGTATTGAATACCTGACTTTTAGCCATGTAATTAGGTGATACTCATTGAGGACTGGACATAAAAACTCGTTCTTGAGAACTTAGCTCCAAGTGCTTGACAATATGCCTCGTTGTTGACTGGTACTGTAAGTATGAATACCAAGCAGAATGCTTTGTATGAATGTTATCGAGTACCTAACTATTACCTTAGTTATCTATTACTTGGAACTGATTACCTGGTATTCTGCCTTGCCGTGTACTTGGCATCTTGTCGAGCCCGGCCCATAGCCTCTGTACCATGGTCTTCATACGTCTTGGAGTTAGAGTCCTGTTGCTTGATGGTAAACTCAGGCACACTTATTTTCTTGCCTCACTGAGCTATTTTCTCTGTTGGAATCCTTGGGCTTATAAGTTTTTCCAGCTAGGGATGTGGCGTGGCTATGTCTTTTATTCCATGCACAAATCTCTTCATAATGAGTTGATCGAACTTTGTAAGTGACATTTGCTTCCTGCTGCTGTAACTCAATTTCATATACTAAGTATATTAGGCCTGACATATCCAGGCAAGTATTATGCCCCCTTCACATGTAACATTTTCTTCTTCTTCTTCTTCTTCTTCTTCTTCTTCTTCTTTTTTTTTTTTTTTTTTTTTGCGTGCGCGCGTTAGTTGTGATATTTAACGAGTAGTCTACAGTTTCCCTCAGTAGATGAAGGGGGTTATGAACGGGAACCTTGTCTTAAAATACGTTGGACTGGGATTTGAGACCCGGTTAAGCTTGATAATTACTAGAAGTTTCTGCAACTTCGCCATCCTTGTGAACTAAGGATGGATTGTTGTTTTGGGGGAGCCTATAGATTAACCAGCTGAAGGATCAGTATCCATTACCTGGTCCTAGTTTGGAGATGGGACTAGCATG
Source organism: Palaemon carinicauda (assembly GCF_036898095.1). Taxonomy (NCBI): domain Eukaryota; kingdom Metazoa; phylum Arthropoda; class Malacostraca; order Decapoda; family Palaemonidae; genus Palaemon; species Palaemon carinicauda. Next base: position 141,775,558 of record NC_090735.1, on the reverse strand, counting down.
CTAGTCATATATACAGCATAAATGGTCAGTCAATAGGGTTGATGTTACGTACATTACTATTGACTTGAGGTAATGTAATCGATGGTGATTTTTTTTTTCTTAGCCATTTATTAAGGATATTGCAATCAATTAATTATATGTAATAGATGGGTATGGCGTGCAACTCCACTTTGGTTTCAAGAATCAATTTTTCTATTTTATTTAGAATTTCAATAGACTTTATACATGCATTTATTCATTAACCTCTTATTTTTACCTCTCTCTCTCTCTCTCTCTCTCTCTCTCTCTCTCTCTCTCTCTCTCTCTGTGCCCCCGAAAGCCCCTTTACAATTCACACTCCTTTCTAGTTCTTTTCCATCCCTACCCTCCTCTTTTTCCATCCTCCTCCTCCTCCTCCTCCTCCTCCTCCTCCTCCTCCCTAGTCTTTGTGGGAAAATCTTCCCAACCTTTCTTCATCTAAATCTCCTCTGAATCCCCACCACTTATCTCTTGTGCGGTAGGAGAGCCTTTCCTACGAGCCATATTGGCACTGCAAAAGAAACACTCTCCTCACCACCCACTTCCCTTCCTCACCATCCCACTACCCTTCCTCCCCATCCTACTCCCTTTCCTCCCCTCTCCTTGTTTTTCAAACGCCTTCAGTGGCACTGTCTCCAGAAGTGAAATGAAAATAAAAGAAAGAAAAACACCGTTGAACAATGTTCCATTTTATTCTTCCCAGCCATTTCATTCTTGTTCTTCTTCCGAATACAATGTTTGTTCTGTCGAATTTCATCCCTTTTAATTGTTCTTTATTAATTTCTCGTCTTCGAATAGAACAACAAGCAGTAGTTGGCGTGGCACAACAAAGTTCCTTAATCTGATCAAACGTTGTGCCTCCTTTCCAGACATCAAAGAAAATGAACAGGTTCTCTGTCCTCAGACATTTGTATTATTATTGCTTTTCCAATCCCGAATGTTTAATTGAAGCAGCGTGATTAATGTTTCAATGGGACCTGTTTTGTCCGCAGCTAACAACGGCACAGTATATGCACGATTGTCTTCAGAAATTGAGCTGGTCGCTCCGGAGAGACCTGGTTTTACAAGGCAGCCAAGTCTCAACAAAAAGGGAAATTTGGAACGACTCGCTTAAAGGGAAGGGAAGAAATAAATGAAGATAAAAGAGATTCGCCCATAAGTTGAGAGAGTGAGGAGAATAGAATGAGTTTTATGAAATTAGTTATATCTATCAGGAAGTAAAGATATAATTTCAAATATTTTTATTAAGAGCTGAAAAGACCACACCTAAATTACGATAAGTGAAGTCGGGACAAAATACAAGAAAGGTTCTATAAATTAGTTATATCAAAGGAACAACCATTTTCTTATAAAGATGATATTGCAATGGAAATTTACCTGTTAAATATCTATTGAAATGTTCGAGTTGGTACTTATTAATACAGTTTTTTATCCTAAAAGACACAGCTCTTTATTATTTTCAACATAACTGTAATCTCTTAGCTTTCAAGTCATACAATGGATGTTTGTCAAAAGATACCAATGAGGCAGACGTAAATGATAGAAGGAAATAGAACGAATAAGGGAAGTAGTACATTATACAATAATACGGGAGAGGGATGTAACAATGCACAACAGGGAAGGGAAAGTGGATGGATTGTAAGTGTAAAGGCATAAAAAGTCGTCTTCTTCTGTTGAAAACAATGTGTTTCTAAAAAGAAGTCTCACATTCACGGGAAAGGAGGCACCGAGTTCTTACAAATATGTCCCCTGGTATCAAGATGAAAAGAACCGATTTATTACGATTTGTCAGTGGCGAACGTATGTGCGGTAAAAGGTACTGAAGATATTCTCTCTCTCTCTCTCTCTCTCTCTCTCTCTCTCTCTCTCACTGACTGAAAGTAATCCCTATTTTTTCAGTTTTACAATCGTCGTTATAACAATCGCTTTGTTCAAAGTTCTTTGCTCGCTCGTGCGTAAATGTTTTCTTTTCATGACTCGCATCTGAGGTTGGGGAAGGTCGTGTGTCTAGAAACTTTATCACAAAAAAAACAGCTGGGATCCGGAGGTTTAAAGGATACTCATGAATGGCAGGGACAAGGGATAGTGACATCGGTCTAGCAAGCAGGGCAATGACCTAGAGACTGACCATATACACATATGATCAGCACCCAAGCTCCCTCTCCATCAAGCTAAGATCAGGGAGGGCCAGGCAAAGACTGCTGATGACTCAGCAGCTAAACCTATTGGATCCCCCAAGCCTCCCATCCTTAGCTCACAAAGATGGCAGAGACGTTACCAATAGGCCACGACATCTTTTAGCCACCAGGCATAAAGTGAAAACACGCTGTGGTAGAGGTTGGAAAAATAACATAAAATGATAAAAACTGAATGCGTGTTTTGTACGAAAATTGTAACGCTGTGCGAGTGTGAGTGATTATGGAGACTCGGTAAAGCATGTACAGTTGGTCACAGGAATACTTGGTACACGTTACTCTGATGAAATGCACCCAGTCACACCCTATCTGCGTATCAAGTAACCAAATAGCCTGTGTAAGGAGAGATGGCAGAGGTGGTACACAGGGCTAAAGGCTTCCTCAGTTCTAGATATATATATATATATATATATATATATATATATTATTAAATGGTAAGCTACAACCCTAGTTGGAAAAGCAGGATGCTATAAGCCCAGGGGACCCAACAGGGAAAATAGCCCAGTGAGAAAAGGGAACAAGGAAAAATTAAATATTTAAAAGAATAGTAACAACATTAAAATAAGTATTTCCGATTTAAACTATGAAAACTTTAACAAAAGAAGAAGAAGAGAAAGTAGATAGAACAGTTTGCCCGAGTGTACCCTCAAGCAAGAGAAGTCTCTCTCTCTCTCTCTCTCTCTCTCTCTCTCTCTCTATATATATATATATATATATATGTGTGTGTGTGTGTGTGTGTATATATACACATTCAAATAAGCCATATATTTTTTAGACATTGGTCGGTAGGAGAATCCAGACATTAATGTATAAAGAATAGATGGGTTATTTGAATATGAAAAAACACGTCTAAATGTGCAAAAGATATCATATATATATATATATATATATATATATATAATATCTTTTGCATAATACATATATACATCACATATACGTGCATTATTGAGTTTGTATAATAATTCACCCGAGTATTGCTACCTGTTTCAAAATGACCCGTGTATTCATTCACTTTGTATCCTCTGTGTTTTGTCATACTTCACAGCTTTTCAACTAGTGTCATCATTTACATGTCACCAATGGGGGATTTGTTTAATTGGAGGAAAGCGTTATGCTTTTCACTTTGCCTTTTGAATTTTTGCATTGTTTCTCCTTTGTTTATTCAATATGCTTATTCTCTTGCCTTCTCTTGTATATTTTTCGTATTTTGTTTGACCTGCATCGGTATAATTTTTGGTTGGTCTAGTTTACAGGTTTTGTCAATCAATAGGTTTTATTTTCAATCAATGGAAATGTTTATTTAGTTTCTTTGACAGAAATTTGGTCTATGGAAAAAAGGGGTAAATTGACTGCGTTAACGAGTTCATCTATGATGAGAATGACCAACAAACATAAAAAGAACCAGAAGTTCAGCGTTACGTTTCAGCACAAGACTAAACCCGATAGCTTTTTTTTTTTTTTTTTTTTTTTTTTTTTTTTTTTTTTTTTTTTTTTTTTCAAATTGACGTCCGTTCGCATGTGCCCATTTAACAGTTGTAAAGACAACAAATGTATATCCCTGCCACCACTCGTTATCTGAGCTATTGCCCTTCGAGGTTTTAAAAAGCATTACTATCCCGTACCTGCCTTACTCTAAGACAGAATGTAGCCCCCAATATCTTGCTAGCGCTTGGAAAAAAAAAAAAAAAAAAAAAAAAAAAAAAAAAAACGAAAAAAAAAACGAAAAGCTCCCGTTGTTTTGAAAAGGGGGATCCTACATTTTCTCTCTTATCAGAATGTTAGGAAGCAGCATTTTACTGAGTGACATTCGAAAGTGGTCAAAGTTGCGTAGATTTTTGCGTGTGTGAAATCTGGACACATGCGGTTGGATATCACCACATCAGTTAAGAGATTGAGCAAACTGAAATTAAATTCGTTCCGGCTTGGCATTAGAAAAAGTAAATTCTCTCTCTCTCTCTCTCTCTCTCTCTCTCTCTCTCTCTCTCAAGCAATAATTAGAAACAATTCACATTAGAAACACCTCGTGTTTTTGATTGACCAATACACTTGTTATCTCTCTCTCTCTCTCTCTCTCTCTCTCTCTCTCTCTCTCTCTTTCTGAATGAAAGTAATCCCTATTTTTTTAGTTTTACAATCGTCGTTATAACATATCGCTTTGTTCAAAGTTCTTTGCTCGCTCGTGCGTAAATGTTTTCTATTCATGACTCGCATCTGAGGTTGGGGAAGGTCGTGTGTCTAGAAACTTTATCACAAAATACCGGCTGGGATCCAGAGGTTTAAAGGATACTCATGAATGGCAGGGACAGGGGATAGTGACATCGGTCTGTCAAGCAGGGCAATGACTTAGAGACTGACCATATACACATATGATCAGCACCCAAGCTCCCTCTGTATCAAGCAAGCACCAGGGAGCGCCAGGCAAAGGCTGCTGATGACTCAGCGGCTAGAAATTTTGGATCCCCCAACCCTCCCATCCTTAGTTCACAAGGATGGCACAGACGTTACCAATAGGCCACAACATATTTTGGCCATCAGGCATAAAGTGAAAACACGCTGTGGTAGAGGTTTGAAAAAAAAAAATATATAAAAATGATAAAAACTGAATACATGTTTTGTATGAAAATTGTAACGCTGTGCGAATGTGAGTGATTATGGAGACTAGGTAAAGCATGTACAGTTGGACACAGGAATACTTGGTACACGTTACTCTGATGAAATGCACCCAGTCACACCCTATCTGCGTATCAAGTAACCAAATAGCCTGTGTAAGGAGAGACTGCAGAGGTGGTACACAGGGCTAAAGGCTTCCTCAGTTCTAGGTACAAACATATATATATATATATATATATATATATATATTATTATTATTATTATTATTATTATTATTATTATTGAATGCTAAGCCACAACCCTAGTTGGAAAAGAAGGATGCTATAAGCCCAGGGGCCCCAACAGGGAAAATAGCCCAGTGAGGAAAGGAAACAAGGAAAAATTAAATATTTAAAAGAATAGTAACAACATTAAAATAATTTTTTCCTACATAAACTATAAAAACTTTAACAAGAAGTGAAAGTAGATAGAACAGTGTGCCCGAGTGTACCCTCAAGCAAGAGAACTCTCTCTCTCTCTCTCTCTCTCTCTCTCTCTCTGCTTGGCTTAATGCCTAAATCCTATATTCAATTTAATTCAATTCTCTCTCTCTCTCTCTCTCTCTCTCTCTCTCTCTCTGTATATATATATATATATATATATGTGTGTGTGTGTGTGTGTGTGTGTATATATGAATAATTTGTCACACATTGTTAATAAATGCCTACTCCAAGAGAGTGGCTCCATGAGAGAACAAGGCAAGGGTCGATGTGAATTTGTAGTTTTTGAGAAATTATGGAAACACCATATTACAGAACATTTCTCAGCATTATCTGGAGGTAAAGATATGAAATCTTCTGCACTACTCTCTTTCCATTATTTATCTTTAACTGAAGGAGTTTAACATTGACTAATGCCTTGCTCTTTCATTGGAGCCGCTCTCTTTTGAGTAGTCTTGTGCTATTGTGTAACATATAATTAAATATTGTTTATTATCTGTGTATGTAAATGTGTTATATATATATATATATATATATATTATTTATATATATATATATATGTATATGTATATATACACACGTTCAAATAAGCCATATATTTTTAAACAATGGTCGGTAGGACAATCCAGACATTAATGTATAAAGAATAGATGGGTTATTTGATTATGAAAAAAAACACGTCTAAATGTGCAAAAGTTATCATATATATATATATATATATATATATATGTATATATATATAATCTTTTGCATAATACATATATACATCACATATACGTGCATTATTGCGTTTGTATAATAATTCACCCGAGTATTGCTACCTGTTTCAAAATGACCCGTGTATTCATTCACTTTGTATCCTCTGTGTTTTGTCATACTTCACAGCTTTTCAACTAGTGTTATCATTTACATGTCACCAATGGGGGATTTGTTTAATTGGAGGAAAGCGTTATGCTTTTCACTTTGCCTTTTGAATTTTTGCATTGTTTCTCCTTTGTTTATTCAATATGCTTATTCTCTTGCCTTCTCTTGTATATTTTTCGTATTTTGTTTGACCTGCATCGGTATAATTTTTGGTTGGTCTAGTTTACAGGTTTTGTCAATCAATAGGTTTTATTTTCAATCAATGGAAATGTTTATTCATTTTCTTTGACATAAATTTGGTCTATGGAAAAAAAGGGGTAAATTGACTGCGTTAACGAGTTCATCTAAAACGAGAATGACCAAAAAACACAAAGATACCAAAAGTTCAGCGTTACGTTTCGGTACAAGAATAAACCCGATAGCACTTTTTTTTTTTTTTTTTTTGTAAATTGAGATCCGTTCGTATGTGCCCTTTAACACTTGCAAAGACAACAAATGTATATCCCCGCTACCACTCGTTATCTGAGGTATTGCCCGTTGAGGTTTTAAAAAGCATTACTATCCCGTACCTGCCTTAATCTAAAACGGAATAGAGCCCCCAATATCTTGCTAGCGCTTAAAAAAAAAAAAAAAAAAAAAAAAAAAAAAAAAAAAAAAAAAAAAAAAAGGATCCAACATTTTCTCTCTTATCAGAATGTTAGGAAGCAGCATTTTACTGAGTGACATTCGAAAGTGGTCAAAGTTGCGTAGATTTTTGCGTGTGTGAATTCTGGACACATGCGGTTAGATATCACCACATCAGTCAAGAGATTGAGCAAACTGAAATTAAATTCGTTCCGGCTTGACATTAGAAAAAGTACAACTCACTCTCTCTCTTTCTCTCTCTCTCTGGAAAGGACACTATTGCACCCTTTGGCCTATTTTTGTAAAGGACGCTATTCTGAAATGTTTGAAAGTATCATAATTATGTATCTATCAATCAAAAAACAAAAAGAAATTAGTGCATCGTATTTATTTGCTTATCAGAGATTAATCACTTCAATGTTTTTTTTTTAAATAAATGATTTCTATTAAATTCAAAGTCTAGTAAACCGTTTAGTATTTTCTAATTTAGTTGATTCATTTAAATATCAATCACAGAAAGCTTTATTCATGTAATTTTTTCGATGTGATGTTGATTGAATTAAAGAAAATGAGCATCAATAGAATCAGAAATAAATTTAAGGTTGTAGTAGCCTATTAAAAATGTCCCTGCTTAGTGATATGTTGGACGGGGGTTCGAGATCCGCTGAAGTTAAGAGGAGCCTATAGGTCTACCTGCTAAGTCATCAGCAGCCAATTTCTTGTCCAAGCTTGATGGAGATTTGTTTGGGCGCCGATCATATGTATATATGATCAGTCTCTAGGGCATTGTCCTGCTAGAGCATTATCACCTTCCCTTGCCTCTGCCTTTCATGAACGACTTATAAACCTAGATTAGCAACTCGATAAAAAGTTATCTTTTACATTGATGTAATGTGTTTTGGAGATGGGACCCGTAACTCCATTCTGCACTGAGGTGCTACTGGTAGGAAACTCCGCGGCTGTACTAAATATTGAAATGGAAGTACTTAAAAAAAATGTGTACTGGTAGATGCGTAAGGGCCTCTGCAAAGAAAATATAGTAACGCCTACAAATGTATTTGCTATTCTCAAGAACGTTTATTTTTATAGGCTTTTCATTAAACCAAATTGTAATAATATTCATACGTTTAAATGATGTCCTCACTGGGCTATTTTCCCTGTTGTGGCCCCTAGGCTTATAGCATCCTACTTTTCCAACTAGGGCTGTAGGCTAGCATGTAATAATAATAATAATAATAATAATAATAATAATAATAATAATAATAATAATAATAATAATATGAAATTTAGAGTATATCACTGAGAATGAAAAGAACAAGAAAAGTGCTTATCCGTCCTTTTTTTCTGATGTCAGATTATCGATTGAATTTCAGTAAATAAGCAGAAGATATCTTCGTTTCAACCAACCACAAAAGATGGAAAGTGAAGTGTCGATTCTAAAGGACTCTGCAAAATGTCAGGCAAGGTTGTCTGAGGATTTACAAAAGATCTCAAGTTTCTTTAGACGATCGACTAAATGTTGTCGAAAACGATGTGTCGCAAGTTATCTTTAAAACACGACCTCTCGGCATTAATCACGGACCAGTGGCATGCGGCTTGTTTTTCCACAATGTTGATGATGGCCATGTGCAGAAAGCAAAGCAGAATTGATGATTAAAGGGTTTCATGTTAGAGGGCCCCCCCCCAAAAAAAAAGAAAAAAAAAAACATTTTTGAGATATGTCGATAAAAATAATTCAATATCTTTGATCCTAAGATTCTGAGGTAGTGTGCAGTATATATATTTTAGATCAGAAAAATTAGTTAGAAACTGTATCTACATAATTTACCTTTGTGTTTATAATTGCAAAGCAAAGTTGAGACTAAAAGATTTGATTGAAGGTACGTTAAAGTTGATGAGCATAGGACATCAGAACTGATGTTGGAGGATGTAAGAAAAATAGGACACTAAGATGAGGGAAGAGATAATTTAAGAAAGTAGTTTGATAAATTCACTAGATTGCATGAAAAACGAGAGGAATGGCGAGAAAATAGGATGAACTATAGTTGGAGAGAAGTGAAAGTAACATGAGAATGGAAATAACTAATTTAATAATTAAAATGTACTTATGGAGACCTAGAACGGTTATCATTATGTACTAACGGTTATCGCAGTGTGAACAAGTTGTGGAACGGTCTTCCTAAGTGGGTTGTTGAATCAGTAGAGCTTCAAAAGTTGAAACTTGCAGCAAATGTTTTTAAGTTGAACAGGCTGATATATGTGTTTTTAATGTCCATATATGAATTATCTGTTTTAATGTTGTTAATGTTTTTAGAAATATTTTATTTCAATTTTTCATTACTTATATCGTTTATTTATTTCCTAATTTCCTTTCCTCACTTAGCTATTCTCCCTGTTGGAGCTCTTGGGCTTATAGCATCTTGCCTTTCCAACTAGGACTGTAGCTTGGCTAATAATAATAATAATAGTAATAATAATAATAATAATAATAATAATAATAATAATAATAATAATAATAATAATAATAATAATAATAATAATAATTTTGCCTTTCCAACTAGGACTGTAGCTTGGCTAATAATAATGATAATAATGATAATAATAATAATAATAATAATAATAATAATAATAATAATAATTTCCGTCATGTGATCATCCGTAATTATATCACAAAAGTAGAAAGCGTCTGCAATTATTGTGATTAGAGCTGTGTCGAGAGGAGTATTAATTATGACCTTTGGTATTAGTAGTACATGTATAACATAGTTGTTACCAGTAGTGATAGATTATATTTGTTTTAATTTACAACATTGTTATGGGTAAGCCCCTTTCGCCCCCAAAGGACGTACCGGTACGTTCTTGCAAAACACTGTTATTTACATGTTTTTGCATGTTTTTGATAACTTTATGAGTAATTTCAGGCATTTTCCAAAAGAATGAGACCAACCTGACCTCTTTACGACCAAAATTAAGGCTGTTAGAGCAATTTGAAAAAAATATATATAACAAAATGTGCTCGAAATTTAACCTTATGGCGGGGGTAAAAGGGTTAAGCATATTGAAGTAGCTATGTAAATAGTAGCCGCAGTCACAGTAGCAATTATTCGTTCGCAAATCGATCAAATTGGTTTATATTCCAAAATAACCAATTCCCTTTAAGGTGCTGATTGACAATAGAGTTTTTGTTGTCCTTTTCGAAGGTGAGTTGTGCACGTTTGATCAAGGTGACGCCTGTTATGGAGGCCAAGGCGGTGATGACGATATCATCTTTAATATGACATTTATAAACGGAATGTAAGTGAAAATTATTATATTTGTTGTGATGATCCCATTGGTGTGATCAGGTCATTATTGCAGAGGGTCATTTGCCCGGCGTTGATGAATATTGATCATCGTAGTTATGGGGAACAGATCGTTGTTGGAG
>NC_090735.1:141760344-141762844 GCF_036898095.1 Palaemon carinicauda | reverse complement strand
TCTAATCGTCCGTCACCTAGATTTTTTCTTACTCACAAGTCGCGCCGCTCAGCTGGGATCGGTCGATATCATGAATCTCGGCAGGTCTCTCTCTCTCTCTCTCTCTCTCTCTCTCTCTCTCTCTCTTTTCATCCTCTTTTGACTTTGTTTTTAGTATATATCTCTCTCTCTCTCTCTCTCTCTCTCTCTCTCTCTCTCTCTCTCTCTTCTTCTTCTTCTTCTTCTTCTTCTTCTTTATCTATTTACTTTGTTTTTAGTAAATTCTTGTTTGTGTTTATATGTACACGGGCACGCACTAGCTCTCAAACACACCGAAGAAGGTGTCCAGATGAAAGCAGCTTACTGCTGTTTCCCGGAAAATAGTTCTAGCACTTCTAACATAAATATACTATGATTTAAAACCCAATAAATAGCGATGCATCTGAAATAGTTTTGAGGGTTGTGTGTTCAGTAGTCCGTGTGTTTAGTTGTCCATCCCTCTGCTCGATTCCACTCGTCTAAGCTTCTTTTATCCTGCACAGCTAGAGAAGCATTAATTGGGAGCTATAGACCGATATTTCCCAAAGGAATTTTCCCCTGCCTCATAACCGCTTTAGATGAGCTATTATAGTTTCATGCGGTTTACTTGAATTTTAGATGCATGCTATTTATATCCATCTCAGCATTATTATTATTATTATTATTATTATTATTATTATTATTATTATTATTACGTGTTAAGCTACAACCCTAGTTGGAAAAGCAGGATGCTATAATGCCAGGGGCTCCAACAGGGAAAGTAGCCCAGTGAGGAATGGAAAAAAAAATATTTTAAGAACAATAACAACATTAAAATCAATATTTCTTATATAAACTATAAAAACTTTAACAAAGCAAGAGGAATAGAAATTAGATAGAATAGTGTGCCCGGGTGTACCCTCAAGCAAGAATACTCTAACACTAATTCTATCCCGTAGTTTTACTGGTACAAACTTGTAGATGATATAATTGACTAAAATTAGCTTGGAGAAGTTAGGAAACTTGATGTTCCGCATTTATGCTTAAGAATTATTCAGCTTTACATTAAGTTGTTTACGGACTGAATCAGAACGGAAACGAATTGGGATTTTTTTATTCATTTATATTTTTTTAATGTCAGGATATTATAACAGTACCCTGACGTGAAAGATTTCCTCAGAGATGTGTTTCAATGTCTTTGTAGTAGCTGGTTAAAAAAAAAAAAACATACATACATACATACATACATACCGGAAGACATGACAATTTCTGAGTAAATAATAATAATAATAATGATAATAATAATAATAATAATAATAATGATGATGATGATGATGATAATGATGATGATGATGATGATGATGATGATAATAATAATAATTATGAATCAGTATTAATGCCATTGTTTATAATGACTGCTAAAGAAAATGCATGTTATTATCATAATCAAAAGCAAGTCATCATTCCTTTCCGTATTGTTCGTGCCATTATGCTTCATTGTAGTGTGATAAATAAACAATAATACTGGAATTTACCCAGAAAGAAACAATACTAGAACATCTTAAAATTTCATACAATCATTGAAAGATTACTTTTCTATTATGAAAGTAATTTGCTCTCCTGTAATCGCAACATCGAAATGTACTGTGTTGACTAATATTATTTAAGTGATAATAAGTCTCAAAATAAAAGGGGATGAAATGGAACAGTTTCAAAATCCTACCACATTGCTGCAACATAATCCAAGATAATGGCTATGATATTCCGACAGTTTTAAGGTCACTTATGAGCGGCAGAGGCAAGGGTCAGGTCAGTGCGCTGTCACACAATGTCCTAAAGCGCCATATGAAATATATGATAAGTTCTTAACCCCCCTCTTCCCCTCCCAAGTAAGGACCAGAGAGGGTCGGGAAGTATTAAAGTGTTGTTTATTTTTTTTTTTTTTTTTTTTTTGTCGTCACATGGATATATTAGATTGTTTATGCAAATTGACAGACTATACTGTCTTGGTTGAGGGTATACTCAGGCACACTATTATATCTTATTTCTCTTCCTCTTGTTTTATTAATTTTTTTTTCATAGTTTATATAGGTGATATTTATTTTAATAATATTGTTCTTAGAATATTTTATTTTTCCTTGTTTCCTTTCCTCACTGGGCTATTTTCCCTGTTGGAGCCCTTTGTGCTTTTCCAGCTAGTGTTGTAGCTAAGTAATTAATAATAATAATAATAATAATAATAATAATAATAATAATAATAATAAGGGTCTGGAAATATACAATATTGATTTTGTGAGAACTTTCCCATGTTTATGGCATTTTTATTAAAATTAGATTTTACAGAAATACATCTTCAGAGTATTACGTGAGATTATCCTTATGGTTAACAGTAATATCAGAAACTTCTATGAATTTCGGAAGCTGAAAGCTATAATATGCTGAGTCAGATCTCAGAACAAGTAAAATATAGGCAACAAGTATTTCGTACAATAGATATCATTCT
>NC_090735.1:141749167-141754844 GCF_036898095.1 Palaemon carinicauda | reverse complement strand
ATTGGATTTCAGTGGAAAAAGCGGATTTGTTCCGTCTTTTCATCGCTATTAAATTGTATGTGTATATATATATATATATATATATATATATATATTATATATACATATATGTATATATATAATTTATATATACAGTATATGTATATATATAATTTATATATATATATATAATTTATATATAATTTATGTATATTTATGTATATATATAATTTATATATACACACACATATATATATATATATATATATAAATGTGTGTATATACATACATACATACATACACAACACACACACTACAGAGAGAGAGAGAGAGAGTTGAAAAACTCTCTACGCCGGAAAGAAATTAATTTTATGGCAATAAGCTTTTCAGCCAAAAGCATTTCCGGCAGATCAAACCTTCGTGGGGGTGCGTGGAAATAAATGAACTGGCAGAAAAAAATGACAATTTAGTAGAAAATATCCCTGAAGCTGGGTGGGCAGTTCTCTTAAATGGATTTCTTAGAAGCGCTGGTCTCTCTAATATAGTCAGGGCACGATTAATGTATACTGTTGTTGAAAGAAGCACTTGCTGTCTAGTGCAGTGGGCGATCAGCTGGAGTTTTTGAAGGTTTAAAGGCTGCTCATGAAGGGCAGAGGAAAGGGATAGTGGCATTGCCCTAGCAAGCAGGATAATGGGCTAGAGACTGATCATATATGTATATATATATATATATATATATATAGTGGCATTGCCCTAGTAAACAGGATAATGGGCTAGAGACTGATCATATATGTGTGTGTATATATATATATATATATATATATGTTATATATATATGTATATATATTTATGTATATATATGTATGTATGTCTATATATATATATATATATATATATGTATATGTATGTATGTCTTTATATGATCAGCGCCAAAGCCCCTCTAAACCAAGCTAGGACCAAGGAGGGCCAGGCAATGGCTGCTGATGACTCCGAAGATAGACCTATAGGCTCCCCCTAACCCCCTTTCCTTAGCACACAAGAATGTTAAGGTTGCAGCGACCAATGAAACTAAGGAGTTTGAGCGAGACTTGAACCAGGCGTTCACCATTCGGGGACGTTACCACATCAAAGGCTTAAGAAAGTAAAAAAATAAATGTGATCTAAGATATTTTTGGATGTTTACTATAACAATTTATATAAAGTTACTTATGATGCTTTTATTTTCTACATTCTATCCACTTGCATAATGCCATTTGAGCTTTTTTTTTCATTGGATGCATAAGAATGTCGCTCTTTTTATGTTGATATTTAATTGATATATTTGATATATACTATATGTATGTATATATATATATATATATATATGTGTGTGTGTGTGTGTGTGTGTGTGTGTGTGTATATTTATGTATATATGTACTGTATGTATATATATGTATATATATATATATATAGATATATGTGTGTATATATATATATATATATATATATAAAATTTATATATATACACAATTTTGAAATAGCGCTTTCGTATTTTCATAAATTGCCCCAGAAAAGGAGTAGCAATTCGAAAACGCTAAATTATAATGTCCATTTTTTATGATCCTTTATCCAGCTGGGTTGATATATATATATATATATATATATATACATATATGTATGTGTGTGTGCATGTATTTTGTAGAAAATACAAATACTGACACGTGATATATGTAGAATATGTATTATAGGCACCGAAAGGATAAAATGAAAGGACTTGATTGGAGTTAGTACTTTAGGCCATTAGTGACATCCACGGACTCAATCTTAAATATTTATATTTTTTTAGTCTTTCCATGTCATTTTTCATGGCTATAATACACAAATACACACACACACACACACACAAACACACACACATATATATATATATATATATATACATACATATATATATATATATATATATATGTGGGTGTGGGGTGTGTCTGTAATATATGTGGGGGAAGAGATTAGTGTCCCTATTTTCTTTTATTATTTTCTCTTTCTTGGATGCTTATAATTCATTAATAGTGAGATTTCGTGATTTGTTTGTGCAGAGGACCGAAAGGCATGCCATTACCTTTTGTAAACAACTCTTTAATTATGCGCATTCATTAGTCATATATAGGGTTTCGTTTTACTTTGCATTTTTTATATGTTTCATGTAAGGACTGAGGGAGTTCTCAGGTCAGAGACCTCTCTCTCTCTCTCTCTCTCTCTCTCTCTCTCTCTCTCTCTCTCTCTCTCTCGGTATACTTTTAAAAGACAATCTTTGTTGGCAACGTCTTGTCTAGGGATATAACTAGTGCATACCAGGAAGTCACCTTGTGAATTTATCGCTCGACCTTAACTTGGATGACCTTCACCCCGTGACCTTTTGCCTTTTAAAGCTTAGTTTTGAAAGCACTCTAGAGATTATCTGTTGCTGTTCTTTATACAGACACACCCCCATGAAGAATACGAAAAAGGTAACAGGTTGGAATCTCTCATTATTTCTTGAAATCCTGAATTTCATATCTAGTTATGTGTGTTTTATATATATATACATATATATATATATATATATATATATATAGATATATATATATATATAATATATATATATATATATATATATATATATATATACATATATATATACATACATACATACATACATACATATATACATACTTGTCACACAGTGCATTTTACATGTTAATTCCCTTTATGTATTTAGTTCATTTGTTAAATAAAGTTTTTCCCGGTAATTAGTGGATTTAGAATTTTAGGCTTATTTTTTATTTCTTTTGAATACAATGCTACTGTATATCTATCATTCGTAAAGGTTAATACTTAATTTGATTGAATGATTCTTGTACTTGCCTCGTGTCCTGTTTTCATTCCTTATAAGATATATAATAGGGAGTGTTAATTTTACATTTATCTTTTTTACCATTCAGATTGGTTTATATCATTTACCAATTCCGGTCGTGTGTAATGCCCTTACCAGCCTGATTACTGCGGTTTTACTTCTATTGTGAATATCTATTCTTCCTTTCCTGTCTTGCAAATCTGGCTTTACCATTCCTTTCTCTTTGCCAAAGTTTATAAATTAACTTCTTTTTTACAGTAAGAGTTATCCATTTTTTATTGGAATTATTTAATTACTTTATTTTGTAACAAAGGTTACATGACCCTTCTAGTCTATTGCATTTATTCCGACCCTCACTATCAAGCAAACGTTTTTCCCCTCCTGCCTAATAAACTTTTGTTTTCTAATTTAATTTTTCCTAATTGAAATATGTTTTCGTATCTCATTTATAGTGTTGTTTTTGTCAAAAATGTTTCCACATTTTAGTATCTATTTCATTCATACTTTATTTTACTTCATTTGACTTTATAGATTTCATTTGTTTCCGGTTTTGTTTGTTTCCTCATTTGCATTCATTTTCATGAATTCTTTACTTGGTTGTTATTATTATTATTATTATTATTATTATTATTATTATTATTATTATTATTATTATTATTATTATTATTATTTTGGAAAAACAAGATGCTATAAGCCCAAGGGCTGTTATCATAAGAATAAATTTTCTTTGGTTCTTTTACCAATCTTGTTTATTTGGAGTTCCATTATTTAAATTCATCTTTCTCCCTCCCAATCTTGTTTATAATATTTTTCACTTTCTTGTGAATATTCATTTCCCTGTATTCATCTCCAATGAATCTCCTCTTATGTGTGTGTATTCATTGATAACTTGTCCTTTCTTTTACAAATCATAGACATTTTGTAAGTTGAAATTTGCCTTCCGTATTTTCCTTATAAATGTAATTTTATCTATTTGATATAAATTATTTTCCATGTCAAGCAATTTCTATTTGAGTCACATATTGAAAAATCTAAAAGGTAAATTGTTGACTTCTTTTCAGACAAAGAAAACAGCAGTTTGCTTTATCTATCTTCCGTTGAAAGTGGTTCCATTTCTTTTTGTTTTAAGAGATAAGGGATTTTCTTCTCTCTCTCTCTCTCTCTCTCTCTCTCTCTCTCTCTCTCTCTCTCTCTCTCTCTGGGAAGTTCTTTCCTGTGTGGCAGGCGGTATTTATCTAACACTTTTCTCTTAGGAAGAAATATGTTTTCTTCACTTTGTAATATTGTCTTGATTAGGTGCCGTCCTTTTCCTTATAGATTTTATCTCATTCTGCTGTTGTTAAAACCGGTTTTTCCTCTGGATTAAGACCCTTTTCCCAATTCCTTTCTTTTCATTTTGGACCGAAATATTTTTCCCCCCGCCTGATTTGAATTTCCTGATTATTTCGTGTTTGAGTTGCGGTAATGTTTTTCTATTTTTTTTTTCTTTTTTTTTTCTTTTAGATTGGAATATTTTCCTCCTCTCGCCAAGGATAGTCCTTCATTCTTTGGATATCTCCTGCCTCCTTTCTTTGTTAAATTATTCTTGCTATTAGTTTTCGTATTATTTATAATGGCAGTAAATACCTTTTAAGAGAGTAATTTTAATGTTCAAATTTTCTTCCCGAAAATTTTTTAAGGACTTTTTGGGTTTTTTCTTCATTCCATTTTTTCCTAGAGACATGAATAATTTTTTTTTTTTTTATTAAATTCATATATCCTTATTATGTCGAAAGCCATCTTTACCCTTTCCGAACAGAGTATCCAAACTTTTTCTTGTCTGATGAGCTTGATTTTTATCTACTTGACTTTTCTGCCAAGCTCCATCCTCCCTCTAGATATTGATCTAGTTTTTTTTATATATAAAGAAATTTGTTTTATTCGTTTTTACTCCCCTCATATAGTATTCTAGTTTCCTTCTTACATCTGTTACTTATTATTTCCCTCGTTGCGTTTGTGTGTATGTGTGTGTGTGTATGTTTTTTTTTTTTTTTTTTTTTTTTTTTTTTTTTTTTTAATCATATGTCCTTGTCGGCATACTACCCTTATATGATTTAAATTCTCTTAGTATTTTGGCCTCAAGTTGTCAAGGACAGTTTTCCCTGCTGAGTTGCATGTTTTTTTTTTCCCTTTTTCTTGACAACGCTTTTCCTCTGAATTCAGAGGATTTTTAAAGAAAACTATTGTTTGCAGTCTCCTTTGCTTCCGTATCTGCCTTGGAATACTATATTTTCCTTTATTTATTTTCGTGTATCATTGAAGATATTTTCTTTTCAAGTCAAATACTCGTCTATGCTATTTTATGCTTCTTAATCCCTAGCTTGGGTTATATTATCCTTACTTCACACACACACACACACACACACACACATATATATATATATATATATATATACTGTATATAGATACTTATATATAAATATGTATCTAATATATATATATTTATATATATATATAGATACTTATATATATATATATTTATATTTAAACAGTATATGTATATATATGTGTGTGTGTGTGTGTGTGTGTGTGTGTTTCTTGGTGAAGTAAGGATAATATATATATATATATATATATACATACACAAACAGAGAGAGAGAGAGAGAGAGAGAGAGAGAGAGAGAGAGAGATGCAGCACATAGGTTAGAACGCCGATGAAGTTGAAGGAAAATTGGTAATCCTCTGGATGAATTGTAAAGCGCGTTTTGCTCGTTTTAATGGTTTGTATATATATATATATATATATATATATATATATTTTTTTTTTTTTTTTAGTTTATCAACCAG
>NC_090735.1:141729167-141744167 GCF_036898095.1 Palaemon carinicauda | reverse complement strand
TCTCTCTCTCTCTCTCCATATTGTTGATCAATGTAATGATACAAATAATCATGATATTTTAATTTTTGGCTAAACTAAGAATTTTCTCTCTCTCTCTCTCTCTCTCTCTCTCTCTCTCTCTCTCCCCATATTGTTGATCCACTTAATGATACAAATGATCATGACATTTTAATTTCTGGCAAAACTAGAAATTCTCTCTCTCTCTCTCTCTCTCTCTCTCTCTCTCTCTCTCTCTCTCTCTCCATATTTTTGATTCATTTAATGATACAGATAACCATGAGATTTTAATTTTTGGAAAAACAATAAACTCTCTCTCTCTCTCTCTCTCTCTCTCTCTCTCTCTCTCTCTCTCTCCATATTTTTGGTTCATTTAATGATACAAATAATCATGAGATTTTAACTAAAATTCTCTCTCTCTCTCTCTCTCTCTCTCTCTCTCTCTCTCTCTCTCTCTCCATATTGTTGATCAATGTAATGATACAAATAATCATGAGATTTTAATTTTTGGAAAAACAATAAATCTCTCTCTCTCTCTCTCTCTCCTCTCTCTCTCTCTCTCTCTCTCTCTCTATTGTTTATCAATATGATACAAATAATCATGAGACTTTAATTTTTGGCAAAACAATATCTCTCTCTCTCTCTCTCTCTCTCTCTCTCTCTCTCTCTCTCTCTCTCTAAGGAGTTTGACATAATAATAGAAAAAATAGATGATATATGTAGAAACCATAAAGACTGGAATATACTCCTATCCGGAGATTTTAACTTTCCTTTCGTGGATTGGAAAGAACGGATAGAAGAAAGTGGTTGTATGTATACATATAAAAAAGATAGTAATAGTAGCGCAGAAGATAAGAGGCAATTTGAAAAGCTTCAAGATATGCTATTAGAACATAATATGCAACAAATAAACCACATTCCAACAAGAAAGGAAAATGTCCTAGATCTAGTATTTGTGAATGAGGTGAATTATGTTAAAGAAATAATAGTGTATAACACGGGAATTTCAGACCACAATGTCATAGAATTGATAGTTCATTCCAAAGCAAGTGATCACAGAATTAATAAAAGCACAAAACTTTGGGAAGGATATGGAAAATATAACTTTTACAGTAAGAATATAAAATGGTCAGAAATAAATGAAGAACTGAATAAAGAATGGAAAAATGTATTTATAAGTGATGATATACAGGTAAATACGGATATACTGTACAAAATACTGGAGAAAATTGTTGAAAAATATGTACCGAAAAAAAAACAATAAACAAAAGACGTACATAACAAGAGACAGAAGGATCTTATTTCAGAAAATTAGAAAGTGGAAGAAAAATCTTGCAAAAGAAAAAAATGTGTGGAAAATGAGGGAAATAAAATGTAAGATAGAAAATGCAGAACAAAAGATTATACAGTCGAAAGAAAATGAAAAAAGGGACTTGGAAGAAAGGACACTTCAAAATATAAAAAGAAACCCCAAAGTACTTTACTCCTATGCAAAAAAGATGAATAAAAGGAGAATAGAAATAGGCCCTCTAAGAATTGAAGGACGGCTAACGAATGAAAAAAAGGAAATATGCAACATATTAGCAGAAAAATATAAGAGTGAGTTCACGCCAAGAATTGCGAATGAGAATAATGAAACAGAAATGAGAGAAGAAAATGTTGAATATCTAACGGATATAGATATTAATGAAGCAGATATTGTTACGGCTATAAACGAAATTAAAAATGGATCGGCAGCCGGACCAGATGGAGTTCCAGCGATTTTGTTAAAAAAAACTGCAAACACTATCGCGAAGCCACTTGCAATACTGCTTAGACAGAGTATAGATATGAGCGAGATATATGTTAAACATAAATTAGCTTATATAACCCCTATCTTCAAAAGTGGATCAAGACTAGAGGTAAGCAATTATAGACCTGTTAGTCTAACATCACATATTATGAAAGTGTATGAGAGGGTAATAAAAAAGAAAATAATGAACCATTTGGTCAAAAATA
Source organism: Palaemon carinicauda (assembly GCF_036898095.1). Classification (NCBI taxonomy): domain Eukaryota; kingdom Metazoa; phylum Arthropoda; class Malacostraca; order Decapoda; family Palaemonidae; genus Palaemon; species Palaemon carinicauda. Next base: position 141,742,172 of record NC_090735.1, on the reverse strand, counting down.
ATTTGTTTAATATGGGTCAACACGGTTTCGTACCTGGAAAAAGTACACAGACCCAACTGATAGCTCACTATGAAAACATATACAATAATATGATAAATGAAAAAGACACAGATGTGATCTATCTAGATTTTGCAAAAGCCTTTGACAAGGTAGACCATAACATATTGGAGAAAAAAATGAGAAAGCATAATATTGTGGGAAAGATAGGAAAATGGGTAAAAGAATTCCTGCAAAACAGAAAACAGATAGTGGTTGCAAATGACGAGAAATCAGATGAAGCCCAGGTAATATCTGGTGTGCCCCAAGGTACGGTATTAGCTGCACTGCTATTTGTTATTATGATCTCAGACATAGACTGTGATGTTGAAAACTCCGTAGTGAGAAGTTTCGCCGATGACACAAGAATAAGTAGAGAAATTACTTGTGATGAAGATAGGAACTCACTACAAAGAGATCTAAACAAAATATATGAATGGGCGGAGATAAATAGGATGGTATTTAACTCCGATAAATTCGAATCAATAAATTATGGAAACAGAGAAGGAATGGTGTATGCATACAAGGGACCTAATAATGAGACAATCACAAACAAGGAAGCAATTAAAGACCTTGGTGTAATTTTAAATAGGAATATGTTATGCAACGACCAAATAGCAACACTGTTGGCTAAATGTAAAGCAAAAATGGGAATGTTATTCAGACACTTTAAAACAAGAAAAGCTGAACACATGATTATGCTTTACAAAACTTATGTGCGTAGTACACTCGAGTACTGCAATGTGATATGGTACCCACACTACCAAAAGGATATTGCGCAAATAGAGAGTGTACAAAGGTCCTATACTGCTAGAATAGAAGAAGTTAAGGACCTTGATTACTGGGAAAGACTGCAATTTTTAAAACTATACAGCCTAGAAAGGAGAAGAGAACGCTAGATGATAATACAAGCATGGAAGCAAATAGAAGGAATTGCTGAAAACATCATGGAGCTTAAAGTATCAGAAAGAGTAAGCAGAGGTAGATAAATAGTGCCAAAAAGCATTCCAGGTAAACTGAGAAAGGCGCACAGGACATTAATCCACTACGCACCAGCATCGATAATGCAGCGACTATTTAATGTGCTGCCAGCTCATCTAAGAAACATATCAGGAGTGAGCGTAGATGCGTTTAAAAATCAGCTCGATAAATACCTAAGATGCATCCCAGACCATCCAAGACTGGAAGATGCAAAATACACCGGAAGATGTATTAGCAACTCTCTGGTGGATATACGAGGTGCCTCACACTGAGGGACCTGGGGGAACCCAAACAAAAAATAAGGCAACAAGGTAAGGCTCTCTCTCTCTCTCTCTCTCTCTCTCTCTCTCTCTCTCTCTCTTTATATATATATATATATATATGTATATATATATATGTGTGTATATATATATATATATATATATATTGTTGATCCATTTATTGATACAATTAATCAAAAGATTTTCATTTTTGGAAAAACAATAAACTCTCTCTCTCTCTCTCTCTCTCTCTCTCTCTCTCAATTACCCTCATACAAGTAAATGGACTTGCCGTTGAATAATGTCATTCAGCGCTGTTAATGTGGCATGTAATTGATAACTGAGCGGGACTCGTCATATTGCCACACTCCTGCTGATGAGGTGCAGACGAAGCGGTGAAAAGGAACGCGCTGGAAATGAAATGCTGGAAAAGGTAAAGCTGTACTTGCACCAGAATAGGGCGAGGGGAATTCACGTGTGGATCCTCCTGGAGTTTACGTCTGGTCTGTTGTTTAAAAAGCCAGCGATGAGTTAGGCGCAAACTGGCAAGTGAGAGAGAGAGAGAGAGAGAGAGAGAGAGAGAGAGAGAGAGAGAGAGAGAGAGAGAGAATGGTTAGTTATTATTGGCATGGCCTAGTGGCCCAAACAACAGGAGATCAATGCCGCGGGAGTGGAAACGACGGCCTGTCTTCTGCTGTTGAATTAAGCAGTCATTATATCTTATCGTGCCAACATTATATCCACGGCATTGCGGCCTGATTACATTCGTAGAGGTCCAAATTTTCGCAGATTGGACTCTGTTCACACCCATGAAGTATGTGGTCAATTTTCTTGTTGGGATGACCAAATAGGCACTCAGCAAAGGGGGTAAGACCCCACTTAAGAACTTTGTCTGCAGTCCTTCCAATTGTAGCTCTAGCTCGATTAAAAGTAAACCAAATCTTTTCTACAGAGGTTAGTTCCATGGGGAAGAGATTCACATGGGTTCTGGATGGGCTCACCAGGTGGACAGTGGTCTGCTTCTCTCCGGTGTTCTAGGCGGTAAGTTGCTGACTACATGTGGTGGTTATGAAACTCTTAAAAGGTTTAAAGGCTGCACTTGAATGGCAGAGGCAAGGGACAGTGACTTTGCCCTATCAAGCAGGACAATGTCCTAGAGACTGACTATATTACAGATCAGCGCCCAAGCCCCCTCTCCAACCAAGCTAGGACCAAGGAGGGCCAGGCAGTTGTTGCTGATGACTCAGCAAATAGACCTATAGGCTCCCCAAACCCCTCCATCCTTAGCTCACAAGGATGGTGAGGTTACAATGACCAAAGGAACTAACAAGTTTGAGCGGGACTTGAACCCCAGTCTGGCAAACAAGTACGCAAGGACGCTACCACCAGGCCATGATTGCCGGATTTCAATCTTGTCTAACTATCCGGTAATCATGGAGATGGCTTTCATCATTCTCTTATTCATATTTTCGGGTCTTTGAATGGGCTGTTCGGCATTGAATTTATGTATATGATGGTTATCTTGAGGGAGAAAAGCGTTGTGTGAGTAGTATGCACTTGTGTTATAGTTAGCTAGTTCTCCTTGAACACTAATTTTGTACATTGCTCAAGTTTGACAACATGTAGACAAACTGAAAGATTTTTAATACCATTTCAGTCTTAACATAGCTTTTAGGAACATAGTAATTTTGATTATCAACCAGGTAACGACGCTATCCAATTTGACACAACGGATATGGACTTGGATATTGGTAATGAAATTTCCATCACAAAAATAGGTTTTTCTTATGAGGGCTAAATAACTCGATATGCCAAACTCATTGAATATTATCCGTTCGGAGCAAAGCGTCTCATAATTTTATCTGTTTTATATTGTGCTATCAATATGTTTATCCTCATCTTCGAATTCTAGTGTTTAGAAAGAGTTTCTTATTTATTTTTCTGATGTTCAACTGTTTGTGTTCGTTAGTTGTGAAAAATAGTGTTGCATCACACGAGTTTCTCAATTACTCTCATGGTCTTTCGAACAGGTATTTATTGCATTTTAAAACTAGTATCTTTAGGAATCAACAGTTATATGCGTGATAAGGTTTTACTCTATATTTGTGATTATGTTATGGAAACAATAGAAGCAAACACACAATTGTCTGTATTTGCATCTCCTCATATTCTCTTGAACAATTTGATAAGTGGATGGGTTGTGATTTTCAAGGATTCATTAAACATCTTGTATTTAATACTAAATTGATCCTTTACACTTGCAGTTATTTGTATAACTGGATAAATTACTCTTTACCAACGGTGTTATAGAGTAGCAGGGAAATTAATGAAGACCAGACGCTTTTGTTATAGACTCCTACCATTGTTCGACTTATGTCTCACGAAAATCACGCCAAACCAAAACTTGTATATTTTTTTTTTCGGGAATCAGAAGAAATCTGAATATTATTTTAAGACTTGAAGCAGTTTTGTTTAATGGTAACAGTTAACCTTTTTTATTTATTTTACTTTATATGCAAAGTATTGATTCTAATTAGCAATGAATATTAGTAAACTCTACTCACTAGGTATTTAACTGAACTTGAAGGTTAGATGTCAAAAGATTAGTATAGATTAGTATAGTATACATATATATATAAATATATATATATATGTATATATATACATATATATGTATATATACATATATATGTGTGTATATATACATATATATATGTATATATATACATATATATATATATATATATATATATATATAGATAGATATATATATATATATATATATAAATTTTTATATATATATATATATATATATATATATATATATATATACACACACACACATGCAAAGTGTCCATGAAGTCTCTCTACAATTAAAAGTATATTACAAAAGCAAATGAACAAACAAATATGTGAAAATAGTTACAAAATGCAGAGTAGATATTGATTTTTTTTTTACCTCTTCATACGCCTCTACTGTATATAGACCTAATTTGATTTGCTGCACGAAGTAACAACACTTGATTTCTTACCATGTACTCTGTAGCATATCTTCACCAATGGTCGCTATGGCATCAGTGATCTTTTGCTTGAGATCACTCCAAAATCAAACCATTGTTCTCTAGTCTTGGGTAGTGCCATAACCTCTGTACCATGGTCTTCCACCGTCTTGGGTTAGAGTTCTCGTGCTTGAGGGTACACTCGGGCACTGTTGTATGTAGTTTCTCTTCCTCTTGTTTATGTTAAAGTTTTTTTTTTTTATAGTTTTTATAGGAAATATTTATTTTAATGTTGTTACTATACTTAAAATATTTTACTTTTCTTTATTTCCTTTCCTCACTGGGCTATTTTCCCTGTTGGGGCCCCTGGGCTTATAGCATCCTGCTTTTCCAACTAGGGTTGTAGCTTAGCATTTAATAATAATAATAATAATAATAATAATAATAATAATAATAATAATAATAATAATGTGCCGTATTTCTGTTCGATACACGATACCTATTAGCATAATCCCATAGAAAGAAGTTCAGGGGATTGATGTCTGGTGAACGAAGTGGCCAGGGAATTGGGTTATCCCCCATCAATCCACCGTTCTGGAAAGGTTTTATTTATAGATCCACGAACGTGTACTGTAGTCCCCAATGTGTTGGTGCACCATCTTGTTAAAAATTATGCTACTTTGAAGGTCATTGGCACCTAAATTATCAAATTATTAATATTTATTTCATAATCTTAATAAAAATGCCATTACAGAGATGTTTATTTTGACGTTGTTACTCTTCTTAAGATATTTTATAGTTCCTTGTTTCTTTTCCCCACTGCCCTATTTTCCCTGTTGGGAACAACTAGTGTTGTAGCTTACCAAGTTAATAGTAGTAGTAATAATAATAATAGTTATGATAAGGTTGTTTCATAATTTTCATTAATGCCCGACATTGCCAGCCAGTGTTTCTATAATTGTGGTGCCATATATTCAGTCAAAATGTCATTGCAAACATCTGCAGTAACTGATGCCTCGAAGCAAAATAGATTAATGATTCGTTTGCACATTATTCCAAAGCATAAATCTACCTTTGTAATTTCTCAGGGAAGTTCCCATTCACTTACGGATGATCTGATATTCAGATTATCACATTGTTTGTGTTTATTTCCCCTGAAACATAGACGGTTGCCTTATCATTAAAGTAAATTTCCCAATGTTCCTGTAATACGATAGTTATTTGGTCGTCTAGTTGTTGTGCCACATATTCAGTTAAAAGATCAAGCTAAAAATCTGCAGTAATTGATATATTGTTGAAGAAAAATTGACTAATAATCACATGGTGTTGTATTACAAAAGCAGATGAACAAACAAACTCAAATTATGTGAGTACAGTTTTCCAGACAGATTTACCTCACTACTGAATTAAACTCTTAAGTAAAGTCTCATTCTCAGAAATTCGTTTCAGCATGTTAACTGCAAACCATTTTCATCTAGTTATATTATTTCGCTCGAGTGCCTGTATGAGTTGTACTTATGAGTGTATAATCGTATTTTCGTGTGTGTCTGGAATCAGTACTGAGAGGTTTTATTGGACGATCAAAGTTTGGTCTTCAGTGCTCTTGATCGTACACTCTTCCCTTTAATAAACAAAGTACCTTTTTTTTTAAATTCCTTGCGCTGTTTTAGAATCAAAACACGTGAGTCTGTATATCTTCCCTACTTAGTTCTGTATTTTTTATTTTTGTTTCAATAAACCATGAAACACAAAATGTGTCTTCTTCTTCTTCTTCTTCTTCTCTTCTCTTCTCTTCTCTCTCTCTTTCTCTCTCTCTCTCTCTCCTTTTTTTTTATATATATATATATATAAGGAATAGCCATTTTTTAGGGACCACTTAACATACTTCTTTCATCAACAGGGTACCTGAAAAACACAAATGCAGTGTGATTAAAAACTTTGATAACTGCTCTGTACATATTGTAGAACTATAATCGTAATTAGGGTAGCTTATCAGTGGCTTAAATTTAGAAAGACTTATGAATACCATATATACAAGATGTGTATATATATATATATATATATATATATATATATATACATATATATATACTGTATATATATATATATACCTATATCTATATCTATATATATATATATATATATATATATATATATATATATATATATATATATATATATATACACACAGTGTGTGTTTATAATATACATACATATAGAGAAAGAGGGTAATTCTACCTGGTCTGTTGTTTTCCATGGGTGCCTTTAGAGTATGCGCCGTGCGCCGCAAAAAGTGAGTTATGGTGGTTAGTGAAGCGTAATGCAATTTACATTGCCCATCTCCTTAATGACTGTGCTTGAAAGGCTGCTCGTTTTCTCTTCCGTGTTTTCTATCCATTTTTTTTTTCTTTTATAAATAAAATCCTCAGATATATTTTTTTTTCTATTTTTTTTAAGATTATGATAATCCTGGTTTTTATTGTTTTAATATTCCATAAGAACTTCTTTCATTTAATAGAAATTTATCTTCACTTCATGACTTTGATTATATTTGAGATTATATTTGTAATTAATTCATGGTAATACATTTTCTCTTTATAGAGGAATATTCTCGAACGCTTTGTGTCAAATAGATCATATTGCTGGGTTTTTATATTTTTTTTTTATTATTAATTAAATTCTGGTTTTCATGGTCACTTATTTCCCATTTGCTTCGAAAAAGATATATTATTTAAAACATCAACCCATATCCCTTAGAGATGATTTTAGAGCAAAAACAACGTAGTAATTGCTATTGTGTAGGTACTTCACCTTCAAAACATTCCACTCTTATATGCAAAGGTTTTAAGATGCTACGCCATCCACTGCTATCATGACCACAAACATCCATTATCTATGTATCTTCTGCATATATATAAATTGTGTATGTGTGTGTATATATATATATATATATATATATATGTATGTATGTGTGTATGTATATATATATATATATATATATATATATATATATATATATATATATCATATATATTATATATATGAAAATATGTAATATATATATATATATATATATATACATATATATATATTATATATATTCATATATATGATATACATATAATATGATATATATATATATATATATATATATATATATATATATATATATATATAATATATGTATGTATACATATTTTTCTGTTGTAGTGTAAGAGTATGTTGATATGCTGTATGTATTTGAAATATATAGTTGTGTACGATTCAGCTGAGGAATTTATTCAAATGGCAAAACAGAAAACTAATATGAAATTTGCCTTTGGATAAACCAATATCTCTCGGATTCAAAACAAAGTCCTCGGCAGAACCAAGTTTAGGTTCTCAGTAGTTTCAAAGGCATCCGACCTGAACTCTTATTTGAAAGTGCAGTATTCTGTCTTTACTGGAATTGAAGTATATATATATATATATATATATATATATATATATATATATACATATATATATATATATATATATATATATATATATATATATATATATATATATATATATATATATATATATACATACATATATATACATATATACACACATATATATGTATATATATAATTTTAAATATCCCTTTGTTATTGAATCAACAATACCGTAATACTAATTTACATCCTGAAGAAATTGTAATTCATAACTGAACCTTCTGGTTTGGTGGGCAAGTTGTTAAAGGGTGTGGCTACCATATGCCTATATATGTATATATATCTATCGATCTATCTATCTATCTATCTATCTATATATATATATATATATGTGTGTGTGTGTGTACATATATATATATATATATATATATATATATATATATACACATACATACATACATACTTACATACATACATAATATATATACAGTATATATAAATTATATATATATATATATAAATTATATATATATATATATATATATATATATATATATATATATATATATACATATAAATACATTATATATAAATTATATATATATATATATATGCATACATACATACATACATATATATATATATATGTAGTATATATAAACATATATATATATATACAGTATATATATATATATATATATATATATATATATATATATATATATATATATATATATATATATGTATACACATATATACTCAGCAAGCGCAGCTGATTTTAGTCTGCTTCAGGGAAAAGGCCTCAGATGTATCTTTATTCATGTCGTGTTTGGTCATTTTTCATCACCGCGCTCTTCAACTGCAGACTGGTGATGCTGGGAGACTTTTGTATGCACGCTCATAACAAACTAGTCTAGTATGGGTGGTCATGACATGACGATTACGTGGTAATACACAAACCGTTTCACCACGTTAAGGTATAACCACTCAAAAAGGATATACATATATATATATATATATATATATATATATATATATGTATGTATGTATGTGTATATATATATATATATATATATATATATATATATATATATATATATATATATATATATATATATATATATATAAGCATTTACATAGATAAGCAGATGTTACATAACGTGTATTAGTATAAATATGCTAATATTATGATTACTGGGATAAACTGATAATATATGAAATAATTCCAGTGGACGATAGTAGTTTCCCACCCCCCCCCCCTTTTTTTTATAACTTTGTTATTTGCATGGTTTACTTTTTAATATATTCACTAGTTTTCATTGTGTTGACTTGCACTCGATATTTCACTCATTAAATTATATATTTTCATGAGCACCCACATCCATAGGCATACTTAACCATAGAAAAAATATGTATTTGGATAATTCACCTGCATAAACATGTACTTCAATGTGCGGAAGTAAAGGAGAAAAGGGAGTTGATGTCACTTTGATGATTTTTTTAACAGTTAACGTTGTTTTCCTCTGCCTGAAACGTATTGTAACTATTAAGACTGATGCTACTTTGTGAATCTTTCACATGATTAGTAGTTAAATGATTTCTTTATTAGATTATTATTATTATTTTTTTTTTTTTTAGATATTGTGATATGAAGGTGTTCGAGACACTGAATTACTTTATACTTGGGTAGTGCCATAGCCTCTGTAACTTGGTATTCCACTGTCTTGGGTTAGAGTTCTCTTGCTTGAGGGTACACTCGGGCACACCATTCTATCTTATTTCTCTTCCTCTTGTTTTGTTATAGTTTTTAAAGTTTATATAGGAAGTATTTATTTTATTGTTGTTACTATTCTTAAAATATTTTATTTATCCTTATTTCCTTTCTTCACTGGGGTATTTTCCCTGTTGGAGTCTATGGTTTTATAGCATCCTGCTTTTCCAACTATGGTTATAGCTTAGCATTTGATAATAATAATAATAATAATAATAATAATAATAATAATAATAATAATAATATGATATATACAGCATTTGTTTCATATGTCATTTTAATGACATTTTGAACGTTTTGAGGAGTGTAACTAAATCTAAAAGTTAATGATTGTTTCTTAAGACACAGCTTGCTCTGACCTTCTAGGAAATTGCATCTGCTCTTCTTGTAAGTGTTGCCTAATTTTCATAGGCATCGTATCGTATATAAACGACGTTTTGTATGATCTGAATAAACCCTTGATCGAATTTTGGTACGGTTTATGATATTAGCTTACACTGCGTAACGTATGTTATTTATTTTCTGGAGGCTTGTGTAAAATATCAGACAATTGAATAAGTAAATAAATAATTTTGGCAGAGATTATTCTAACTTTGATTGTTGTAGTTTTTTTTTTTTTTTTTTTAATTGTGGTGCCAATGGCGATACATTAAGAAACGTTGATTGGGTTATAATAGGCATAGATTATTGGGTAATTTACATGAAGTTAAGTAACACTAAATCATTTTTGCCATACTGGAAATACATTTTTAAGATACATCAATTACTTAATTAGATTGCTGTGAATACGTTAGAAATACTGATGAGATTGTATACCGTATACAAAATTAACATCAGGGATATTCCTAATAGAATTATTTTAAGTGCAGCACATAATTTTATGACGCTGTATACAATAAATTTTGGGAACACTGCATCATTCTGACGGAACACTGTATATGAATGTTATGTCATTTTATATAATTGCGGAGTACACTGACATTTAAACGATGCAATATTGTTACAAAAAATACATTTGTGATGCGCCCCTGCTGCACACCTGTTGCATTTGTCAATACGATATATGCCCATAACAAACAATGCGATTCGTCGATGGAATTATGTTTGAGTTTCATTACAAGGAACATTAATAGGTTATAAAATTAATGACTTCCTGTCTCTCTTTGTTTACTTTATGCTGTCGTTTAGTCGGCCATTTTTATGGGGGGTCGTGTTCCCTGCATTTATTCGGTTTGTTGCAATGTTTGGCCAGGGCTTTTTTTTTTGTGTTCTCTTTGGAGTTCTCTTTCTGTTATTTGCTTTTGCTGATTGTTGCAATTTTGTACTTTTTTATGTAGGTTATTGTATAAAATATAAAATGTCTAGAAATTTCAGATTACAGTTTTGATTTGATTGAATGACTTAGATAAAGTCATAAAAAGTGGGTGTTATTTGTTTTACTCGTTGATGTTGAGAACATAGTTTGTGGTTAAAAGTATATCTTGTTATTTATTTTCTTCATATGAAGGAAATGAACAATAGTATATGACAATTTTGCGGTCTTTCATTAATTTTGTGGAGTCTTCAACTTCCTTAAGGTACGTGTGTTATAGTGTGTGTTTATTTGCGTATTGAATTATTTGTTGTTTTTTCGGTTACATTTGCTCTCTTTCATAAGGGAATTAGAGACCTTGTTTAAAGGTTTAAAGGCCGCTCATGAATGGCAGAAGCAAGGGACAGTGACATTGTCCTATCAAGCAGGACAATGCCCTAGAGACTGACCATATATACATATGATCAGCGCCCAAGCCCCCTCTCCATCCAAGCTTGGACCAAATAGGGCCAGGCAATAGCTGCTGATGTCTCAGCAGATAGATTTATAGGCTCCCCCAAACCTCCTATCCTTAGCTCACAAGGATGGTGAGGTTACAGCAACCAAAGAAACTATCGAGTTTGAGCGGGACTCGAACACCAGTCCGGGGATTACCAGTCAGGGACGTTACCACATCGGCCACCACAACCCAGGCCGGTAGCCAGTAAAATATTGCAATTTTTCTTTATTTTCTAATTTCTAAATGTTTGATTGGAAAAACATGTCCCAAATACAGTTGACTACAATGGCATATATTACATTCTCTATAAAGTATGCAAAACAAATCCGACTCTTATTCTTCTTGTATAAGATTATTCTCTTGCTTGAGGGTACACTCGGACACACTATTCTATCTAATTTCTCTTCCTCTAGTTTTGTTAAAGTTTTTATAGCGTATATAGGAAATATTTATTTTAATGTTACTGTTCTTGAAATATTTTGTATTAATTGCTAATTACTTCTCTTATTTCCATTTCTCACTGGGCTATTTTCCCTGTTGGATCTTCTGGGCTTATAGCATCCTGCTTATCGAGCTAGGGTTCTAGCTTAATAATTAACAATAATGATAATAATAATAATTCACTCTTATGTGAAAGTTTGATGTTCAAGTCTTTTGTAGAATATGTATTCGGGAAGCATTTTCTGAATGAAATACGTGATTAACCGAGTTTTATTTATAATAAATAAATTCTTTGTTGCAGAACAACAAAGTTAATCAAAGAGTAGAATAAATTAGCCTATTAAAATAGCAGAATAATAAAAGAGTTTAGTGTGATTATAGGTTGGCCAGGGCACCAACCACCCGTTGAGATACTACCGCTAGAGAGTTATGGGGTCCTTTGACTGGCCAGACAGTACTATATAGGACCTTTCTCTCTGGTTACGGTTCTTTCCTTTTGCCTACACAGACACCGAATAGTCTGGCCTATTCTTTACAGATTCTCTTCTGTCCTCATACACCTGACAACACTGAGATTACCAAACTATTCTTCTTCTCTCAAGGGGTTAACTACTGCACTCTAATTTCAGTGGCTACTTTCATCTTGGTAAGGGTAGAAGAGACTCTTCAGCTATGGTAAGCAGCTCTTCTAGGAGAAGGACACTCCAAAATCAAACCATTGTTCTCTAGTCATGGGTAGTGCCATAGCCTCTGTACCATGGTATTTCACTGTCTTGGGTTAGAGTTCTCTTGCTTGAGGGTACACTTGGGCACACTGTTGTATCTAGTTTCTCTTCCTCTTGTTTTGTTATAGTTTTTAAAGTTTATATAGGAAATATTCATTTTAATGTTGTTACTATTCTTAAAATATTTTGTTTTTCCTTATTTCCTTTCCCCACTGTGCTATTTTCCCTATTGGAGCCCCTGGGCTTAGAGCATCCTGCTTTTCCAGCTAGGGTTGTAGCTTAGCATTTAATAATAATAATAACAATAATCGACAGTGAGACGTAAAATAGTATTAACAGAAATATCATCTTATGTTCAAAGTCATCTCATAGAGAAAAGAAAATGTTATACATGTATGGATTGGTGTTGGTTTGATTTTGTCTTTATTGAAGGATTGATGGACGAGGTAGAAATACATAAACTTTACATTGTAGTTTCCTTTATCGGACTAAATACATGACCTATCCTTTTAGGAATAGATTGGGAAAGGTCAGGCAGACTTCATTAAGACACTGCTTTGAT
>NC_090735.1:141718916-141728667 GCF_036898095.1 Palaemon carinicauda | reverse complement strand
AAGACAAGAAGCTACTTTGAGAAGCTTGAGAGAACTTGAAGTAAAAGGCAAGAATCATTTTCATGTATAATTGCCAAGAAGAAACCATCGCAAGGTACCTAGTAACAATGTGGAGATGAACAGGACGCATAAATACATTTAAAAAACATGTAAAGGCATGGTAAGATAAAGCAAATAATTACACATGGAAAAACAAAAAAAACCTTCATATACATATATATATATACATATATATATATATATATATATATATATATATATATATATATATATATATATATATATATATTCTTCTTCTTCTTCTTCTTTGTCTGCATCTTTTCCCACTTCTATGTGGGGTCGATGTTTCTGGCCAGCTTTCTCCATCTACTTCTGTATATATATATATATATATATATATAATATATATATATATATATATATATTTATATATATATATATATATATATATATATAAATGTATATATATATATATATATATATATATATATATATATATTATATATATATATATATGTATATATATAGATAGATAGAGAGAGAGATAGATAGATTGATATATACTTAGATATGTCAATTATAATTGTTAGGAGAAAAAGAAGAAAACGAAGGAAGAGGAGGAGGATTCAAAAAGCCACAGCCAATTCAACTACCGATACAAAGCCATCAACCTAAGAAGCTTAAGTACTAATGGATCTGCCGTTAAGTATAAGCTACTTTTCAAGCTACTTTTCACTCAACGTTTTTCGCTGCTCCTTCACCACTGCCCCTTCTTTTCCTTTTCCTCCTATTTCAGATATTTTCCTGGAGGTCAAAAGTCCGCAGAAGAAGTAGGTTTTACCGGGAAAATGTAGGTAGAACGAAAACAAACATAAGGGAACTAACCTGTTCTATCCTTTCTTGCTTGTATTTAATTAGTCTATATTCTATAAGAATTTGCCTTCGAATACTGGAAACTAGATCCAGATATCTACAGAGATACTTTAGCAGTCACTGGAAACTAGATCCAGATACCTACAGAGATACTTTAGCAGTCACTGGAAACTAGATCCAGATACCTACAGAGATACTTTAGCAGTCACTGGAAACTAGATCCAGATACCTACAGAGATACTTTAGCAGTCACTGGAAACTAGATCCAGATACCTACAGAGATACTTTAGCAGTCACTGGAAACTAAATCCAGATACGTAAGAGATACTTTAGCAGTTGGCATCGATGAGAATCTTGGAAAAAGAGCAAAAATTTCTTCCAGTATAACAGTATACGACCACTTGTATTTAAACCCTTCTTTTATTTGGCACTCGTAAAAGAAGTCACGGAATAAATCCAGCTCAAATACATTCTCTTCAGTTAAGGTCTTTTTACGAGTTTTCTCCCCAAAGGAGAGATCCCTCTGACGAGAGACCAGCATGGCAGGAAATGACACTGGTATCAAATAAACAGCGTAACGATTTACAAAGGGCTTATGTTCCCTGACGAAGGAGTATGAGGGGCCTCCCAGTGCCGATCAACTTCAGAAACTCGCAGTTCAAGCTTACATTCCATTTACCTATCACTATAATCTGAAGAGCAATGGCGTCGAAGGATTGCTCTAGTGACGCATTCACGGCGCAATCTCAAGATTTCCAAAGTCTCTATTGCTATGAATGCTATTTATGACAGTCATCAAAATGAAGGAGTTACAATGTCATACGATGTCTCGATACTCGTAAGGATAGGAACTGGCAGTTGGCAAATCCAGTGAAAATTAAAAAATGTACTTCGAATGTAAACTTTGATTAATACAAAACTTCTATCAATATCTTAAATAAACTGATTAGGTTTACCAGTGTTGCAATGAGTAGTGCATCACAAAATAAAAAAATTCATGCTAAAATGGAGCTAAGCTGATGAAGCTTTAAAGCTTGAGGTGTTAAGATTCACATGAGAATAATTAATGTCATATGTATGGATTTAAGAATAAAAAAATAAAAAAACACACACACGCATATATATATATATATATATATACACAATGTATTTATAATGTGTATATATACATATATATATAAAACATATATATATATATATATATATAATATTTACATATATATATATATATATATATATATACATATATATATATATATACATATATATTAGCGCGTGTGTGTGTGTTGTGAATGCTTTATAGCCTATCGTTTAGGTCTGCTTGAAAAGATAAGAGGTTCTATTGTCGAAGACTAAGAGGTTTCTCTCACTACGGACAAAAGAGGGAATAATACTAGATGGCTGGCGTTGCAATTCCATCCCTTGCAATAAGAAATGCACGTTAACACATGGTTAACACTAACAGGAAGACGAAGGACTTCGTGGAAATTAAATCACAAGACAAAATCAGTATGTTTTCTTAATGACTCGAGAAGTGTTGATCAAACTTTTCTTTCACATATTGTACAATCAGCCATTTAAATTCAAATCGTAATTTTAAGGTACCCTGACACTTGCACGGCTTTTTGCCACAAATTTGTCGTGGCAAGTCGTGACACTTTGTGGCACGAACTGGAAGATAAAAAAAAAAAAAAAAAAAAAAAAAAAAACCTCAGAATCACAGCTGACCTGTCCACATTGACACGAACTGGCAGGACGAGTTCACGACGAGTTCACGCATAGTTTGCCATAGTTTACGCACTTCCCGCATCGTCCCGACGAGTTCACGAACAGTTCGCGCATAGTTCACTACCCGGTCACGAAATTTAGTCGTGACCAAAAATTTTGAACATTTCAAAATTCTCGTCACGACATGCCACGATGTCACGACGGGTTTACGAACACTTCACACCAGTTCATGACGAGTTCACGCCAGTTCACGACTCGAGTCGTGACAATGCGTGCCACAAATTCGTGCATTATTTGTATGGTTATGCCGTCAAACATAATTGTAGCGTTTTAGTAATTAAGCATTGGAATTGTATTCTAACCGTACCAAGTACATTATGTTGCTCTACAATATCTCGTTAAGATTTTAATATTGATTTATGGAAATTGGGCCATATCATCTGTCACTGGCACCAGGGAGGCTTTCAGTGCCGAAGTCTAACTGGCAAAGACCTCGCAATTACACTATGAAGTTAAAAATAAAGGAAGCTAGACTCAACGATAGAGGAAAGAAGGTTGAAATAGAAGCAAAGCAAAAGATAAAAAAGCGAAGGTAACAGTCAAAGAGATAGTGAAAATACCTTTTAGCAACACCAACAGTGAAATGACAACACTAAACCCTAAGCCTTAGGGAAAGATTTTGACTTAGATGAACACGAAACAAATGTTTTCGATTTTATTTTCCATCCACACAGAAAAAAATGATACATGAATACACCGTTTGTCTCATACGATGGAATCCATGCCACAGAGATAACTTACACGAGTATTACTGTAAAAAAAAAATATTGACATTAGTTTCGCAGTAAAAATAAGAAAATATATGACATTGTGAATTTGCAACAACAAAAGATATATGAGTAATAGGCAATAACTCACGATATACAATTAAATGTCTCTTTTAACGGTTTACAAATGACAGATCTATATAACGTTATTACTGTTCTTAAGATATTTTATATGTTTTCTACATTACTTCTCGTTCATAGTTTATTTAATTCCCTATTTTTCTACCCTCACTTGGCTACTTTCTTTCGGAATCCGGGGCTTGCTGCTTAGCTGCTAATAATAAAAGTAATAATAAATTCGGAATTTTATCTCAAACAGCGTTTTTTCCTTAAGCAATGAAAAAATAAGATGTGAGTAAAAAACTAGAAAAACACTCAGAGTGAAGACCTCCGCCACGGCAGCTTATTCTCGAAACACGCTTGCTTTCTACCGTATCAATTTACACCGTAGGCGTATTTGAAGTCTGTGTGACAACCATGTGCGAACTTGGGATTAAGGTTAGGGTTAATTCGGTTGACCTTTCGTTCGACCTTGACCTTTGACCTAGGCCTTTCAAAATGGATTCACTTCCACGTCTCAACATAACAATTAACCCCTGAGAGCTTCACTACTCTATGAGTAAAATTGTGGCCAGGAAGTTGTTCACAAACAAACAGATGAACGGGCAAACAGGGGCGATAATATAACCTGCCAACTTCGTTGGTGGAGGTAAAAACAAAGTTTGTTCCTTTAACGCACACAAAACAATATATATATATATATATATATATATGTGTGTGTGTGTGTGTGTGTGAGTGTGTGTGCATTCATATGCACGTATGTATGCATAGGTATATATGTATACATATAAGCGGTGTACATAGAGTAAATATCAGCAAGCAAATTAAATTTTAAATCAACATAGGAATACCAGAGATAAAAAAAAAGATGAAAAACACTTGCGGCCAAAAGCAAATACGCAACCTGTTCCATGTGGATTGTATTTGCTCTCTTGGATAACTTATTCTGGAAAACCCAGCGTCATTTGTTCTTCTTCATCCATTTGTGTGCGTAAAGGAACGACGACTCTTCTTAGTTTCTGTCCCGGAGTGTTTTTGTTGTCTTTGCTTTGAAGTCTTTTGAAGTTTTCTATTTACCAGAGACACTCCAAGAATGGATTCAAGTTTTGGTGGTGTTTCTCGAAGAACGTCCCAGTACAATGAGAAACAGCACTTCAAACTTATTCCACTTTCGACAGCAAACACGTCCCGCATAAAAAAAACATGTCTCTCTCTCTCTCTCTCTCTCTCTCTCTCTCTCTCTCTCATTATATATACATATATATATACATATATATATATATATATATATATATAGATTGAATGTGTGGGGGTGTGTGATTATGGAAGATATAATAAGATATTAATACCTACTCGGTTCAATTCTCTACTGTCTGCTAAAAAAAAAAAAAAAAAAAAAAAAAATACTTTTATAAAAACTAATAATGCTATCATCTACAATCAACCAACAATGATCAAAATTATGTCACTGACATACTACATTTCATAAGGAGTGACTTCGAGTAGTTACCCTTCTAAAAATACCAATACTCAAAACTGGTATGTGGGTTATGGTGATGCAAATATGTATGGTGTTTGATCAGTAAAAGAAAGAAGATAATAATAATGAAGAAACATGTCTTTTCGCAAATACCATAAATTAGTAAAATGGTAAGTGAATATACACAGTACATCCACACATGATGAACATAAAAATTATTATTTCTTCCTACGCCTATTGACGCAAGGGGCCTAGGTTAGATTTAGCTAGTCGTCTGTATCTTGAGCGTTTAATTCAATATTATTCCAGTCATCATCTCCTACTTCGCACTTCATAGTCCTCAGCCATATAGGCCTGGATCTTCCAACTCTTCTAGTCCATTGTGGATTATGAAGTAATTATGGGTAATTATAAAGAGGGTAGTATCAAAATATTATTCTAAAATCAAATAACAACGATTATAATAACTAAATTGACAATAACATCAAAACATTAATTTGATAATGATAATAACATTAGTGAAATATCAAAATATCATTCTAAAATTAAATAACAATGATAATAACAAAATTGACAATAACAACAAAACATTAATTTGATAATGATAATAAGATTAGTGAAATATCAAAATATCATTCTAAAATCAAATAACAACGATTATAATAACAACAAAATTGATAATAACAACAAAACATTAATTTGATAATAATGATAAGATTATTGAAATAAAAAAAAAAATGTAAAACAAATGAATAATTCCAGCAATGATACTCATAAAGTCACCACCATAAAAATACCAACATCACCAGTAAAAAAAAACTTGTTTTCCTTTTATGATAATTTCAAAACTCATATCATAAATGCGCTCTCCGGATAACTGTGTCTCGTGACACTGAACTGCAGACAGATGAGATGAATAAATAATGACCCGTTCATACTTCTGCATCATGGTGCAAACCACACATTCACATCTAACAGCAAATGTAAAACAGGCGTGAACGTTTGTAATTATTGTTAGGTGTGTGTGTGTGTGCGTGCGCGCGCGCGCTGGAATAATTGTACTAGCACTCTAAGCGCAGTGTATTATTATTATTATTATTATCATTAGTATTAGTATTATCATTATTATTACCATTATTTTATGACTATTATTAATATCATTATTTTATGACTATTATTATTATCATTATTTTATTATTATTATTATCATTATTATTATTATTATTATTATTATCATTATTATTAATAATAATAATAATAATAATAATAATAATAATAATAATAATAATAATATCATACAAAATATGAAATGAACCGAAAAAACTCTTCTTCAATGAAACGACCATAAGCAAAATCTACATCACCGCAAATCACGAGCTGCAAAGAACGACCCCTGCTACCCGGATGGTGCTCTTCTCGGTCACATGTACACAGCGACTTATAGAGAGAACTATCATAGAGACAAGAGTCGCCGGTCAAACCAGCTAAGTGCGTTCCAGGGTGCTCTCTCAGTTCAACCAATGATTCGCTGGCAAGGGACAGTGACATTGCCCTAGCAATCAGGACAATGCCCTAGAGACTGACCATATATGATCAGCACCCAAGCCTCCTCTCCACCCCAGGGAGGACCAGGCAGTGGCTGCTGATGACTCAGCAGATAGACCTATAGGCTCCCCCAAACCCCCCAACCTTGGGTCACAAGGATGGTACGGTTCAGACACTAATGGCACTAACGAGTCTGAGCGGGACTCGAACCCCAGACTGGCAAACACCAGGCAGAGACGGCGGCACAATCAGATTCATTAGTCCGACGACACTCAGCAGTCATTACTTTCCCAATGTTTAGAATATGTTAGGCTCACCTTTAGACTTTAAAATATCAGTACTGGAGATGGGGCACGCCCTACCATAGCCTAGCAGATTCTAACATTGAGCAAAACTACTGATCTAACTAAAAGGCATTTGAAAATGAAAGATATTTCTAACAGACTAGTTCATCCGTTGCGAAAATAAAACTTTTTGTTATACTTTATATATGTATGTGTGTATATATATATATATATATATATATATATATATATATAGTATGCATATCATGTATATATGCATATATATATATATATATATATACATACATATATACATATATATATATATATATATATATATACCTCATAACACATTTCTATCACAATCACTTACTTAAAACCTTCCAAATATACGAATATACGCACACTTTAAACATCAATATATCATGGTAAGTGTTTTCAAAATAAGAATTTGCATTTAATTAAGTCATATACGGATGTGAAAACACCGCTGCATTTGCAAATAATTTCCCTGCCAATATTTCGTTGTGACTTTAGATATGTTTTGATTAACTTATTAAACCAAGACGTCGATTTTTGCTGTGCTCTTCAATTCTACTGACCCTCTTGACTCTGGATCTTTTTGGACACTTCTATTGCCCACATAATACTCCTAAATAATTAGCTCTGATATTAGCTAGGGATAATTTTTATCTAAATCTAATACTGGCAGGTAACGTAAATGCTATATAGTCCATTTCTTTTAGCGATGCATATTTGCACCGACTCGCGGCGGTGCCCTTTTAGCTCGGAAAAGTTTCCTGATCGCTGATTGGTTAGAATTATCTTGTCCAACCAATCAGCGATCCGGAAACTTTTCCGAGCTAAAAGGGCACCGCTGCGAGTCGGTGCAAGTATGCATCGCTAAAAGAAATTGACTATAGGTCAGTACCTTTCCTTGAAATTCAAACAGGGATAATTTTTATCTAAATCTAATACTGGCAGGTAACGTAAATGTTGTGGTGACATACGGAGTGCTTTAGAAATTATGTTCACCAAAAGTTTGAAAATTCAACCAACAACCAAGCAATGGGTAAAAGTCTATCCGCAACCAACCAAGCATAAACGAGTGAAGTGAAAGAGGAAATAAAAAAACAACACAGTAGCTTTAATAGAAC
This sequence comes from Palaemon carinicauda, assembly GCF_036898095.1. Taxonomy (NCBI): domain Eukaryota; kingdom Metazoa; phylum Arthropoda; class Malacostraca; order Decapoda; family Palaemonidae; genus Palaemon; species Palaemon carinicauda. Next base: position 141,720,713 of record NC_090735.1, on the reverse strand, counting down.
GCGGTTATTACATAGAATGTGAGAAAACAGGGGAGGATAAAAACAATAGTATAGTCAACAGAGTCATTAGTGATCATTTTCCCTAAGCCTCATAAGGGAATTCCGCCTTTAGGAGACGTAGCATTTAGGTTCCTTTGGAATTAAGGGAGCGCTGTAAACATCCAAATCTGGACGGACGCTCGCGAGCTTCAAGAGACAAAAAAAAAAAAAAAAATAAAAATGAGTCTAACAAACAAGGGACGTTTGTTTGTTTGTAGTTCCATGGCACTAATCTTGGCCCTTTGTTGTTGTTCCTTTCTTTTAATTATTATTATTATTATTATTATTATTATTATTATTATTATTATTATTATTATTATCATCATTATTATTATTATTATATGTACATATATCTATGAGGACGTCTAAGTTACTATAACAAAAGACAGTTAGTGATTTTGACAAACGGTTAATCACCTTAAAAATCTAATTGTTTATCACGGTTTAGGTCTCTCTCTCTCTCTCTCTCTCTCTCTCTCTCTCTCTCTCTCTAACAGACAGACACACACACACACAAACCCATCTACGAAACGCCTTTGTAAACAAGCAAAGCAGAATCGTTTTACTAACTCAAAGACTGATTTACTTTTGAAAACCCCAAACCATTTTAATGTCACTTGAAAATTATAAAATCTCTCTCTCTCTCTCTCTCTCTCTCTCTCTCTCTCTCTCACAACCTACTACGAAACGTATTTGTAAAGAAGCAAACCAAATTCAACTTAATAATTAAAAGACAGATTTCCTTTACAAAATCCCAACCCATTTTAATGTCACTTGAAAATTATAAAAGTAAATGATAAAAAATCCCGAAAATATAACTTGAAGACTTTCCACAGAACATCGAAATTAGTTTTAACAGCTATTTTGCACTGTTGGTAAAATCTAGAAAGTGTGTTTACGTCACATATTCATAAAATTTAAGTATGCGATTAAGTGTAGAAAAAAATAAGAGAAAAAACAATCAGTCCATACAATATAAGATTCCTTTTCTCACTGGGCAATTTTTTTCTGTTGGATCCCTTGGGCTTATAGCATCTTGCTTTTGCAATTAGGGTTGTGGCTTGGCTAATAATAATAATAATAATAATAATAATAATAATAATAATAATAATAATAATAATAATAATAATAATCAGTGAATTTGGGCTTTTAGCATCTTGCTTTTGTAACTAGGGTTGTGCCTTGGCTAATAATAATAATAATAATAATAATAATAATAATAATAATAACAATAATAATAATAATCAGTGAATATGGCACCGATTTAACAAAATGAAAACAGTGAGCTAATTGAAAAAAAAAAAAAAAAAAAAAAAAAAACCACCTCCATTCATGTCGCCACATCTTTGACAAGATACCATCCACCTAGCCACCTGCTGCCTCCCAACACACGCAAGCGCACACGCAAATACACCCAACAACCTGGTGTAATGCCGAGAGACAACAGGACGTCAAGCTTTGAAATAAAAGCCCCTGAATGAGAAGCAGCCAAAAACAACAGAAGACATACATCGTGTCTGTACTTGTTTGATCTACGAAGAGCGAAGCCAAAAGAATGAATATCATCGCGCGCGCAAAAAAAAAAAAAAAAAAAAAAAAAAAAAATCAAATTTTCCTTTCTTCTACCACTTTAGCAACTGCGCGCAAGATGAAATGGTGAGTGAATAAGTTTATGAAAATGAATATAAAGAGAAATAGTTATACGTGGATTTCATATTTATCATAGAGAATTGCTCCTACCTATACTAAATCTTACCA
>NC_090735.1:141711416-141713916 GCF_036898095.1 Palaemon carinicauda | reverse complement strand
AAGAAAGAGAGAGAGAGAGAGAGAGAGAGAGAGAGAGAACGCATTCAAGGACTGGAGTAAATAAGCTTTGAAAAAAATCTAAAATCTGTTTAACTACTGATTATAATAATAGCACAAATCAATAAAGAGTAATAAATAAAAACTAATACAAAATAAAGTTTTAGAGTAAATGAGTAAAATACATTTTATGAAAACTTTATAAAAATTGCATTTCATTTTTTATATTGAATATTCATCCAATTTCATACATAATAATTATCTTATCAGTTAATGAGAGAAAAGCGAAGCGACAGATAAAAGAAAGAGGACGGAAAAGCAGAGAAAGCAGAAGTTGAAGAGCAAGAAGAAAGCAATATGAAGTTAAAAGCAAAGGAAAGTAGAAAAAAATTGGAAATAAAGGAAAATAACAGGAGAAAGTACGTATATACGGAATTCATTATTATCAAAGGGAACGGATGATAGTATAACGGTATAAAAGTTTTTGTTTGATTGTCAATGCCAAAAAAAAAAAAGGTACTTCAAAGGAAACGAGCAGCGCTGTTAATTATAAGCAAATCTTAATTTTTCGTAGCCAGGCTAGCGCTACCTTTACTAGATCTAGGTGCTCCATATCTAGATACACGATCCAGCTATTCTAAACCTAGCTAGAGGAACAGGCTAGCGCCACCACTAGCTGTTCCATATCTAGATAGACGATCCAGCTATTCTAAACCTAGCTAGAGGAACAGGCTAGCGCCACCACTAGCTGTTCCATATCTAGATAGACGATCCAGCTATTCTAAACCTAGCCAAAGGAACCTGGCTATAACGAATTTCCATAAGAGGTTAACTATAAAACTGGGCTACTGAAAACCTGGCTATATGTGAACATGGCTACCCAAACCTAGTTATCTACAAATGTATACATTAGATCCTGACTATTTACGAACCCAATTTGTCAAATTTAATATGAGAGCGGTGTTCAAGCAGCCAGCGTCATCTTAATTTTAGGTCGAGGTGTAGCTAGTTTGGTGCCATTTTTTTTTCTTTTTTTTTTTTTGTAAGGTCAAACAGTAAATTAACATCAAGAAAATAAAAATATTACGATAATAATCTAACTATGAAACACGATAATAACTTGCAAAGACAATCAAAGTGAGAATAGTTATTATAATTATTATTTTTTTTTAATAATTCCCCCTGTGCTTAACATGCCATACGTAGATCATCTAACATCATTCTGAATTTATAAAACAAATGAAGGTGGAATTACTTTCCACATTCGGCAAAAGTAAAATTGCCTCTAATTATAAAACCAATTAACTTCAAGCAAAAACCTTTGACCGTCAGAAGGCAATTGCCGAATAAGACTCGACCCCTAAACGATGAAAGCTTATAAATGTAAATAGCAACGGTAATAAAACAAAAGGATGAAATAAAAAGGTAGACATCAAGGGTAAAAGGGATTAAAGCATGAATGTAACTGAATATAAAAAAAGAGTGAAAATATGGATATACTCCGGAAAATATATTTCTCTTAGAATTCAGTCCAACGATATCTTATATAACTAATATAGAATCCACTTAAAAACATACAGCTTAGGGAAGACTAAAAAGTTGAGAAATGCCGGCCTTTTCCATCACTGACAATTGCAAGGCACCACCCATCCGTTGAATACTACCGCTAGAGTGTTATGGAGTCCTTAGACTGGCCGGACAGTACTACAATGGATCCATCTCTTTGGTTACGGTTCATTTCCCCCGCCCCCAACACACACACTGAATAGTCTGGCCTATTCTTTACATATTCTTCTATCCTAATACACATAACAACACTGAAATTACCAAACAACTCTTCTCACCCAAGGGGTTAACTACTGTATTGTAATTGATCAGTGACCATTTTCCTCTTGGTAAAGGTAGAAGACTCTTTAGCTATGGTAAGCAGCTCTTCTAGGAGTACGCTCCAAAATCATACCACTGTTCTCTAGTCTTGGGTAGTCCCATGGCCTCTGTATCTTGGTTTTCTACCGTCTTGGGGTGAGTTTTCTTGCTTGAGGGTACACTCAGGCACACTATTCTACCTTATTTCTCTTCCGCTTGTTTTGTTAAAAGATTTTATAGTTTATATAGGAGATACTATATCTACTTTAATGTTGTTACTGTTCATATAAAATATATCTTTTTTCCTTTCCTCACTGGGCTATTTTCCCTGTTGGAGCCTCTGTGTTTATAGCATTCTGCTTTTCCACTAGGGTTGTAGCTTACCAAGTAATAATAATAATAATAATAATAATAATAACAAAATGAAGGAGTCTGAGCCAAACCTTCAGGATGGCAGTACATAATGCCTCAACAGTAGTTGGGGTTTGCTGTCTCTATCATCTTTTCCTCTTTGCATTGCGTCATCATTGGCAATACTGAGCCATTGAAATCAATAATACAATATTAAAAAGGCCTTTGATTTCTTTCATAAAGGTATTCTTGTATGTTGGATCAGCAAAAGACTGCAGTGATGGTA
>NC_090735.1:141699580-141702080 GCF_036898095.1 Palaemon carinicauda | reverse complement strand
CAGCAATATTCAGCTGAGAACTAGGGCCATATGCCGACGGACCAAATCGAAGTCAGTCATTTTATTCGTTGGGAAATCATAGAGGCAAAGAGAGAGAGAGAGAGAGAGAGAGAGAGAGAGAGAGAGAGAGTCATTCTGTTAGTCATTCCAGCAATATTCAGCTGAGAACTAGGGCCATATGCCGACGGACCAAATCGAAGTCAGTCATTTTATTCGTTGGGAAATCATAGAGGCAAAAGAAAGAGAGAGAGAGAGAGAGAGAGAGAGAGAGAGAGAGAGAGAGAGAGTCATTCTGTTAGTCATTCCAGCAATATTCAGCTGAGAACTAGGGCCATATGCCGAAGGACCAAATCGAAGTCAGTCATTTTATTCGTTGGGAAATCATAGAGGCAGAGAGAGAGAGAGAGAGAGAGAGAGAGAGAGAGTCATTCTGTTAGTCATTCCAGCAATATTCAGCTGAGAACTAGGGCCATATGCCGAAGGACCAAATCGAAGTCAGTCATTTTATTCGTTGGGGAAATCATAGAGGCAAAGAGAGAGAGAGAGAGAGAGAGAGAGAGAGAGAGAGAGAGAGAGAGAGAGTCATTCTGTTAGTCATTCCAGCAATATTCAGCTGAGAACTAGGGCCATATGCCGACGGACCAAATCGAAGTCAAGTCATTTTATTCGTTGGAAAATCATAGAGGCACAAGAGAGAGAGAGAGAGAGAGAGAGAGAGAGAGAGAGAGAGAGTCATTCTTTTAGTCATTCCAGCAATATTCAGCTGAGAACTAGGGCCATATACCGACGGACCAAATCGAACTCAGTCATTTTATTCGTTGGGAAATCATAGAGGCAAAAGAGAGAGAGAGAAAGAGAGAGAGAGAGCGGGGGAATAATGACTCGTGTCTCACCATCAGTTGGTAATGATTCATGTCTCATCACATTTAATCGGATTAACATCATCATTGGATCATAGATTAATTCTCTTCATCTAATGACGAATAATCCATCCCACCAATTAACCCCCCTTTATCGTCCTGGGGTTCGAGTCTCCTACTTCCTACCAACCTTCTACTTGTAAGGGAAAAAAGGTTTTAATTTCCTTGGGAAGATTTTTTTCAATCTTCGAGAAATATTTTTGAATGATTTTTTCATTCTTCGAGAAATATTTTTGAATGATTTTTTCAATCTTCGAGAAATATTTTTGAATGATTTTTTCAATCTTCGAGAAATATTTTTAAGTGATTTTTCTCCCCGTGGTTTTGAATATTTTAATTTTTACGATGAAATTGAAATGAATCGTCTACATGGGTTTAAATATTTTAATATTTAAGAAAAAGGTTTTATGATTATTTCCAGTTTTAAATATTTTAATCTAAGATGGAATTAAAATGAGTTGTGTCCATGTGTTTAAATATTTTAATCTTTAAGTAAGTAAAAATTAAAATGAATTGAATTTTTTCAATATTCGAGAAATATTTTTGAATGATTTTTTCCCCGTGGTTTTAGATATTTTATTTTTAAGATGAAATTAAAATGAATTGTGTCCATTGGTTTAAATATTTTAATATTTATGGAAAAGGTTTTATGATTTTTTCCAGTTTTAGATATTTTAATCTAAGATAGAATTAAAATGAATTGTGTCCATGGATTTAAATATTTTAATATTTAAGTAAGTAAAAAATTAAATGAATTGTTACCATGGTTTTAAATATTTTAATATTTAGGAAAACGTTTTGATGACTTTTTTCCAGTTTTAGATATTTTAACTTTTAACGAAAAATTAAAGTGAATTGTTTCAATTGTTTTCAAATTTTCAATCTTTAAGCATGAAAATTAGATATTTTTTTCATAGGTTTAAAATTTTTAATGTTTAAGAAAAACAAATAAATGGCTTGTCTCTATGGTTTTAAGTTTGTTAGTCTTTAAAAAAAAACTTAATGACTTGTTTCTACGGTTTTAATTTGTTCGATCTTTAAGAAAAAATTTAATTAATTGTTTCCAAGGATTTTTTAGTTTTCATTTTCTTTTTGTCTAAGAATCCTTTTATCTTTTACATAAAATGTTCTTTTGGTATAGTATATTAATATTTTGAAGTATAAAGAGAATGTACTTTTTGTAGAATTTAATGTTAAGGAGGTGAAGATAATATGTAAGAGGAAATTTTTTTTCCCTAAACTTCCAATTCCTTATACGAGTAAATAGATAGCTTATATTTCTTATATATATATATATATATATATACATATATATATATATATATATGTATATATATATATATATATATATATGTATATATATATATATATATATACATAATTTTTTTCTTCTTATATTTAAATAGTCTTGATGACTATTTATTCTAATTTATTAGTCTTCGTACAATGTTTCTCCTGCAAACCAAAACTAAAACTATTACTACTACCGTGGATAATGATAATACTAGTAGTATTGATAATTATATGAGCATTTATAAAACGTTTTAATAATAACAATAATATTTTTTATTAAAAGCACT
>NC_090735.1:141684580-141692080 GCF_036898095.1 Palaemon carinicauda | reverse complement strand
AAGACAATTATCAGGGTCCATACTTTTATATAGGGCAGAAACTTGGGCACTTAAGGGTAAAGAATAGAGGCTGCTAGAAAGAAACGTATAAAGATGAATTGCTGGAATATCACTATTAGAAAATTAGGGAGAGCCATGATATAAGACGAGCTAGGGAAGCTCGTCTTGGGATACTATGGCAAAGTGGGATGAAGAAGCCAGGAAAAGAAATATATAGAGAAGTGGACTGAGTGGACGACCCTGCTAAACATGGGACAAATAAATTCAAAAGGAGACTTGAGGAGGTGAACTCAAATAGAAATATAAGACTTTTTTGACGTGAAAATAGACTTGCATTTAGTTTTCTGATACAGGTGAACTGGGATTGGACTTTGAATAGGGAACAGTGTCGTTGGAGAGGAGGGAGGAAGGGGAAAGAGGGTTGAGGTTTAGTGGAGCGCTCGAGTCTACAAACCGCCACAGCTGTTAAAGCTGAGTGGTAGGCGATGATGAAGGCTCTCTCTCTCTCTCTCTGTCTCTGTCTCTCTCTCTCTCTCTCTCTCTCTCTCTCTCATGGATTAGGTTCATTCATTTACTATCCCTCTCTCATATGGATAAGGTTCGTTCTTCTCTCTCTCTCTCTCTCTCTCTCTCTCTCACACACAAAGAGTACACATGGATAAGGGTCATTCATTTATTCTCTCTCTCTCTCTCTCTCTCTCTCTCTCTCTCTCTTTCACAAAGAGTACACATGGATAACGGTCATTCATTTATTCTCTCTCTCTCTCTCTCTCTCTCTCTCTCTCACACACACACACAAAGAATACACATAGATAAGGGTCATTCATTTATTCTCTCTCTCTCTCTCTCTCTCTCTCTCTCTCTCACTTACAAGGTTCATTAATTTACTTACACAACATATGTAATGTAGGCTACATTGGGCACCGGAAGGTATTAATCATCTTGTCCTAGCCAAGACTTAGTATGGTAGTTGTGACTATTCGCAGTCGGCTGAACAGCTATGCAATGTTGACTGTCGAGGTCAACTAAGGTGCAATTGATTATTCAGGTAGCGAGTACCCTGCATAAGTTTTCTACCCATCATAGTAATTCCGGGATCTTAATATATATATATATATATATATATACACACACATATATATATATATGTGTGTATATATATATACTGTATATATATATATATATATATAGTATGTGTGTGTGAGCTGAAGAGGAGATATTGTTCTCTAGTCTTGGGTAGTGCTATAGCCTCTGTACCATGGTATTCCACTGTCTTGGGTTAGAGTTCTCTTGCTTGAGGGTACACTCGGGCACACTGTTGTATCTAGTTTCTCTTCCTCTTGTTTTGTTATAGTTTTTAAAGTTTATATAGGAAATATTTTAATATTGTTACTATTCTCAAAATATTTTTTTTCCCTATTTCCTTTCCTCACTGGGGTATTTTCCCTGTTGGAGCTCCTGGGCTTATAGCATCCTGCTTTTCCAACTAGGGTTGTAGCTTAGCATTTGATAATAATGATAATAATAATAATAGGGAGAGAGATTTTTCTAATGGAAAATGTTACATGAAAGAATAATAATTGTCGTCCTCCACGCTGAATTTCCCGAGGCCATATTCGCTGTTTGATGATCAAAATCCGTGTTAACTGCCTTGTCTTTTTTCTCCAATTATAAAAGCTGAATTTTAGTTGTGGATGCAATGTAACGTTATAAATATGTATTATTATGTTATATATATATATATATATATATATATATTTAGTCTCAACGTTAACCTGTTTCTCATTTCCACATTCATACTTCAGCTGGTGAATCGTAGTCGTATCGGTGTATAAAAAGCAACATTAACGGCCCGATATTAATAGGTTAAGTGTTTTATATATATATATATATATATATATATAAAGTTCAAGAATTGATTTTCCCAAACCTAATTGTCACCAGCCTAAGCAACCGGGTACCAGCGTCTGATGGGTAGAAAAAAAAAGCCATTGAAGACTAGTTACCGCCCTATTTCCATAACTCCCATAGTATATGAAGTTTTTGAACGTCTTATGGCAAAAGGTCTTAATAGGTTTGCTGAAGGTAACTATCTATTCCGTAGTTTGGAATTTGGTTTCCGTAAAAGTCTTGGAGCATGTGATAACCTTCCTACAATCTTCAATGCTGTACAGAAATCCCTTGATTTTGGTCTAAGTTCATAAGATTGGCCTTGATTTTGGTCTGTAAGTTCATAAGATTGGCCTTGATTTTAGTGCTTCCTTTGACCGTGTTAATCATGAGGCCCTTGTTTTCAAACTCAAACAGTTGGGAGTGGGTGGGTCGTTTCTTAGCATCATTATTGAATTTTTAAGTCATAGATCGCAGTTGTAGTTGATAGGCACCATAGTGAGAGTGTAGGTAAGTACTATCTGGTGTTCCGCAAGGTACTGTTCTTGGCCCATTACTTTTCTTACTATATACACATGACATGTGGTTTGGCATAGAAAACAAGCTTGTTGCATATGCAGATGATGCTACTCTTATTTGCATCAATTCCATCTCCTGAATATAGATCTGGTGTTGCTGAATTCCTTACTAGAGATCGAGCTAAAATTAATGTATGGTGCAAAAATATGGGCATGAAATTGAATCCTAACAAAACTCTAAGTATGATTGTAGGTAGGTGAAGGACAGTGGCTCCTCAACATCCTGATCTCAGCATTAATAATGTTTCTTTAACTTTGTATGATTTTTAAAATTTTAGGTGTGATTTTCGACTGCAGATTTACTTTTGAGAAACACATTAGGTCTCTGTCTTCTTCAATTGCACAAAAAAAGAAAAAAAAATGGGTTATTGAGAACGTCTTAAGATTTTTGGGTGATCAATCTATTCTGAAGTGTTTTAATTCTTTCATTCTACCTTGTTTTGAGTATTGTTTTCCTACCTGATCTTCAGCTGCTGATTCTCATCTTAACTTGTTGGACAGGAAATTACGGTCTATTAAAGTTCTTATTCCTGAGCTAGATATTAATCTCTGGCACCGTCGTTCAATTAGTTCGGTATGCATGTTGCATAAGATTTTTCATAATTCTGAACATCCTTTACATTCCGAGTTTCCCGGACAGTTCCATTCTGTTCGTAATACTAGACATGAAGTTAATTCTGATGGTCAGGCATTCTCCGTCATGAGGGTCAATGCTACACAGTATTCTATAAGTTTTATTCCAGCTGTGATTAAGTTGTGAAATGATCTTCTTAATCGGGTAGTTGAATTGGTAGAACTTCAAAAGGTCAAACTTACAGCAAATGTTTTTTATGTTGAAGAGGATTACATTAGTCTTTTTATGGTTGACACATGAAATATCTGTTTTACTGTTGTTACTGTTTTTTAAGATATTACAATTGTTCATTACTTCTCATATCGTTTATATATATTTTTTTTTTCTTTTCCTCGCTGGTCTATATTTTCCTGTTGGAGTGGTGGGGGTTTTAACACCCTGCTTTTCCATTTAGGGGTTATAGCTTAGCTAGTAGTAACAACAACAACAACAACAATAATGATAATAATAATAATAATAATAATAATAATAATAATAATAATAATAATAATAATGATAATGAAGACTTGCTGAGGACCCGAAAGGCTGTATTCTTCTTACACCAGAACAACACGAAGGGAATAAATTGAGTGATTAAACATGTAGATGTTATTATTTTTATATTCATTTGAGAGTTTTTGCTTATATTTACGCGTCGTGCGTGGATTTGTTTGTCAAAAGCTGTTTACGTTTCATGTAGGATAGTTTCTTCAAGTTTATCATCCTATTATTCAAATAAATGCAGTAGATGTGAAATACTCTCATAGCCAAATAATTTTATTGTTGAAGCAACACTCTCTCTCTCTCTCTCTCTCTCTCTCTCTCTCTTTATTTATATATATATATATATATATATGTGTGTGTGTGTGTGTGTATATAACATATATACAGTATATATGTATATATATATATGTATATATATATATATATATATATACATAGAGAGAGAGAGAGAGAGAGAGAGAGAGAGAGAGATGAAAATTTGACCTTTTTTTCATTTTTTCTCGATATCCTTCTGTAGCTTTAGTCTTATAATGGCCATGATAATAAATGAAAGTTAAATCGATTTGGAAATAAACGCATAAACTAATGCTCCCAGAAATTACTCATTCCTCTGTCTTGAGATTTAAATGTATTCTACATTTTTATTTTTTTCAGTCATGGGTCATGACATCTTTGGTAATTTCTTCTTGTAGATTGTTTTTCTTAATACGAATGTGGGGGAAATTGCAGCCTAATGTTCTTTTTATGTCCGAGATTTCAAGGTAAACTGGAAATGAAGGATAAAATAGAACTTAACGCCTGAAGAGTACAGTGATTTATAAACTCTTCTGGAAAGGGATTTTATGAATCGGGAAAAACGGAAAAAGCAAGAAAATTAAAAGTCATATAAGGAACATAGGAGAAACAGTCAATGGTCATTGTCATAGAATTATTCCCTTTGTTTAAAAATGATGTCTTTCTATCAGATTGTTGTTGTAAAGCTGCCAATTATTTTATAATTTGATAATGTTTTTTACTTCTTCATTTTGATTCTACCTTTTTTTTCTTTCTTTTTCGGATCACTGTTCTTTAAGGATATTTTCAGATCCTGCATGGAGGAGTAGTTTCCCCAAACGTACTCTCTCGCCAGACGTGTTGGCTTACAAGTGTTATTTTTATCTCATCCTCAAAGGTGTTGTTAAAATACACTTTCTAAAATTAAAACGCTTTGTAAGGAAGCCATGGCAAGTGAGAAGTATCCTGGTATCTTGGAGGAGGGGAGGATGTAAAAGCTTCAGGTGAATGCAAAATTTGAAAAAAAAAGACGTCTCTCATAGGAGATTTGAGGCTCTATGATTGACAAGACAGGCTGGAAGTGTCCAGTCCGGGAGGTTGATTTTGTATAGGTTGACCGGGCAAGTTTCAGTTTGTATACCAAAAATATTTTAATGTAATGAAATGTTAATTTTCATGTTCTTGTGTCCTTGAAATTAAGGGAATTATAGAGTTTAAAAACTTGATATTCAGGCGATTTCGTATTCCCTTTTTACGCTTGACTACTTCAGCCTTTATTTGAAGTTCTTTTATTTTATTACTTACGCCTAACACACCATCTCGTCTTCTCACTGGCTAACATTTCATGAACTCGTATATAGTTCTGTACGTTCCAACCCATCCATCCAACTACCTATCCTCCCATCTACCTACCAATCCACCCTTCTACATACCTCCCTAGCCATTTACCTACGTATCCATTCAATCATCCACCTACCTACCTACCTATCGACCTATCTACTTTTCCACCTACCAACCTACCCACCCACTCATTCATCCACCGACCTAGCTACCGACTTGCTAATCCACCCATACACTTGCCTACCTACACACCCACCCATCTACCTATGCATCCATCCATCCATTCACCTACCTACCTACGTACCTACCCACCCACCTACCTACTAATCATCCTACCTACCTACCTACCTACCTACCTACTAATCAACCTACCCACCCACCCACCCACCTACCTACCCACCTACCCACCTACTAATCAAACTACCTACTTACCTACCCACCCACCCACCCCACCTACCTACCTACCTACCTACCTACCCACCTACCCACCTACCCACCCGCCCCCCACCCACCCACCTACCCACCTACTAATCAACCCACCTACCTACCTACCAACGTATCCTTCCATTCTTCTGTTTTATTTGTTGAGGTAGTCCTTACTTATTGATGTGCCGTGTCCTGAACGTTGGCGGCCAGTCGCCTCCACCTCTCCCTGTCTCTAGCCATTGGTATAACTTGATTTGGAATATGATTACCCTCCAAGCACAACCACAATACTGTCCATGTACGTTGTCCTCTGCCTCCCCTCGATCTCCTCCCTACTATCCTCTTCTTATGATGTGCACAACAAAACTCAGTTGTCTCTTTCTGATTTAATTTACCATTTGCTCTCTGCATTCCAGGTCTGGCCATTACTTCCTCCTTTTTTACTCTGTCCCTCCAAAATGTTCTGAGCATCCTCCTGTAAAACCGCATCTCTGCTACTTTCAAGCAGTTTCCCAGTTCTCTTGTTATTGTTGAGATAGTCCTACATTTGTTTAAATTGATCCCAAATGCATGTTTCTTTAATGGTTGTGATTTGCACCCTAGACTAAGCAATAATAATTTCATAAATGTCTTTTTTCACAAATCCCCATTCTGGAAGCTTTGCGGTATTCTTCGGAACTCAGGACTACTTGTCTGTTTCCTTAAATCTTTTTATTTCGTTTTGGTTTTTTAATCATGTATAAGAAAAATTCTGATTTATTTTTGCTTTTGAATTTCGATGGTTCCTTTATGTTTTCAGGAACCAGTTCCTTTGAATTGTTGTCTTATTAAAAGCGAGATCTGTAATCAATTGAAATAATTTATGGAAACCTCTTCCATTAAAGTATCTCATGATTCGCCTCTGCAGCTGCAGTAGTCATTATATCAGATTTAAGGTTCGAGGTACTGTAATGGAGTGTTCAGTGGTATTAAGCACTGTATAGTAATGCTTGACTTTGTAGTCTCACAATCAAGCTTTACTTGAAAGAGCAAAAAAAAATATAAAAAAAAATGGTGCAATAAAGTTACTCAACTTTCCTAGGAGCCTTATTTGTGGAGCTTTTTCTCTAAACAGCAGCAAAATATCTGAAGCCGATCCGGCGAAAAGATCAAAGAAAATGTTTTGTTATTAAGAGCATTTTTTCCAAAGCTGATTATATGCCCGCCTTTAATGTAATATCGAGCAGAAGCAGTTCTCAGCCTTGAATTGAGTAAATGGCTTTTGTGTCTAAGAAATTATCTATTGTTTCTCAAGATCTGCCAAATAAAGGTTTAGCCAATTATACTGCAATGAATATTACTAATTCAAATCACCATTTTATAGTCAGTCATCTCTTTATTGTGGGTTTGTGACCATCATTTCAGCCTTGCCGGTGTGATGGTCTGAACGATCCCCCGGTCTCAGAATTCTCCTTGATAATCTGCGCATGCGCGAACATTACCGTTTGCCACTGCATACGATGTTGATGTTTTATTTTCCTGTAATGTTAGCGTGCGCAGCTCAACATTACCGCTTGCCAGTACATACGAGCTTGATGTTTTATTTTCATGCGAGCGAAGCGAGCTAATGGTGGAAAAGAACCATTATACAATGTCAAGGAGAATGCTGAGACCGGGGGATCGTTCAGACCGTCACACCGGCCATTGACTCAAGATCGGGCCCATGTGGTGAAGTGATTGGTCCGTCTGTTGACCTGATAATTCAATATTGTAGCTGGTGATTAGCGCACTGTGGTGGGTCACGACGAGGATGGAGATACGGAGTTAATTAGCACCCTTGTTTCATAAATCTTGCCTTGAACCAGTAGATGGAGTACCTACTTGCTATAAGGGAAC
>NC_090735.1:141677080-141679580 GCF_036898095.1 Palaemon carinicauda | reverse complement strand
TTTTATAGAGCAACGAGAGTATTACAGACAGATGATGCGTAGACTATGCAACCTTTTAAAGGTTTAAAGGCCGCTCATGAATGGCAGAGGAAAGGGACAGTGACATTGCCATATATACATATGATCAACACCCAAGCCCCCTCTCCACCCAAGCTAGGACCAGGGTAGGCTAGGTAATGGCTGCTGATGACTCAGCAGATAGACCTATGGGCTCCCCCAAACCCCCCATCCTTAACTCACAAGGCTGGCAAGGTTGCAGACACTAAAGGAACTAACGAGTCTGAGCGGGACTCGAACCACCGTCTGGCAAACACCAGGCAGAGACGTTACCAATCAAGCCACAACATTTCTTCATTTGTTACTAAACCGTATGACGGCCATTATGAAATACTGTTGTACACTGTTCGTGATTTTTTTTCTCTTATGGGAAGATAGTAGAATACACGGAAATGTGAGGAGTCTTATATTTTAATTCTTATTGAAATATAATTAGTATGTTTTACCCATGACGTCATATAGTTCTATAAAATTGTGATTGAATAATAAGGCAGTAAAAGTTTAAATCTCGGAATCTTGTAAGAGGTACATGGTAGTCTTCATTCGTCAGGAAATTATGAAAATTTCTCCGGCTTCCTGGGAGTTAATTTGGAATTTAAAAAATGCCCAGAAATTTGGAAGATTAAGAGAAATTACTGTATTTTCTTCGATTGCTTCATTGTTACTTTAAAGGATTAAATCATCATTCTTTTAATGAGTATACTAAGAAGTGAGCTATATTGTTTTATCCAAGGTGATTATGATTATGTATATTTTCATTATTCGTAGTTAAGAGCCACTGGCTATATATGCCTCTTACAATAGTGTCTTTTTCTTCCTTGTCAGTGTTTTTTTTTTTTTTTGCTCTCGTTAAATTTGTTGTTTTAAATCTAAAGAAAAGTATTCCCTTCCAGTAAGAGACTAGAAAATTGATCCGATTTCTGCGACGGTGACAAGAAAAAATATCTTGGTGTAAACATTGTCTCGTGGTGTTTGTTTTTATAGTTTTTAGGATTCTCAGAAGTAATCTAAGATCGTATTCACTACCATTAAAGAAAACCCGTGAAAGATGATTAAGTGGGAGCCAAGTCGAACATTAAGTTTATACAGTTGATGTTTTTTACGTAATTATTATTATTATTATTATTATTATTATTATTATTACTTGCTAAGCTAAAACCCTAGTTGGAAAAGCAGGATGCTATAAGCCCAAGGGCCCCAACAGGGAAAATAGCTCAGTGAAGAAAGGAAATAGGGAAAAACGAAAAGAGAAATTTAAGAACAATAATAACATTGAAATAAATCCTTCATATATAAACTATAAAAACTCGAAAATAAGAAGAGGAAGAGAAACTAGATAAAATAGTGTGCCCGAGTGTATCCTCAAGCAAGAGGTCTCTAACCCAAGACAGTGGAAGACCATGGTACAAAGGCTATGGCACTATCCAAGACTAGAGAACAGTGGTTTGATTTTGGAGTGTCCTTCTCCTGAAAGAGCTACATAAAAGTATATTAAATGGATTATCGGCTATATGATTTAGCAAACTACTACGGAGAGGTTATCTAAAGAAAGTAAAACCACATGGTCTGATGCATAGCAGGACCTAGGTCTTTACTTTCCTTTTGGCCATAAGATTCCACCAGATTTATCTGCCTAGTCCATGTACTATACTCCTTTTTTTTTTAATGAGACGCATTTGCACTGACTCGCAGCGGTGCCCTTTTAGCTCGGAAAAGATTCCTGCTATCTGCTTGGTTAGAATTATCTTGGCTAACCAATCGGCGAGCAGGAAACTTTTCTGAGCTAAAAGGGCACCCCAGCGAGTCGGTGCATATCTGCCTCACTAAAAAGAATTGACTATAAAAATGCTGAACAATTGTTTAAATCTTGTCTCGCTTTTACCAGAAGAGATCCACCAGGTCTCACCAAACGGGATTTTGAAAACGCTTAATGTGGTAATATAATATAAAGTACATTTTTAAAACCAGCCTTGCTTTAGTATGAAATGTGGTTTCGTAACGCAAATATCTCTGCTTTACTAAGCAATTTCTTAAATCCATCTTTACTTTTGAGTTAATTAAATGTTAATGAACCGGATTTCGACATCCACATACATCAGCAGTGCTAAGTACTTTTTTTATAATCCCAAATCCTTACTGGCTAACAGGTCACCGAAATCCAAGAAGCTGGGGATTTGTCGGTGGTCGACTTTTCCTGGGAATTTTAATCAAAATTCTCCAGCCCGTACGCATATTATATGTTGCGCTTGGGTAACTGAAGGGAATGCAAATAGACTTTGACGTAAGCGGAAGTTAATCATACATTAGCCTATGTGCCAAGTTACTAGTTGTGAAGGTGGAATTTATGAGGAAGGAGAGATTCGTTTAGCTAAATTGGATAGAGAGAGAGAGAGAGAGAGAGAGAGAGAGAGAGAGAGAGAGAGAGAGAGAGAGAGAGAGAGAG
>NC_090735.1:141652080-141672080 GCF_036898095.1 Palaemon carinicauda | reverse complement strand
AAATAAAGATTTGACAGCATGTAGATAGCCCTCAATACTGAGAAATAAACGGGGAAAATAATAGTCGGTATTTTTGAATAGATAGTAAAAACTACTTGCAGTGCTGTGAAGAAAGTTATGAAACAGCCCTCTCGTGAAATAAACAATGAACACAACTTCAGTGTTGTAAAATAAACAAGAACCCACAGTGCTGTGGAAGGAAGAGTGAAAATATCCCTCAGTTCACTGAAACAAACTATGAAAACCTTCATTGCTGTGAAATGAATAATGAAAAGAGCCTCAGAAATGGGAAATTAATTGTGAAATTAACTAAGTGTAGTGAAATAAACATTAAAAAACATCCCGCAGAACTGTAGAATAGGCCATTATTATTATTGTTATTATTATTATTTGCTAAGCTACAACCCTAGTTGGAAAAGCAGAATGATATAAGCCCAGGGGCCCCAACAGGGAAAATAGTCCAGTGAGGAAAGGAAACAAGGAAAAATGAAATATCTTAAGAACAGTAACAACATTGAAATAAATATTTCCTATATAACCTATTAAAAAATTTAACAAAACAAGTAGAGAAATTAGATAGAATAGAGTGCTCGAGTGTACCCTCTGTGAAAGAACCAATGAAAATCATTATATGTTAAATAAACAATCAGAATGATTTAATTTTGTAAAATAAACAATGAAAGGAACCATTGTGCTTTCGGAATTAAGAGTAAAAAGAACCCTCATGACTGTGAAATAAACTAAAAACGATTTTAAGTGCTGTGAAACACTATTTACAACCTTCAGTACTGGGAAATAAACAATGAAAACACTCTTAAGTAAACAAGAAGCCTCAGATTTGTGGAAGAAACAGGGAAAACAACCGTCATTGCTGGAGAATAAACTGTAAACAACACTCGTTGTTGTGAAATAAACAGTGTAAACAACCTTAATTGTTGTGATGTAAAAATTATAAACAACCCTTATTTGAATTAAGTTAAGCAATGAAAATAACCCTTAGTGCTATCAAATAAACTGAAAATTACCTTAGAGTTGTGAAATGTTTAATGAAAACACCCTGAGAGCTGTTGTAAAAGAGAGAGAGAGAGAGAGAGAGAGAGAGAGGAGAGAGAGAGAGAGAGAGAGAGAGAGAGAGAGAGAGACTGAATGCGTGAAAGAAAAACAAGAAAAATAAAACCTCGGTGGATGTAAAATCATGTTTGGGAGTTCTTGCGGTGAGATTTGTTTGTTTTCTAGTTTTATAATCGGCTAATTAATTTTAAATGAAGTTGGACGAGTTTCTGTTTGTACAATTAGCCTTCCATTATAATCGAATTTCTAAATTAACTAACTCTTTTTAGGCCTAGTCTAATAAACAGTTAATGGTTTTATCATATATACGAGTTGAATTACATTGGTTCTCTAGTTTACAGTTTTGTTTACATTATTGCCTTTCATATTTGCTTTTATCTTGATATATATATATATATATATATATATATATATATATATATATATATATATATATATATATGTATATATATATATATATATATATATATATATATATTTCTACCATTTTTCTTTTCCTTTGCCAATTTATCGTATTTTATAACGTTCAATTATTAATTTAGCCGCTTTTTGGTGTTTATTATGCTACACATTCTAATGCAGGTTACTGAACCCAGGTTATCACTGTAGAGGTTATCCCGTAAAAAAAAAAAAAAAAAAAAAAAAAAAAAAAAAAAAAAAAAAAAAAAAAAAAAAAAGGCTAATCAGTATTATACAGTTTTGGTGTCTTATGGTAACGTTTCAATTTTGCTTATAACGCGTTCATTGTAAATGATCCACAAATATTTATTGTTTCAAGTGTTAATAATATTTTCAATCGAAAGTATTGTCATCTTTCAGCTTTGACAACAAGGTATTTGGAAAAATTTTAAACCAACTGGGAAAAAATCTTCTAATTATTGAAAGTAAGTATAAATCATATCGGGAGATTATTTACTTAAAATGAGGAATGTTCAAAGCTTTTAGGAGGATGACACTAAGGCAAGAAATAGTAAAATAGTATCGAAGCTTCAGTTTAAGGAAAGTTTTATATCGTAAAGAATATTTCTCCCATGTATTTGTTAATTAGCAATTTCTGAATGGTTACGTTTTTTAACAATTTTATACGATCAATTCATTATTTGTTCTTCCATTAATTTACTTATTTTAGTGCTTAGTTGTGATGGTTTGCTGATATCGTCTGTGACTTGTAATCTTCCTATTTCTGTGACCTAGGCCAGATGGTGTTACTAAGGGAACGGGTCCCATTTGACTAGCTAATCACCAGCCATTGCCTTGGTCCTCGCAAGGGTGGCGAGGTATCGGAAGGCTCATTGTTTTTATTTTGGAACTGCAAGAATCTTTTCCTCGTCTCTGTCGTTCATGAGCGTCTTTTAAACCTTTAAAGAGTCTGGTCTTCATCTCCCGTGATTTCCCAAATTTCGTTTTCCCAAATTTCGCTTTTCCAAATTTCGATTTCCCAAATTTCGATTTCCCAAATTTCGTTTTTTCAAATTTCGATTTCCCAAATTTCGTTTTTTCAAATTTCGATTTCCCAATTTTCGTTTTTCCAAATTTCGATTTCCCAAATTTCGTTTTTCCAAATTTCGATTTCCCAAATTTCGTTTTTCCAAATTTCGATTTCCCAAATTTCGTTTTTCCAGATTTCGATTTCCCAAATTTCGTTTTTCCAAATTTCGATTTCCCAAATTTCGTTTTTCCAAATTTCGATTTCCCAAATTTCGTTTTTCCAAATTTCGATTTCCCAAATTTCGTTTTTCCAAATTTCGTTTCTTCAACAATTACATCGTGATTTAAGTCCCAGACTGCATTTAATAAGAATTACTGTTACCTGTGCCGACGAGAAATTAGTTTCAAGTTTTTGTCTGCTTCATTATGAATTTAAGTTGTTTTTAAAAACAAGAAATGTAATTACATAGTTGATGACATTTACGTAACTGTCTGGGTCATGAGGTTGTTTTTCTACCAGAGCATCAAAACTCGACATGAATCAACTCTCTCTCTCTCTCTCTCTCTCTCTCTCTCTCTCTCTCTCTCTCTCTCTCTCTCTCTCTCTCTCTCTCTCTCTCTCTCTCTCTCTGTTTGCATGTGTTGTATGACCAACTTAATTCCATTCTATTTGTATTCAGTTATGATTGTACGCTAATCCGCATATGATAATTGTACCTTTATATCTGAAAAAAAAAAGAACCTTTATTGAGTCATTAAACTTTTTATCACATAAGTTATGCTTTTTGTTTCTGTTGTATGGCAAAAACAAATAGCACAAAT
The DNA here is from genome assembly GCF_036898095.1 of Palaemon carinicauda. Lineage (NCBI taxonomy): Eukaryota > Metazoa > Arthropoda > Malacostraca > Decapoda > Palaemonidae > Palaemon > Palaemon carinicauda. The sequence goes on along the minus strand of NC_090735.1, from coordinate 141,668,759 downwards.
AGATGGAATTTAGTTTTTTCTTTATTTTAAACTATAAAAGTTATCGAGCTGCATAATAATATGTATAATTTGGATAAGGAAACAATTCTTTTTCATTTACAGTTTAAAGGTTTAAAGGTCGCTCATGAATGGCAGAGGCAAGGGACAGTGACATTGCCCTAGCAAGCAGGGTGGTTATTATGATCATTGTCCAAGCCCCCTCACCAACCAAGCTAGGACCAAGGAGGGCGATGTAATGGCTGCTGATGACTCAGCAGATATATCTATAGGCTCCCCCAAACCGCCCAACCTTAGCTCACAAGGATGGTAAGGTTGCAGACACTAAAGGCACTAACGAGTCAGAGAGGGACTCGAACCCCCTTCTGGCAAACACCAGGCAGAGACATTACCAATCCGGTCACAGTACCATATTGATTTTAAGCTTATTGTGTTTTGGAAGATATAATTTAACAGCTGTTAAATTGTTTGTTAAGAGCTAGATTAATCAGTTGTAATTCCCATTTATATTTAAACATACATATTCAATCAACTGCGTGAAAGGGTGATGCATTTCAATCCAACGAGATCATCCTTGGCTCTGAGAGTAGTCGAGGGAAGGATTTCAACCTTACAATAAGTCTTTTCATATCTTAACCTTTATAAAGGCTTTCCATCTCATTAGGTTTATATAAATCACTTAGCGGCGTCCATTGTTCGCACTTCCGTTTGGTTTTCCTCTCTTTTATTATTTCCCTCTTCTTTCTCATACATTATTATTCTCTTTTCTATCTTCCACCGATTACCTCCATTACTTATTTTCTCCTCTCTCCCTATCGTCTATTAGGACTATAGGAAGAGATGGGAGGGCGGTTAAAGGGAAGAGATACTGTTCCTGAACTTCTCATGATGAAGTAACTTACTTTTTTAAAGGTGCTTGAACTTTTCCGATCGCAATCCGTAAGGATGCGGTTCGCTCGTGATTCCATTATGCAAACTTCGACAACAAAAGCGTTTGTCTTATTCTTCTTTCGCAGCGTCTTGATTTACACCCCCCCCCCCCCTTTGTGTGTGTGTGTGTGTGTATGTGTTGTGGAACCCTTGGGAATACTATTTTCCTTCAGGTGGAGTGTGACAGATGATTCTTTTGATTTTCTCTGTCTTTTTATAGTTTATAGTTTATATATGTAATATCCGTTTTGATGTTGTTTCTGGATTTTATTAATTGTTAATTATTTCTCGTATCGTTTATTTATTTACTTATTTCCTGTCCTTACTGGGCTATTTTTTTCTTGTTGGAGCCGTTGGGGTTATAGCATCTTGCTTTTCCAACTAGGGTTGTAGCTTAACTAGTGATAATAATAATAATAATAATAATAATACTAATAATAATAATAATGATAATAACAATAATAATAATAATAATAATAATAAAAATAATATGCATACAGTTTATGTGTAGATTCAATATATATATATATATATATATATATATATATATATATATATATATATATATATATATATATATATATATATATATATATATACAGTATTTATATATATACACTATATATATATATATATATATACTGTATATATGTTCTCCAAGATGTGATTCCCCTTATTAAGTACATTGTCTTTTATTTGTTGAAAGTCAGTACCTTTATGAACCTGGTTACGTTTTACATCGTTGTTCGTCCATGTGTTGGTTATCTTTTAGAATGGATCGTATCTGCGTTTATGTATTGTGTTGATTTTAGTGGTTATACTATACTAGACTACAGTATTACATGACGTTTATTTTCTCATAAATACAAGGAGTAACACCAGTTAATGAGCTTAGCGAAGGTAAGGAATTGGAGAGTAAGGTTCTTGTCCCAAGTTTTGCATCCTGCTCGCTCTCATGTGTGTGTGTGTATATATATATATATATATATATATATATATATATATATATATATATATATATATATATATATATATATATATATTTATATATATTTATATATATATATATATATATATATATATATATATATATTTATATATATATATATATATTATATATATATAATTATGTTTGTGTATATATTTATATATATATATATATATATATATATATATATATATATATATACGTATATATATATGTGTGGATACATGCATACATATATACATATGTATGTATGTATGCATTTACGAATGTATGTTACTTTTCTTTCGTACAGTCGCATGAATATTTTTCATATCCATTCAACAGGGATGAAAATCAAATGGCCTTTGATAACCTGCACTGGTGTTTATACGGCAAGCATCGCTGGATGAGAAATTTCCAGTTACAGTTTGACAGACAGCATATATTAGGTTTTTGCTGGTTGTCATTTAGTCACGATATATTGCGAAATTCCTCGGCTACGTCTGGTTTGGTTATCAAAACTATAAAGGAGGGATATTTCAAAATTTTAAATTGACTGTGGCCATATTTTCTGAATGGAATAAAGTACTTAACACTCCCGAGTAGCTGTTTTTTTTTTTTTTTTTTTTTTTTTTTTTTTTTTTTTTTTTTTTTTTTTTTTTTTTTTGAGGATAGGTGTGCAATTGGTTTTGATATTTAGTATATTGCTCTGCTCTTATAGCATTTTAAGTGGTTACCAAACATTATTAGGTTTCTTTCATTGATTACACTTAAGATAAACCGTAATTTTAATTTGAAATTTTCCGTAAAAAATTTACTGCTCTCCGCCGTATTTCAGTAAAATTCAGGCAACCGTAATTTGTGCCCTACTTTTTTAATAACTTTTACGGGTTGGTGACCGTAATATCACTCCTTTACCTCAATATATCCGATTTTAAAACGGTAAAAATATTGGAATAAATGTTGCCAGACATTTTCCGTTTTTGTTAATACAAATTCTGTAAGGATTTTCAAGTATACTTTAATTGCCTCAGTGGTAAAGATATTCCAGACGAAGTGTTTATTCAAAGATACCTCTGAAAGTGGAGTTGTATTCAAAATAGATTTGTTGTTTATGTGATGTACTTTTTGAAGACGTTGGTGCTCTTGGATTAATCCATGACACTGATATTATAACCCATTTCTTAATATTTTTATATATGTAATTCAAAGAAATTAGAGATTATGTAAACTTCGGTGTTTTACTGACTAATATTATTTTTCAAAAGACATTGATATCCCTCCATTTATTAACAAAGATAAAGAAAATTCAAATGACGTTTATATGAATTCATCATGATTTCGTCCACATATGGCACTGGGGGTAGATGGAGATGGTTTGGGGACGCTCTTCACACTCCCCAAGAGACATTAGTTCATCAAACTTTCAGTTGGGCTCCATAAGGCACTAGAAGAATTGGAAGACACCGGCCTACGTGGCTGAGAACCATGAAACGCGAAGTGGGAGATGATGAATGGAGAAGTATTGAATTAAAAGCTCAAGATAGAGACGACTGGCGAAATCTAACCAAGGTCCTTTGCGTCAATAAGCGTTTCGGGGGGTGATGATGGTGATGATGATGATTATATGAACTAGATACTTTTTGAGTAGCATATGTTAGCGGTTTCACAAGGAATATTGCCAATTTTTTTTTGAAGGTCGCCCTTTAGCAGCAGAAGAAACGGGCACTGCAGTGATCATATAATCAACCTATAAGCCTCACCGGCCGCCCAAGTTAGGACCAAGGAAAACCATACACTGGTTGCTTAGGACTGTAATTGTTCATTGGCCACTTTCCTCTTGGAAAGAGTAGAAGAGACTCTTTAGCTATAGTAAGCAGCTCTTCTAGGAGAAGGACACTCCAAAATCAAACCATTGTTCTTTAGTCTTAAGTAGTGTCATAGCCTCTGTACCTTGGTCTTCCACTGTCTTGGGTTAGAGTTCTCTTGCTTGAGGGTACGCTCGGCTACACCATTCTATTTAATTTTTCTTTCTTTTGTTTTGTTAAAGTTTATATAGTTTATAGGGAATATTTATTTTGATGCTACTGTTCTTAAAATATTATATTTTACCTTTTTCCCTTCCTCATTGGGCTATTTTCCTGGGCCTCTAGCATCCTGGTTTTCCAATTAGGGTTGTAGCTTAGCAAGTAATAATAATAATAATAATAATAATAATAATAATAATAATTCATAGCTCGCAACAACGATGAGACTATCCGGTTAGAATGAGCCTTGAACTCACGAGATGTGTGCCTAGAAGTTTTCAATCGGCTATTGCAACCATTTAAATTTTCCAACTTAGAGGTTTAAAGGCTGCCCATGAATGGCAAAGGCAAGGGACAGTGATATTGCCCTAGCAAGCAGTTCAATGCCCTAGATACTAACCATATATCATATGATCAGCGCTCAAGCCTCCTCTCCATCCAAGCTAGGATCAGGGAGGACCAGGCAATGGATGCTGATGACTCACTAATAGACCTATAGGCTCCCCCAAACCCCCCATCCTAAGCTCACAAGGATGGTAAGGTTGCAGACACTAAAGGAACTAACGAGTTTGAACGGGACTCGAACCCCCGTCAGGCGAGGAGGGAATTTTAAATCGAATAAATCATAGAGGAAACAACGTGCTTTTGATTTCGCGAAAAACATTTCAGGTTATGTCTTAAGAAAATATTTCGTGCGATAATAAGCGTTACCATATTTTGTAGAAAGCTGCTTAAACCTACAGTGCTTCCAAAGGAATTATGACTCTGTAATTGTCAGCAAATTTATCAGCTTGATGTTCCAAAAATTATTTGGTTATGGACATGGCAAAAATACCTTTTAAAATATTTATATTGTTTTTTTCGAAATGTTGAAATTGATTGAATCTATAATTATTGGTCAATGAATTTACATCCCAAACATTGTGTATCTTAAAGTATTTATATTGTTTTTCCCAAAAGGTTGAATTTGAATGAATCTATAATTATTGGGCAATGAATTTACGTCCCAAACATTGCGTATCTTAAAGTATTTATATTTTTTTTTTCCGAATGTTGAAATTGAATAAATCTATAATTATTGGTCAATTAATTTACATCTCAAACATTGTGTATCTTAAAGTATTTATATTGTTTTTCCCAAATGTTAAAATTGAATAAATATATAATTATTGGTCAATGAATTTACATCCCAAGCATTGCGTATCTTAAAATATTTATATTGTTTCTCCCAAATGATGAATTTGAATGAATCTATAAGTATTGGGCATTGAATTTACACCCCAAACATTGCGCATCTTAAAGTATTTATATTATTTTTCCAAATGTTGAAATTGATTGAATCTATAATTATTGGTTAGTGAATTTACATCCCAAACATTGCGTATCTTAAAGTATTTATATTGTTTCTCCCAAATGATGAATTTGAATGAATCTATAAGTATTGGGCATTGAATTTACACCCCAAACATTGCGCATCTTAAAGTATTTATATTATTTTTCCAAATGTTGAAATTGATTGAATCTATAATTATTGGTTAGTGAATTTACATCCCAAACATTGCGCATCTTAAAGTATTTATATTGTTTTTCCCAAATGTTGAAATTGAATGAATCTATAAATATTGGTCAATCAATTTACACCCCAAACATTGCGTATCTTAAAATATTTATATTGTTTTTCCCAAAGGTTGAATTTGAATGAATCTGTAGTTATTGGTCAATGAATTTACATTCTAAACATTGCGTATCTTAAAGTATTTATATTGTTTTTCCTAAATGTTAAAATTGAATGAATCTAAGTATTGGGCAATGAATTTACATTCCAAACATTGCGCATCTTGAAGTATTTATATTGTTTTTCCAAATGTTGAAATTGATTGAATCTATTTACACCCCAAACATTGCGTATCTTCAAAGATATTTTCAAAGGATAACATTCACTTCCAAATAGACCAATAGGCGTATCATGCCCTTTTCTTTTTTGAAAGTGTATGAAAGGGAAATACAGATTTGAAAGGGGCTTTGTTTCTAGGACGTCATTAGTCCCGTACTCGTGTGATCAGATATCGCGGCTGTACATTTTCTCTCCTGTTACAATTTTGGGGATTTTTTTTCTTTGATGTTTATAAACTCCAAATATTTATTCTCTTTGTGTTTCGGATAATGAAGTCAAATTCCATGGTCTTTCCAGATGAGAGAGAATCTCTCTCTCTCTCTCTCTCTCTCTCTCTCTCTCTCTCTCTCTCTCTCTCAATTGGTACGACTTTTCAGGGACTATCCTCATTTCCTCTTCGTCTGTTAATTCCTCCTTTCTTTTCTTTTCCCATCATCCCTTTTCTTACAATACTCTCCCCCCCTATATGTCTTCAAACACCCCCCTCACCATCTCACCACCTTCCCTATTTCCTGTCTTGTTACAATTTTGGAATTTCCTTTCTTTGATATTTCTAAACACTCTAAGTTCTTATTCTCTCTGTGTTTCAGAGAATGTAGTCAAATTCCGTGGTTTTTCCAGATGTGAGACACACTCGCTCTCTCTCTCTCTCTCTCTCTCTCTCTCTCTCTCTCTCTCTCTCTCTCTCTTCCGTCTTGTAATTAAAATATTTATTTAGAAATGGCCATCTTGTGACTGTTTAACCATTATTATTATTTTGTTTTTCGATAGTATTAGTGTTTTTTTTTTCTAGAATGTTTAAAATGAATTTTACTCTCTCTCTCTCTCTCTCTCTCTCTCTCTCTCTCTCTCTCTCTCTCTCTCTCTCTCTCTCTCTCTCTCTCTCTCTCTCTTAATTGGTACGACTTTTCACGGTCTATCGTAATTTCCCCCTCTTCTGTTAATTTCTCATTTCTTTTATTTTCCCATCGTTTATTTTCTTCCAATACTCGCCCCCCTTCATCTCTTCAACAACAACAACCCTCCCCCCCCCTCCACCATCTCCCCACCTTCCCTATTTTTCCCCAACGCGATGGAGAATAATGATGTGTTTCGAACTGCATGCCGTAAGTAGTTTAGTTAATCTAATGAATTCCTTACTGACTTTTTTGACGCTGGTTTTGCCCAAGAATTTTCCGTTGTATATAATAGGTATTCTGTAAGGTATGTGAGTGCTCTTCTCTATCCGGGTTTGGATTTTATCTAGGGTTTTTTTTTTTTTTTTTTTTTTTTTTAACACAATGACGCAAGCTTTCATTCGAGCTCAGATGTAGTTGCATTGATTTACAAGAATGTAATCATGCCTAGAGATACGCTCGTCAAATAGTCAAATGTATTGCAAATATTAAACTATAAACTTAAGTAATTCTAGAAATCTGGTATTATTAAGGTAAAATTCAGGACTGGTATATATAATTTAATGGGATTTTGTAAAATGATGTCTCCTAGGTTAGGTTAGATTTGGGAAGGTTAGGTTTGCGTGTCACGTGATCGCGATGGTATATATTTTCGAATGGGCCACTTGAATGATCAGCAATACTTGATACGTGTGGCTCATGCAGTGACTGGGCTCAACTGCCAACTGTTGGAATTCTTTTGATATTCCCATTCCAGGCTTCTATTGAAGTTGTTTGCCTTATTCTTTGTTAAGACCTAGCCTTTTTCATATCCTTATTCTATTCTTCAGGTTTTAACTGGAAAACGTTAATGACGGAAATTATCATATGAGAAATTTCCCTATACTATACTTTATCAAATATCTGTGTCAATCTCGATTAATTTTCATGCGGCCAGAGTATTTTCTTCCATTCTCCCCACATTAACAAACCACCTGAATACAGCTGTTTCAGCCCGTGCTCCCCAGTTTTTGTACACTTCCCTATCTGTCCATTGTACTTTCTTCACGTCCTCTATCTGTACATTGTACTTTCTTCATGTCCACTAGCTGTCCATTGTACTCTCTTCATGTCATCTTTCTCGAATCATGTTTCCATGCGAATCTTTTTGGCAGCTCCCAGTATTTCTCTTTTATTCACATTCAAAACCTAATCTTTTCCTCGCTAAAGAAGGTCTTGTTCAATATTCCTTCCATACATCCCAGCCTTTACCTCCATTGATACTTGTCTTGCTCTTGTGGCGGTAAGGTAGAGCTTCATGCAAAGGAGAATGTTGAATTCAATGTAAAATTAAGCCAAATTAACTTTGTTTTGGCGATATTGGCCTCTTTAGAAAATATGTTGACATTTACAGTTTTAAATAGTTCATGTTGCTATATCTAATTTTGGGTCATGTGTGGAATAAGATAAAAATTCATTAATCACCCCAGAATACAATTTAGTTCAGACTTTGAAAGGTTTTGGCGTTTTATCAGCAATGTTCTTCCAAGAACAAAAGGGCAAACGAAAATAACACCGCAAAAGTAACAAAAAGGTCAATAAAAATGGAATGTAATAGTGGTTTGTCATCAGGCAATTTATTAGGCTTTTCCTATTAATATTTTTTTTTATTTGTAGCGATATGCAATAGAGGCAAAGTCATATAAAATTCTATTGCAGAACGAACTTTACTTAAATGGAATTGTATGGAACCACCTGGGGTTATGCCATTACTTTTAATCAAAAAAGGAATTACAACTTTACCCAGGAGTGTATAAATTCCGAGGCGTACTCATAGCACGGCCTTAAAAGGAAATGTACAAGAATTTACCTCTCTTGAAGTGAATTAGGAAATGCTCTTATGGTTTTAGAATTTTACGGAATTTTAAACAATTTTATCCAAACTTTTCTTGAAAATAATTAAGATTTTAAATAATTTTATCTTAATTTTTTTCTCTTGAAGAGAATTAAGATATGCTTTTATGGTTTTATAATTTTACGGAATTTTAAATAGCTTTATCCAAACTGCTCTTGAAGAGAATAGATAGCTGCGCTCTTATGGTTTTAGTCCCAAACGGAATTTTAAGCGGAATTTTATCCAATTACAAACTATAAATCTAAAATACTTCTGGTCGAGGAAGACCAGAGTTTTTGATGAGCTTTAACCTAAAGGAGGAATGCAAGCTTTATGGTTTGGGCTTTGTTAGCGTTTGTTATTTTAAATTTTTTTCTTATTCATAATAAAAGTTGCTGAGGTTATCAATTTGTGTGTGGCAAAAGGAATGTGCTTATATTTGTTTATACTATTACGAGAAATTGTGTTTTATTTACAAATTTATCTTATAAACCTCTCGAATAAAAGATCACACAACATATGATGTCAGGAGTGTTAAATGATCAACTGCATGGAGGAGGAGTCTTTGGATTTTAATTTTGTTTTTCGTAAATTTAAAAATCTTTAAAAATTTGGTTATTTCTCAAAGTTAATTCCTCCACTATTGATGTGAAAGAGATTGAAGTTTTGAGTTCAGACGTACAAATTTTTATGTTTTTCGTAAATTTCAAAATCTTTGAATATTTGGTTACTTCTCAAATTTAATTCCTCTACTATAGATATTAAAGAGATTGAAGTTCTTAGTTCAGACGTATAAATTGGTTGCTTGTCCAGAAGTGAGTGCGCATTTAAACCTGCAAGCTATTACTCGTACACTGATAAACTTATGGCTATCATCAGAGATTTTATCAATCAATGAAATTACCACATTCACCAACATATGGATGTGTACAGGACTTTAGATTGAAGAATGGAATGACAAAATCGACAGCTATTTAATCATCAACATATGTTGAACAATGAAATTAGAATTTTGTTATTGAGAAAGGAAATCTGGTGAATGCAATTTTACACACACACACACACACACACACACACACACACATATATATATATATATATATGTATATATATATATTTATATCTCTCTCTCTCTCTCTCTCTCTCTCTCTATATATATATATATATATATATATATTGTTAGTTTTATATATACACATGCAGACGTATGTGTTATAGCCTATAAGCAAACGCCTGTTTATATCTCATCACACAACTTTCACTCAATCCACAAAGGCGTTGAACCATCATGAACACAATACATCCTTATCTAAGACCTGCCTTTGCCCCAAAGTTTTCCCTTCCATATTTTCTAACACGCCTTTCACTTCCATCATTGAAACTATTAATCTCTCTTTAAAAAAAAAAAAAAAAAAAACTCTTCTATACTTCTATACACTCTATATCATATATCTTTATGACCCTCCTCCATATTACCCAGTTTCTAGATCCATGTGTGCCATTTACATTTCCCCCATGATGTACTTTCAGACTTTTCATATAATTATTTTGTAACCAAATTGATAGCTTCAAACCATTCTTCTGTCATCTGCCTTATTTCTTAATTTCATAGTAAGTCCTTCCATTCTCTTACTCTAGAATACTAAGCAATGTATGCCTGCACAATTCTAACACACTCTCCTCCATCAACTTGATCCTTGAATGTAGGGAAAATAATCATTCCTCTTTATTGTATAGCCTGGGTATATTGATTATTATTATTATTATTATTATTATTATTATTATTATTATTATTATTATTATTGTTGTTGTTGTTGTTATTATTATTATTATTGTTATTATTATTAAGATTATTTTTTTTATTATTATTGTTGTTATTATTACTAGCCAAGCTACAACTCTAGTTGAAAAAGCAAGATGCTATAAGACCAAGGGCTCCAGGAGGGAAAAATAGCATAGTGAGGAAAGGAAACAAGAAAATAAATAAACAATATAAGAAGTAATGAAAAAATTAAAATAAAATATTTTAAAAAACATCAACATTAAAACAGATGATTTATATATAACTATAAAAAACTTACGTCAGCCTGTTCAACATAAAAAAAATTTGCTGCAACTTTGAACTTTTGATCGTCCATTTTGTTATTTCCTGATAAGAGAGAAAGGTTATCGAGTGTTAGCGTTATTCCTCCTCATTAATCACTCAATATAGGTATGCCCACTTCTTGCCTCATATCCTGATGCAACATTACATTCTTATGAGGGTCTGTTGATAGTTACATCAAGGTCGTCTATGAAAAGTTTGATGTACTGCCTAACACGAAGTAAATTATTTCCATATTTAATTACAAACTAGAGTTATAAGTACATGCATGGAGTTCTTCAAACGTGTTTCTACTATCGTGTAATAGTTCAAACGTGTTTCTACTATCGTGTAATAGTTCAAACGTGTTTCTACTATCGTGTAATAGTTCAAACGTGTTTCTACTATCGTGTAATAGATCAAACGTGTTTCTACTATCGTGTAATAGATCAAACGTGTTTCTACTATCGCGTAATAGTTCAAACGTGTCTCTACTATCGCGTAATAGTTCAAACGTGTGTCTACTATCGCGTAATAGTTCAAACGTGTGTCTACTATCGCGTAATAGTTCAAACGTGTCTCTACTATCGCGTAATAGTTCAAACGTGTCTCTACTATCGCGTAATAGTTCAAACGTGTGTCTACTATCGCGTAATAGTTCAAACGTGTGTCTACTATCGCGTAATAGTTCAAACGTGTGTCTACTATCGCGTAATAGTTCAAACGTGTCTCTACTATCGTGTAATAGTTCAAACGTGTTTCTACTATCGTGTAATAGTTCAGACGTGTTTCTACTATCGTGTAATAGATTCGTGTACTAATTTATTACAGATTGGCCGCGTGTATAACCCTGTGCACATAGTTAATGGAATGACTCCGCTCAATTTGCAGAAATTTATTTGGAAATTAGAATATTACAAGCGTCATATTATAATTACATGCAGGTAGTTTGTGTAGCGTTTTAATTTAGTGCGTAGTAATTGATTAATTGCTGGATTTATTATCAAAAACTAATATTACAGGTCTCTTGGTTATTGATTTTTTTTTACCATAACACTTTTCTTCCTTTCATTTCTTTCATTTACTCAGATAAGAGTAAATGGGAGTAAAATTTACTACAATGAAAATTAAGAGAGAGAGAGAGAGAGAGAGAGAGAGAGAGAGAGAGAGAGAGAGAGAGAGAGAGAGAGAGAGAGAGAGAGGGACGATCGTCGGAGAAATTTCTTCTAAGTGTGGAATATTGATCCCCAGTTGACTTTTCTTCCTTTCATTTCTTTCATTTACTAAGGTAAGAGTAAATGGGAATAAAATTTACTACAATGAAAAATAACAGAGAGAGAGAGAGAGAGAGAGAGAGAGAGAGAGAGAGAGAGAGAGAGAGAGAGAGAGACGGTCGTCGGAGAAATATCTTTTGAGTGGGGAATATTGATCACCAGTTGACTTTTCTTCCTTTCATTTCTTCCCAAGACGAGTCATACGTCACGCGATGTCATTAAAGAACCGATGGTCTTACAAATAGGTTTATCTCAGGCACTTGGTTTTCCCCTAGTCAAGATCTACGAACCTCAGCATAGCGTTTACGTTAAACGTCACTTTTGTTTATGTTTTTCCCCCTTACACCTGAGTAGTCCAATGGAGGTGTTGCCCTCTTTTGATTCCTCCTTTTTGTTCGTTGGCTGTTCTTCAGTGGTCTTCCACTGTCTTGTTTTAGAGTTCTCTTTGGGAGTACACTCGGGCACACTATTTTATCTTAATTCTATTACTCTTGTTTTGTTAAAGCTTATGTAGTTTATATAGGAGATATTATTTTAATGTTATTACCATTCTTAGAATATTTTATTTTCCTTTCCTCACTGGGCTATTTTTCCCTGTTGGAGCCTTGGGCTTATAGCATTCTGCTTTTCCTACTAGGGTTTGTAGCTTAGCAAGTAATAATAATAATAATAATAATAATAATAATATTAAAATAATAATAATAATAATAATAATGATAATTATAATAATGATAATTATAATAATAATAATGATAATAATAATAATATCACTGAGGTATGTTGCCATCTCTTCCATTCTTTCTACTTCTTTACTAACTTCGGCCCAGGGCAAGAAAAGGGTATTCAAATAATAATAATAATAATAATAATAATAATAATAATATCACTGAGGTATGTTGCCATCTCTTCTATCTTTTCTACTTCTTTACTAACTTCGGCCCAGGGCAAGAAAAGGGTATTCAAATCCCTCCCCTCAAAAAGTAAAAGGGAATTTATAATGAGATTTCTTAATCGCAATGATGATGCTGATGAAATTTCGTATCCTATAATTTACGATTTTTCTTAATTCTTGTTGCAGATGTTATTTTTGTATTTGCCCAAAAAAGGAAGCTAACATGTTACTTACGAGTAGCATCTTTTGCAACTTGCAGTTTTATTTATTGGAAGCAATTGCAGTATTGTGATTGCAGAATTATGGCGATAGTAAAAGGAAAATTATTTTGCTGAAATGATAATAAGAAATAAGAAAACAGGTAAGAGAAATGGGGAATAAAATTTACTACAATAGAAAGACAAATTATTTATATATATATATATATATATATATATATATATATATATATATATATTTATATATATGTATATATATATATATATATATATATATATATATATATATATATATATATATATATACACAGTATATGTGTGTGTATGAGAGAGAGAGAGAGAGAGAGAGAGAGAGAGAGAGAGAGAGAGAGAGAGAGGCAGTCGATCGTTGGAGAAATTTCTTTTGAGTGGGGTATATTGATCCCCAGTTAACTTCCGACCCTTCCTACAATCCCCCTCCCCGTTGTATGACCCCATGTGACCCCCCCACTGCCTGGATTTTGATGATGAGAATGACAAGAAGATAGGTCACCAAAGCTATATCGAAACATCATTGATGAGGAAAATTCATCTGTGGCGATGTTTACAGGGATGTTATTTCGTCCACATCAATAGACCACATCTAATGTGTACTAAAGAATGTGGAGGGGCTAACGGTGAGGGTATGGAAGAGTCAGGAGGAGGATGGTCAATTTAGGGTTGTGGTGGCCTGGTGGTAGCGTCCTTGCTGGTGTTTGCTAGACGGGAGTTCGAGTCCCGCTCAGAATCGTTAGTACCATTAATGTCTGCAACCTTACCTTGTGAGCTATGGTACGGGTGTCGTTTGGGGGAGCCTATAGGTTTATCTGCTGAGTCATCAGCAGCTATTGCAGGGCCCTCCTTGGTCCTAGCTTGGAGAGGAGGCTTGGGGCGCTGATCATATATAATATGGTCAGTCTCTGGGGCATTGTCCTGCTTAATAGTGCAATGTCACTGGCCCTTGCCTCTGTCATTCATGAGCGGCATTTAAACCTTTAAGGGATTGTGCCCATTGTTTCTCTATATTTGAGATTTGCATATATTTCCCCATGTCAAGTTATTTAATATTACTCAGCCGTCATTGCTATAAAGACAGTATTTTAGTGATTTTTTTTTTATTTGGTCTTTCATACCTATGGCAATTTAATTATTCTTATTTGGCATTATCATTAAATTCCTTATAATGTGCATAACGCTTATTTGATTGGTTCTACTTCTTTCTTATATATAAAACGTCAGTTTGATCTATTTCAAACTAAATAAATATTTTTATTTTTAACCAAAACGTTCTACTTTAATATTATTATTGTTATTAATATTAATTGCTAAGCTACTACCCTAGTTGGTAAAGCAGAAGGCTATAAGCCCGAGGGCTCCAACAAGAAAAATAGCCCAGTGAGGAAAGGAAACAAGGAGAAATTAAATAGATTAAGAACAGTAACATTAAAATAAATATCTCCTATATAAACTTGAAAAACTTTAACAAAACGAGAGGAAGAGAAATAAGATAGTGTGCCTGAATGTACCCACAAGCAAGAGAACTCTAACCCAAGACAGTGGAAGACCATGGTACAGAGGCTATGGCACTACCCAATAATAGAGAACAGTGGTTTGATTTTGGGGTGTCTTTCTCCGAGAAGAGCTGCTTGCCATAGCTAAAGAGTCCCTTTACCCTTATCAAGAGAAAAGTGGCCACTGAACAATTACAGTGCCGTAACCCCTTGGGTGAAGAAGAATTGTTTGGTAATCTGTGTTGTAAGGTGTATGATGGCAGAGGAGAATATGTAAAGAATAGGCCAGACTATTTGGTTTGTGCGTAGGTAAAGGGAAAATGAACCGTAACCAGAGAGAAGGATCCAATTTAGTACTGTCTGGCAAGTCAAAGGAACCATTTCTATTCCACATGGAGGCAAATATTGAATGCCATATTTCCTTGTTTTATCTCTTCTTTCTTCTACCTTTCTAAGCTTCGAGGTCGGCAACAAGTAGGTTGTTGGCTTTGCTTAGCCCTGATCCCTTGCCAATCCTGCAAGATAGCTGGATGAAGGTCTGAACGTGCAGCTGAGGATCTCTCTCTCTCTCTCTCTCTCTCTCTCTCTCTCTCTCTCTCTCTCTCTCTCTCTCTCTCTCATTTCAGCAAAGTATATTCTGCTAATTTTTCCTCTTTCATTAAGGCTTATGTTGTCCTTCATATTTAAACAAAAGAAATTCTCTTTTACTGATGTTTAATAGTTATTATTATTATTATTATTGAATGCTAAGCTACAACCCTAGTTGGAAAAGCAGGATGCTATAAGACCAGGGGCCCCAACAGATAAAATAGCCCAGTGAGGAAAGGAAACAAGTAAAAATAAAATATTTTAAGAACAGTAAAAACATTGAAATAAATATTTCCTATATAAACTAAAAACTTAACAAAACAAGTTAAGTTTATATAATTGATAGGAGATTATTCGAAAGTTTATCAATGTCTGGATTTTCTTGGTCACTGTTTCTGCATAAGCAAGGATTTAATTTAGCAAAGAATTCGGGAGATAAATATTTCTCTCTCTCTCTCTCTCTCTCTCTCTCTCTCTCTCTCTCTCTCTCTCTCTCTCTCTCTCTCTCTCTCTCTCTCTCATGTCTTTTCCTATGTTATTTGCGGTTTTCACTATTTGCATAGCTTTTTGTTTTTGTTGTAGCATTCACTTGTAAATTGCACTATTGGTAAAACTTTACTAGATTTCTGTGCCGTATTTGCGAGAGTCCATGTGATATATATGTGTATATATATATATATATATATATATATATATATATATATATATGTATATATATATATGTACATATATACATATATATATATATATATATATATATATATATATATATATATATATATATACTGGCGAATGTGATGTTTTTCGCGATATCTTATTTTCCTTATTCTTTTTAAGTTCTCAGAGATATCTTTAACTATTCCTCCGATACACTAGACGATAGCTTAAAAGTAGAAAAGAGAAAATGAAATAAGCAATAAGAAGACAGAGTGAAAAGAGGCAACATCAATGGCGAAATCAAATTATGAAACAAAACCCGTTTGTTATTGGCCAATTTTCATTTTTATAAGTGATCACCGTCCATACTATTATTCCAGCTGTTACCAAGTTGTGGAATGATCTTCCTAATCGGGTAGTTGAATCTATAGAACTTCAAAAGTTCAAAGTTGCAGCAAATGTTTTTTTAATGTTGAACAGGCTGACATAAGTCCTTTTATAGTTTATATATGAAATATCTCTTTTAATGTTGTTAATGTTTTTGAAATATTTTATTTTAACTGTTCATTACTTCTTATATCGTTTATTTATTTCCTTTCCTTAATGGGCTATTTTTCCTATTGGAGCCCTTGGGCTTATAGCATCTTACTTTTCCAGCTAGGGTTGTAGCTTAGCTATTAATAATAATAGCAATGATAAAATGGTCTATATAACATGTTTAGCTTCCAACTATATTGTGAATAGGGCTGTAGCACTTACGTCAAAGCCAGCGTCACTCCTTCGAACAATGGGAAAAGTGAAGCGGGGTATCTTCAAGGAGACTTGAAAATCTCTCTCTCTCTCTCTCTCTCTCT
>NC_090735.1:141647080-141649580 GCF_036898095.1 Palaemon carinicauda | reverse complement strand
CGTATGCATCCAGGGTGTTTAGCATTGCTCTTTCTCAGCCCCTTGAAATAAAAATCCCCTTTTGTCTACAGCTCCCCAGAGCCTCAGCCGTTCATTAAACCGCTATTTGAAACACGCAACAGCATCCCCTCCTCAAGTTGCCAGGTTTTCCAAATGAGAAAGGCGAACGTCTAATCAACTGCAGCTTTAAAAGGCCAACCTAATAGTAGCAAAAGGCCGAAAATATAGCATTTAAGGCTAACCAATTTCAAAAAGGCCATATTTAGGTATCTGGCACGAAAAAAAGGTCACATTTTTAATTTTTTGGCCCGAAAAAGGCCAACCTGCCAACTCTGCGTCCTCCTCCTCCTGATCCAAGGACCATCACGCCGGCAAAGTGTACGAGGTAAAATGTCACTCTTTAGTGAAGAGCAGCAGCAGCAGCCAGCGGCTTTTCTCCAGCCCTCAGGGGGATTACTGCCTCGCTCAGGCTTACGAGAGGTGTATGGGGGCCTATGTTGGGCCTATGACAATGTTGTGGCTTTGGAATTTTATACTTTTCTCTTTTCGTCTCGAGAGAGGCCATGAGATCAGCTGCAATGAGCTCTGTGTTGGTTTGTCTTCAGCGGTTATTTATGGGTTTATATAGATGAAATTGAACTTAATCAATATTTCCAGAAGGATAGAACATGTACAGTTGGCTTCAATTATTTCCGGTACTCGTCAGTGGAAGGTAAGGAGAAGTCAGTGTACCGGAATTAATGAAGCCAACTGTACAGTTAATTTGCAGTAAGAGTTTAGGGAGGTTTGTGTATGTGGGTTGGGGGGGGGGGATTGGTTCGTGAAAGGTTGAATGATATAGTGAATGAAGACGGAGAAAAACAGAATAGACCATGAAAGGGCCGCTTGTTATTTGAGGCGTAATCTTTTGTGGCAGAAATTTCAATATGGGCCAAAAGGGAAAGTCTATGGCGAGAGCTCTGAAAGGAAAGGAAACTAATTTAATGGATTCTACTTTTAGACTTTGCTAGAAAGAAGTTCTTTAGTGGGTGGTTCCTTATACGTTTTAATTCATATATTTTGTAGAGTAGGTGTTATCTTGGGCGATTGAAGAGTTCACCACAATACCCATTTTACTTGGTTGTTGTGGCCCGATTGGTAACGTATCTGCCTGGTGTTTACCAGTCGGGGGTTCGAGTCCCACTCAGACTCGTTAGTGCCTTAAGTGTCTGCAACCTTGCCTTCCTTGTGAGCTAAGTTTGGGGGTTTTGGGAGAGCCTATAGGTCTATCTGCTGAGTCATCAGTAGCCATTGCTTGGCCCTCCCTGGTCCTTGCTTGGGTGGAGAGGGGTCTTGGGCGCTGATCATATAATATATGGTCAGTCTCTAGGGGATTGTCCTTCTTGATAGGTCAATGTCACTGTCCCTTGCCTCTGCCATTCATGAGCGGCTTTTAAACATTTAAACCATTCCCTGGGAATATCTTCATTTTGAGTTGAAATATGATTATGCATTTAAATTTACAGACACTGTAACTGTTGGAAGCAGTCATTTGTTTTAAAAAGTACATACGTGTATCTCTCTAGTCAAACTTCTAGTTCAATAAGTTAAAAAGGCAAAAGAGAATGATTAAAATATCGATATTAACGCCTACTGCTATAAACAACAGAAAGGGAAACAGTTATTTATGGAATGTTTATGAACCACTGATTCGGATAACAGCTGTTATCCTGGAATTCCATTCTCTCTCTCTCTCTCTCTCTCTCTCTCTCTCTCTCTCTCTCTCTCTCTCTCTCTCTCTCTCTCTCTCTCTCAGATGAATCCACCTTTCAAAGAATGACAACAGACAACATTATGTTGGGAAAAATCTAAACAACAAATATTTTAGTTGGAACGATGTATACAACGTCTCGGGAATCAAAATGGTCCCTGTTAATAAAATGTAAGACAAATTTTCTGACAAAATTTATTCGTGTTCGTTGGAAAGTCAAATTTCTGTACTATTGATTTTAAATTAGGTGAACATAATATGACATAACACATTAACTCAAATAGGAAAAGAATGGATAATTACTGTCTGTACTTTTCTCTTTTTTAAAATTTTGGATAACTATTTTTTTACTGATTCTTCTTTGGATCAAATCACCTAACCTCCTCCCCTCAGATTTTATCACTTTTTATCATTTAATCATTTATCACTTAAGCAATTGCCAATAACAACATTGTTAGAAGGCTAATGGAAAACAAAACCATTTTGGGACCATCTCGGTACTAATACCAAAAGAAAAAAAAGTCCTGGTTAATGGCCCATCTGATCAATATCATGGCTGTCTGTGGTCAAAATCGCTTCGACGCCAGATAAAGAAAACAAATTAATCATCCATCATCATCGACATCAAAATACAGCAGATCGACGTCAACATCTACATTGTCGCTTCTCCCTCCCTCTTCCCTCTTACCTCTCTTCTTCCTTCTTCGTATTCTTCTTTTTCCATTTATTCCTATTCACCCCAAACATATT
>NC_090735.1:141639580-141642080 GCF_036898095.1 Palaemon carinicauda | reverse complement strand
GTTTCATTACTGTACAATTCAAATTGTGGCTTTAAGGTTGATAATAGGAATTTAACCTTTTACTTGACCTTGACCATGGAATCGACCTTGACCTTCAACTTAACATGTATTAATTGGCGTGGATTTCCATATACTCAGATATGAACCAAGTTTGAAGTCTCTGTGATAACGATTTCCAAACTTATGACTGATTACGTGAATTAGACATTTTACTTGACCTTGACCGTGACCTTTCACCTTGACCTTCCAAAATTTAATAATTTCCAGATTTTTACCTAACAATTAATCCATGTAAGTTTCATTACCCTACGATTAAAAATGTGTCCAGGAAGATGTTTACTAACAAACACACAAACAAGGGGTAAATTATAACCTCCTTCTAACGTCGTTGGTGGAGGTAATTAGGTTCATGACACTTCTGTATTGTGTTCTCGTTAGCCGGAAATTATTGTATTTTCCCTCCATTGTTTTCCTGGTTCCTCGTATTCCCACAAATCAAAGTTAATATTTCCTTTCCCTCCATCTTGGCAGTAGAACAAAACATGCAACAATATATATTCAGCGCTGTGAACTTTCATTTTACTTGAATTTTAGATAATTAAGCTTAAAAATCTTGTAGAAATGGGTGGAAAGAAAATCTAAAACAAGATATAAAGAAATTATGCTCATGATGAATTTGCTAATCATTTTTCTATTGACCTTGTTAAAATATAAATTGAATAGATTCTTATCATTACAAAGGTCAGCGAACACCATAACTTATTCAATTATATTTCAGTCCGCTAAAAAAAAAAAAAAAAAAAAAAAAAAATCAATCCCTAATCCTTAATGACTTAATGAGTATTTTAATTGAGAGATAGGAAGCCGTTCAAACCGGGTCGGTGAGATGGGGAAAGACATAGGCCCAAGTATAGAGATTTAAAGGATACTCATGAATGGCAGAGACAAGGGACAGTGACATTGCCTTATCGGGCAGGACAATGCCCTATATATGATCAGCGTCCAAGCCTCTCTCCACCCAAGTTAGGACCAACGAGAAACAGGAAATGGCAGCTGATGACTCAGCAGGTAGACCTATAGGGTCCCATAATTTCCCCCCCCCCCCATACTTACCTAACAAGGATGGTAAGGTTGCAGCGACCTAAGAAACTAACGAGTTTGAGCGAGACTCGATCCCCAGTCTGGCGTTCACCAGTCAGGGACTTTACCACATAGTCCATTTCTTTTAGCGAGTCATATTTGCACCGACTCGCAGCGGTGCCATTTTACCTCGGAAAAGTTTCCAATCAGCGATTAGGAAACTTTTCCGAGCTAAAAGGGCACCGCTGCGAGTCGGTGCAAATATAACTCGCTAAAAGAAATGGACTATAGTCTCCAGCTTTTGCATTAGTTGATTGATTCACAAATTGCTGTAAGATTTCTAATCAAGACACCGCCTTCTGGTGTGAAACTCGTTCAACACAAGCGCCGCCATCCCTCTTATACCATAGTCTTTGGTCAAAAGTTTATCTCATTTTCTGTGGGTCCCAGAAGGTTCATTACATTTCTCCAGGAATTCGAGCGTCATTACTTTCCTTGGTGAACTGAAAGTCAGTCAAGATTCCGTTTCGTTCATTAACCTTGAATGTTCCCCTCAGAGTGAATTGAATTATTGGTTGTGTTGATCACACCAGTGACGTCAAATGTAATCTTGGGATGTTCTTGTGGGGTCTGTTTTCTTAATGACTACGTATAATTTTCACCGTCTTCAAAACTATTACCTTTCCCGGCTATTTCATACATTTATTGTTAATGTTAATAAATGTTTATAATCGTAAATATTTTCCTGATGGACTGCCTTCAGTGAGAGAAAGAATACTGAACGCTAGTTTGTGATTTGTGGATATGAATGTAGTTTTCTTAATTTGAAAAACTAGATAGCCTTTTCAATGATCGAAAACTTGATTTCTTAGTTTGTCGTCTAGTTTTAAATCCGCAGAAAGGTACTCTTCTAAACAGATGATAAAATTGAGTTTGGTTGGGATTGAACTCCTCATGTCCTATAATTTGAACCAAGTACTATAGTCAATTTCTTTTAGCGAGGCATATTTGCACCGACCGCAGCGGTGCCCTTTTAGCTCGGAAAGGTTTCCTGATCGCTGATTGGTTGGATAAGATAATTCTAACCAATCAGCGATCAGGAAACTTTTCCGAGCTAAAAGGGCACCGTTGCGAGTCGGTGCAAATCTGCCTCGCTTAAAGAAATTGACTATAGATCTCAGTTAAGGGATTTAGGAATCATAGTTCTACATTCAGGAGATGGAATTGATGCAACTGCAACAAGAGTAGCATCATCTGCATATGGAACAGTGTTGTTTTCCATGTCTAACTACATATCATACTTTGAAAATAATAAGAAAAATTATAATAATAAAAGTGATCCAGGTACAATGAAATAGAAGTTTAATGAATATGGAAATATATTATCATAATATGCAGTATATGCTTATTGAAAAAAAAA
>NC_090735.1:141632080-141634580 GCF_036898095.1 Palaemon carinicauda | reverse complement strand
TCCATCCCTCTTCATCCCCCTTTTGTCTTTTGCCTTTCCATCCCTCTTCATCCCCCTTTTCTCTTTAGCCTGTCCATCCCTCTTCATTCCCTTTTTCTCTTTTGCCTTTCCATCCCTCTTCATCCCCTTTTTCTCTTTTGCCTTTCCATCCCTCTTCATCCTCCTTTTCTCTTTTGCCTTTCCATCCCTCTTCATGCCCCTTTTCTTTTTTGCCTTTCCATCACTCTTCATCCCCCTTTTCTCTTTTGCCTTTCCATCCCTCTTCATCCCTCTTTTCTCATTTTCCTTTCCATCCCCCTTTTCTCTTTTGCCTTTCCATCCCTCTTCATCCCTCTTTTCTCTTTTTCCTTTCCATCCCCCTTTTCTCTTTTGCCTTTCCATCCCTCTTCATCCCCCTTTTCTCTTTTTCCTTTCCATTCCTCTTCATGCCCCTTTTCTCTTTTGCCTTTCCATCCCTCTTCATGCCCCTTTTCTCTTTTGCCTTTCAATCCCTCTTCATCCCCCTTTTCTCTTTTGCCTTTCCATCCCTCTTCATCCCCCTTTTCTCTTTTGCCTTTCCATCCCTCTTCTTCCCCCTTTTCTCTTTTGCCTTTCCAAACCTCTTCATCCCCCTTTTCTCTTTTGCCTTTCCATCCCTCTTCTTCCCCATTTTCTCTTTTGCCTCTCCATGCCTCTTCATCCCCCTTTTCTCTTTTGCCTTTCCATCCCTCTTCTTCCCCATTTTCTCTTTTGCCTTTCCATCCCTCTTCATCCCCCTTTTCTCTTTTGCCTTTCCATCCCTCTTCTTCCCCATTTTCTCTTTTGCCTCTCCATCCCTCTTCATCCCCCTTTTCTCTTTTGCCTTTCCATCCCTCTTCATGCCCCTTTTCTCTTGCCTTTCCATCCCTCTTCATGCCCCTTTTCTCTTTTGCCTTTCCATCCCTCTTCATGCCCCTTTTCTCTTTTGCCTTTCCATCCCTCTTCATGCCCCTTTTCTCTTTTGCCTTTCCATCCCTCTTCAAGCCCCTTTTCTCTTTTGCCTTTCCATCCCTTTTCATCCCCCTTTTCTCTTTTGCCTTTCCATCCCTCTTCATCCCCCTTTTGTCTTTTGCCTTTCCATCCCTCTTCATCCCCCTTTTCTCTTTAGCCTGTCCATCCCTCTTCATTCCCTTTTTCTCTTTTGCCTTTCCATCCCTCTTCATCCCCTTTTTCTCTTTTGCCTTTCCATCCCTCTTCATCCTCCTTTTCTCTTTTGCCTTTCCATCCCTCTTCATGCCCCTTTTCTTTTTTGCCTTTCCATCCCTCTTCATCCCCCTTTTCTCTTTTGCCTTTCCATCCCTCTTCATGCCCCTTTTCTCTTTTGCCTTTCCATCCCTCTTCACGGCCCTTTTCTCTTTTGCCTTTCCATCCCTCTTCATGCCCCTTTTCTCTTTTGCCTTTCAATCCCTCTTCATCCCCCTTTTCTCTTTTGCCTTTCCATCCCTCTTCATCCCCCTTTTCTCTTTTGCCTTTCCATCCCTCTTCTTCCCTCTTTTCTCCTATGCCTTTCCAAACCTCTTCATCCCCCTTTTCTCTTTTGCCTCTCCATCCTCTTCATCCCCCTTTTCTCTTTTGCCTCCCATCCCTCTTCTTCCCCCTTTTCTCTTTTGCCTCTCCATCCCTCTTCATCCCCCTTTTCTCTTTTGCCTTTCCATCTCTCTTCATCCCCCTTTTCTCTTTTGCCTTTCCATCCCTCTTCATGCCCCTTTTCTCTTTTGCCTTTCCATCCCTCTTCATGCCCCTTTTCTCTTTTGCCTTTCCATCCCTCTTCATGCCCCTTTTCTCTTTTGCCTTTCCATCCCTCTTCATGCCCCTTTTCTCTTTTGCCTTTCCATCCCTCTCCATGCCCCTTTTCTCTTTTGCCCTTCCATCCCTCTTCATCCCCCTTTTCTCTTTTGCCTTTCCATCCCTCTTCATCCCCCTTTTCTCTTTTGCCTTTCCATCCCTCTTCACACCCCTTTTCTCTTTAGCCTGTCCATCCCTCTTCATTCCCTTTTTCTCTTTTGCCTTTCCATCCCTCTTCATCCCCTTTTTCTCTTTTGCCTTTCCATCCCTCTTCATCCCCTTTTTCTCTTTTGCCTTTCCATCCCTCTTCATCCTCCTTTTCTCTTTTGCCTTTCCATCCCTCTTCATGCCCCTTTTCTCTTTTGCCTTTCCATCCCTCTTCATCCCCCTTTTCTCTTTTGCCTTTCCATCCCTCTTCATCCCCCTTTTCTCTTTAGCCTTTCCATCCCTCTTCATCCTCCTTTTCTCTTTTGCCTTTCCATCCCTCTTCATGCCCCTTTTCTCTTTTGCCTTTCCATCCCTCTTCATCCCCTTTTTCTCTTTTGCCTTTCCATCCCTCTTCATCCCCTTTTTCTCTTTTGCCTTTCCATCCCTCTTCATCCTCCTTTTCTCTTTTGCCTTTCCATCCCTCTTCATGCCCCTTTTCTCTTTTGCCTTTCCATCCCTCTTCATCCCCCTTTTCTCTTTTGCCTTTCCA
>NC_090735.1:141619580-141624580 GCF_036898095.1 Palaemon carinicauda | reverse complement strand
TATTAGATTAAAGAGAAGACTTAGAATTTAGTCTATAAGCCATTCATGATTTACCCGAAAAACAAGATCTGGTATAACTTAGATGTGATTACGGTAAAACATTGGTTTTATTAAATCTGGAAAGAAATATTTCCTGCATTGTCCCGTCGATTTTTTTTTCTTGGTTTTTTTTTTTTTTTTTTTTTTTTTTTTTTTTTTTTTTTTTTTTTTTTTTTTCAAAATTTATTTCAAAATGTTACCTTGTACTGGCGACCTTCAGTCTGCACAATGACGGAAAATTTTAATTTATTCAAATTTGGAATTTCTCACGTGAAGTGTTCATTATTTCTACAAACAAAATCTCAATTTTTTCATACTTTTTGATTAGATAGATTAGCTATCTAGTGGCATTTAAAGAAGTTAAATCTTTCGAATTAGACAATTTTCGTTTATTCGGGAAAATTTAATGCAGAATTTTCTCATTTTAATATACTTTTTCATTAGTCCTTATTAATTCTATGTGTATATATTCAAGTGAAATATATATTTATTACATTTCTTAGTAAGTACACTGTGCGCCTGGATTTAAACGGAGGAGAGAGAGAGAGAGAGAGAGAGAGAGAGAGAGAGAGAGAGAGAAGGAGAGAGAGAGAGAGAGAGAGAGAGAGAGAGAGAGCCTATTAGGCCATCAGATCTGTTTAAAAGCTTTCAACACTTCCCATAGATTGGATCATATTTTTATTGTGCGTTTTTTATGACTATAGCCCTCTCTCTCTCTCTCTCTCTCTCTCTCTCTCTCCTCTCTCTCTCTCTCTCTCTCTCTCTCTCTCTCTCTCTGTGGATGGACTAAAAAGTATTTGAGACATCCAAAATCCTAGTAACTCCTTGTCCTCTCTCTCTCTCTCTCTCTCTCTCTCTCTCTCCTCTCTCTCTCTCTCTCTCTCTCTCTCTGGATGGACTAAAAAGTATTTGAGAGTTCCAAAATCCTAGTAACTCCTTGTAGCTCTCTCTCTCTCTCTCTCTCTCTCCTCCTCTCTCTCTCCTCTCTCTCTCTCTCTCTATCTGTGTGTGTGTGTGTGCTGGCAGACCCACTACAGTACAGTGATCTGAAAGTCCTCATTAGAGTCTGGCATCAGTGAGAATTGGAAATTAGAAAGCGCTAACAATGTATGTACTATAGAACCTTACTCAGGAGGAAGTTCTTCGTACGAAAAGGAAAAGTTATCCAAAGAAAGAAATTATGATTAGGTCTTTGATTAGACGAATTGCCTCGATTAAAAGTCACCGTGAAGGGAAACGATAAAAGGTAATAATATTAATATTTGCTACTATCTAAACAAAAATGAGGCTCCTAGCTATTATATTTATCGAGTAACTCGTGATTGCAAACTGAAAATTATCAATCGTGATTTCTGCAACATTTTATAAATGGCACTTGGTATGTTTCTCGATTGAAAGACTCATATTAGAATTGGCGCGAATTGGGAAGACGAACTATTTTAGTGTATTTAGTTATGAACACTGTAGATAATTGGTTGGGGTAAAGAATCCACTTAATGAAAATTTAGGGTTTATATTTATAAATATTGCATAAGACCTGTGCCACTTAAATTACAGACCTCCCTATGTATACTGCTATTAGATACTGCCTATTTTGGTCTCCTAGTTAGGCAATTTTTTCATACAATTTTAATTTTTGTGAATATATATATATATATATATATATATATATATATATACATATATATATGTATATATACATACATACATATATATAGTATGTGTTGTGTGTATATATACTATATATGTATATACATATATATATGTATATATATATACTGTATGTGTGTTTATATACTATATATTTATACACACACACACACATATATATATATAATATATATATATATATATATATATATATATATATATATATATATATACACACATATACTTATAAATGAATATGTGTACATATGATATACACACACACACACATATATATATATATATATATATATATATATATATATATTATAATATATATATATATACATATATATGTATATATATGTATATTTTATATATATATATATATATATATATATATATATATATATATATATTTATATATATACATGATCGTGTATATATAGACATACTACAAACAAAGATGTATGTGTACGAGTATCGACCAACATGCACCGAGTTTGACGATTCGATCCCGAATAACATCATAATCCTTTGCATTCTTTCAGTAATAACTTTTGTAATCAAGACTTCCTCTTCTCAAAGTTTGGTTGGAATAAGACCACATTTTTTCTCCTGTCCAATTCGGGAGAATAATAGATACGAGGAATTTCTTTTGTTTGATATTCTTGACAAAAATGTAAATATTGGCGGTTTGCGCATATTAAATTCTTCGTTTTTCCAACCTGGATTTACTGTATGTGAGTCACAGATGTTGTTATTGTGTTAAAAATTGGAAAGTATTAAATGTTTTAGCCTTTGTTTATATTATAGTTGAATCAGTAGAACTTCCAAAGTTCAAACTCGCAGCAAATGTTTTTATGTTGAACAGGCTTAGGGAAGTCCCTATATAATTTATAGATTAAATAATGTTCTAATATTGTTAATATTTTAAAAGTATTTTATTTTGAATTTTCATCACTTCTTATATCATTTATTTATTTACTTTATTTCCTTTCCTCACTGGGCTATTTTTTCCCTGTTGGAGCCCTTGGGCTTATAACATCTGCTTTTCCAACTAGGGTTGTAGCTTTGCTATTAATAATAATAATAATAATAATAATAATAATAATAATAATAATAATAATAATAAAAGAGTGTCAGATCGGACGCTTTGTTTTGGCACTTTTAAGAAGACGTTGTTTTGATTGCTTGTTGCCAGCAGGAATTGCATTTTTATAAATGATAATATTAATATTTATTATTTTTGTTATTGTTATTTTATCTTTATATTTATTCATGGAATTGTAGTTTTTATTATCATGCCAAATAATTATAAGAATTATACTTACAATGCCAAACATAACTCAAAAGGATTCAGTTATTTTTATTGTACAAAGATGACGAATAAGATCAATTCCTGACTTAGTCAACAGAAAATATTAATCTGATAATAATCTTTCTTCGAATAAGGCGATTGAGCATGATGCTTAATTAAAATAGAAATCAAATCTCTGCATTTATCACGTAGATCCTGATTGTTAATGAAAGAACCACACACTCATTTTCTTTGTTTGTCGTTTCTCGTGTTGGCTTTATACATGAAATTCATGGATTAATGCAACTTACATAATACCAAGTACATTGGGGCAAATCTGGTTGTTCTGAACTAAATTGCTTTAAAGGTCACTCATGAGTGGGAGAGACAATGAACTAATAATAATAATAATAATAATAATAATAATAATAATGATAATAATTCTAAAATTATTAATAATAATAATAATGATAATAATAATAATAATTATAAATCTTAAATTATTATTATTATTAATAATAATAATAATAATAATAATAATAATAATAATAATAATAATAATAATAATAATAATAATAATAATAATAATATATAATCATTTATGCATATGAACAGCACCAAGCCCACTCAAGTGAGGACCATGGAGAGCCAGGCAATGGTTGCTGATGACTCAGCAGGTAGACCTAAAGGCTCCCTCAAAAGCCCCCATCCTAGGACCACAAGGATGGTGAGGTTTCTGACATTACAAGAAACTATAGAGCTTCAGCGGGACTCTAACCCCTGTCCAGCAGATCGCCAGGCAGGGGTTAGGTACTATTCAGCGCCGCCAGCTCAGCGCCGCCAGGTCAGCGCCGCTGATTCAGCGCCGCCTGTTCAGTGCCTGGTCATTTCAGCGCCAAAAAAATTTAGCGACAGCCTTTCAGCGGCAGAAGTAATTTTATCTCTCTCTCTCTCTCTCTCTCTCTCTCTCTCTCTCCTCTCTCTCTCTCTCTCTCTCTCTCTCTCTCTCTCTTCACAGAGTAGTTTGTCTGATTAAAATATCTCAGGGACGTTTCCAAAAGACCACCAAACGCTAAATTTATTGCATTTTGGATATCAGGCTTAAGTGGGTCTCGAACTCTCGTCCAACATATTGCGAGAGAGGCACATTCTTCATCTTCACATGTATCCTTATATTATCTAATAGTGATAATGGGGACCCTATACTA
Source organism: Palaemon carinicauda (assembly GCF_036898095.1). Classification (NCBI taxonomy): domain Eukaryota; kingdom Metazoa; phylum Arthropoda; class Malacostraca; order Decapoda; family Palaemonidae; genus Palaemon; species Palaemon carinicauda. Next base: position 141,620,386 of record NC_090735.1, on the reverse strand, counting down.
TGTTTGACTATGATTCCAACATTAATTATATTAATAGTGGTGAAGCAATTCCACGTGGTTCTTTAAAATGTGTTAGAAAAAATAAAATGAAAATGAAAATAAAAATTCTCCATTTCAAGCCGTCGAAAATTATATTTGCTTCCCTATTTTTAAACGCCTGCTATTATGAGTGATATGGAATAGTAATAATAATAATAATAATAATAATAATAATAATAATAATAATAATAATAAATAATAAAATAATATTAATTAACACTAACAATGAGAAGAAGAATGTATAACCCAATTAAAGATGATGAAATGGTTTGTTACAGAGAAAACTCTCTCTCTCTCTCTCCTCTCTCTCTCTCTCTCTCTCTCTCTCTCTCTCTCTCTCCTCTCTCTCTCTCTCTCTCTCTCTCTCTCGCTACTAAATTTAATTTTATTTTATCCATTTCAGTTTCACTATAAAAGAATAAAACAAAGTCTATGGCTTATTAATAGCATTTACCGCCCCCGATTGTAAATAAAAACAAATTATTACAATTATCAATTAGAACTGGATGAATACATCCTTTCTTTAGGCCTTTTGTCTCTCGAGACTATTCATTAAAATTGTTATTATTCAAAATTCCTGCAGTACCTCGTTCTCACTTTCCCCCGTCCTTCTGGTGTCATCAAGATAAACGCCAGTCATCTTGCGACCACTTTTCGGAGGGGCCCACCTGATACAGCATTTAGGCGGCCTCTTGTACCATGGCCCCTTCTCTCACCTTTTCCATTTGGATGTCAGTCGAAAAGAGCGACTGTACCCCCCCCCCCCT
>NC_090735.1:141592092-141609592 GCF_036898095.1 Palaemon carinicauda | reverse complement strand
GAGAGAGGAGTGATGCTCCCACTAGTGTGGGATATTCAAGTTAAAAAAAGTTAAAGAGATTATTTTGGAAAAGAAAGGTTGAAGCTCTTCATTTGGGTAGTTTGCATAATGAAGTATATGTGTTACAGACTAACTAGCGATATGACAAATATAGAGATACGTAGAGGCATTGGGATGTATAAGATTCTAGGTAAAACTCATAGAATTCGTAGTTGTTAAAAGCGAGAAGAAAAAATTGAAAATCTTGAATATTGATGTAATGTTATTATTATTATTATTATTATTATTATTATTATTATTATTAGATAGTAGTAGTAGTAGTAGTAGTAGTAGTAGTAGTAGTAGCAGTAGCCCAAGTTACAATCCTTATTGGAAAAGCAAGATGCTATAAGCCCAAGGGTTCCAACAGGGAAAGATAGCCTAGTGAGGAAAGGAAACATGGAAATAAATAAACGAAATAAAAAAGTAGTGAAAAGGTGAAATTAAATATTTCAAAAAACATTAACAACATTAAAACATAATTCTTATATGGACTATAAAAAGGCTTATGTCAGCCTGTTCAACTTAAAAAAAAAAGAAAAAAAAAAACATTTGCTGCAAGTTTGAACTTCTGAAGTTGAGGCTTTAAAGGGAAATCGGAAAGGAGGGGTCTTAGAGAATTATTACTGAGAGAGGCTCCTAAGCTGTTATGGGAAGGGACGAACCTTATAAAGGCTTTGCAATGGAAGGGACCTATTATTCAGGATGTGCAACCCGAATGCGAAGAGGGCAGAGTTAGTGGAGAGATTCTATTTGAGACTGAATAAGTTTTTTTTGTGGAGAAGAAGTGTATTAAGTGGCTAATGTAGTTGAGATTCCATGCAGATAAGGTTTATCCACGAGTACGCGTTTGAAGGGTGAGTGGGGCAGTGGCCACTGTCTGGTTTACCCTGCGGCAACCCTTTTTTAGCTAAAACTACATAGTTTTTTAATAGGTTGTTACTTCACTTGCGCCACTACATTGGGGAATTATATATATATATATATAATATATATATATATTATATATATATATATGTGTGTGTGTGTGTGTGTGTGTGTGGTGTGTTTGTGTGTGTGTATAACGTGTAATTTGATAGTTGGTCCTTTTATGTGAAATATCACAATATATGTACTTTTTTATATATTTAGCTATATATATTTTTTGTCACTGAAATTTAAAGCAGGTTCCTTCTTTGATACTAAAAATGGTATTTGTGGATACGCTTGTGTGTGTGAGAGGAGAGAGAGAGAGAGGAGAGAGAGAGAGAGAGAGAGGAGAGAGTAGAGAGGAGAGAGAGAGAGGAGAGAGAGAGAGAGCATCTATTTTCTGTACCTAAATATTGAGTTTGCATGCATTTTAATGTATCAATTGCCAATAGCTAGAGTACTACCTCAATGAAAAACCGTATGCATCCAGGGGGTTTAGCATTGCTCTTTCTCTAGCCCCTTGAAATAAAAATACCCTTTTGTCTACAGCTCCCCCAGAGGCCTCGGCCGTTCATTAAACCGCTATTTGAAACAGGCAACAGCATCCCCTCCTCAAGTTGCCAGGTTTTCCAAATGAGAAAGGCGAACGTCTAATCAACTGCAGCTTTAAAAGGCCAACCTAATAGTAGCAAAAGGCAGAAAATATAGCATTTAAAGCTAACCAATTTCAAAAAGGCCATATTTAGGTATCTGGCAACGAAAAAAAGGTGAAATGTTGAACCTTTTGGCCCGAAAAAGGCCAATCTGCCAACTTTGGCGTCCTCCTCCTCCTGATCCAAGGACCATTCACGCCGGCAAAGTGTACGAGGTAAAATGTCACTCTTTAGTGAAGAGCAGTAGCAGCAGCCAGCGGCTTTTCTCCAGCCCTCAGGGGGATTACCTGCCTCGCTCAGGCTTACGAGAAGTGTATGGGGCCTCTGTTGGGCCTATGACAATGCTGTGGCTTTGGAATTTTATACCTTTCTCTTTTCGTCTCGAGAGAGCCCATGAGATCAGCTGCAATGAGCTCTGTGTTGGTTTGGCTTCAGTGGTTATTTATGGGTTTATTATAGATGAAATTGAACTTGATCAATATTTCTAGAAGGATAGAACATGTACAGCTTCAATTATTTCCGGTACACTTCAGTAGAAGGTAATGAGACGTCAGTGTACCGGAATTAATGAAGCCAACTGTACAGTTTAATTTGTCGTAAAAGTTTAGGGAGGTTTTTGTATGTGGGTTGGGGGGTGGGGGGGGGGGAGATTGGTTCGTGAAAAGATGAATGATATAGTGAATGAAGACGGAGAAAAACAGAATAGACCATGAAAGGGCCGCTTGTTATTTGAGGCGTAATCTTTTGTGGCAGAAATTTCAATATGGGCCAAAAGGGAAAGTCTATGGCGAGAGCTCTGAAAGGAAAGGAAACTAATTTAATGGAATCTACTTTTAGACTTTGCTAGAAAGAAGTTCTTTAGTGGGTGGTTCTTTATTACGTTTTAATTCATTTATTTTGAAGAGGAGGTGTTATCTTGGGCGATTGAAGAGTTCACCACAATACCTCATTTTACTTGGTTGTTGTGGCCTGATTGGTAACGTCCTCTGCCTGGTGTTTGCCAGTCGGGGGGGTTCGAGTCCCGATCAGACTCGTTAGTGCCTTTAGTTTCTGCAACCTTACTATCATTGTGAGCTATGGTTTGTGGGGTTTGGGAGAGCCTATAAGGTCTATCAGCTAAGTCATCAACAGCCATTGCTTAGCCCTCCCTGGTTCTAACTTGGGTGGAGAGGGGGTCTTGGGCGCTGATCATATGATATATGGTCAGTCTTTAGGGGATTGTCCTTCCTAATAGGGTAATGTCACTGTCCCTTGCCTCTGCCATTAATGAGTGGCCTTTAAACCTTTAAACCCGTCCTTTGGAATGTCTTGATTTTGAGGTGAAATTTGATTGTGCATTTAAATTTATAGACACTGTAACTGTTGGAAGCTGTCATTTGTTTTAAAAAGTACATACGTGTATGTCTTTAGTCAAACTCTTAGTTCAATAAGTTAAAAAAAGCAAAAGAGAATGATTAAAATATCGATATTAACGCCTACTGCTATAAACAACAGAAAGGGAAACAGTTTTTTATGGAATGTTTTATGAACCACTGATTCGGATAACAGCTGTTATCCTGGAATTCCATTCTCTCTCTCTCTCTCTCTCTCTCCTCTCTCTCTCCTCTCTCTCCTCTCTCTCCTCTCTCCTCTCTCTCTCACTCTCTCTCTCTCTCCTCTCTCTCAGATGAATCTACCTTTCAAAGAATGACAACAGACAACATTATGTTGGAAAAAATCTAAACAACAAATATTTTAGTTGGAATGATGTATACAAGGTCTCGGGAATCAAAATGGTCCCTGTTAATAAAAGGCAAGACAAATTTTCTGACAGAATTTATTCGTATTCGTTGGAGAGTCAAATTTCTGTACTATTGATTTTAAATTAGGGTAAACATAATATGACATAACACATTAACTCAAATAGGAAAAGAAGGGATAATTACCGTCAGTACTTTTCTCTTTTTTTTAAATTTTGGATAACTATTTTTTTTACTGATTCTTCTTTGGATCAAATCACCTAATCACCTCCCCTCAGATTTTATAACTTTTTATCATTTTATCATTTATCACTTTAAGCAATTGTCAATAACAACATTGTTAAAAGGCTAATGGAAAACAAAATCATTTTGGGACCATCTCGGTACTAATACCAAAAGAAAAAAAAAAAGTTAATGGCCCATCTGATCAATATCATGGCAGTCTGTGGTCAAAGTCGCTTCGACGCCAGATAAAGAAAACAAATTAATCATCCATCATCATCGACATCAAAATACAGCAGATCGACGTCAACATCTTCATTTTCGCTTCTCCCTCCCTCTTCCTCTTACTCCTCTTCTTCCTTTTTCGTATTCTTCTTTTTCCATTTATTCCTTTTCACCCCAACATTTTTTCCTCTCTCCCTCGCCCACTTACCCCACAAATCGCCACCCCCCCCCCCCTCTCCTCTCTCTCCTCTCTCTCTCCCTCTCTCTCTCTCTCCTCTCTCCTCTCTCTCTCTCGTCTCTCTCTCTCTCTCTCTCAAATGAATCTACTTTCCAAAGGATGACAAGAAACAACGCTATGTTGTAAAAACTCTAAACAACGAATATTCCAGTTTGAACGATATATACAACATTTTCTTCCTCCATGTTCGAAGAGAATTTATGAATCCCCCTTTTCTTTCTCCATGTTCCATGAGAATTTGAGAATGCCCTGTTCTTCCACCAAGTTCCAAAAGAATACGAGAATCCCATTTCTTCCTCCATGTTCCAAGAGAATTTGAGAATCTCATTTTCTTCCTCCATGTTCCAAGAGAATTTGAGAATTCCATTATCCTCCTCCATGTTCTGAGAGATTTTGAGAATCCACTTTTCTTCCTCCATTTTCCAAGAGTATTTGAGAATCCCCTTTTCTTCGTCCATGTTCCAAGAGAATTTGAGAATCCCATTTCCCTCCTTCATGTTCCAAGAGAATTTGAGAATCTCATTTTCTTCCTCCATGTTCCAAGAGAATTTGAGAATTCCATTATCCTCCTCCATGTTCTAAGAGATTTTGAGAATCTTCTTTTCTTCCTCCATTTTCCAAGAGTATTTGAGAATCCCCTTTTCTTCGTCCATGTTCCAAGAGAATTTGATAATCCCATTTCCCTCCTCCATGTTCCAAGAGAATTTGAGAATCTCATTTTCTTCCTCCATGTTCCAAGAGAATTTGAGAATTCCATTATCTCCTCCATGTTCTAAGAGATTTTGAGAATCTTCTTTTCTTCCTCCATTTTCCAAGAGTATTTGAGAATCCCCTTTTCTTCCTCCATGTTCCAAGAGAATTTGAGAATCTCCCTTTCTTCCTCCATGTTCCAAGTGAATATGAGAGTCCTATTTTCCGCCTCCATGTTCCAAGAGAATTTGAGAATCCCTTTTCTTCCTTCATGTTCGAAGAGAATTTGAGAATCCCTTTTCTTCCTCCATGTTCGAAGAGAATTTGAAAATCTCCTTTTATTCCTCCATGTTCGAAGAGAATTTGAGAATCTCCTTTTCTTCCTCCATGTTCGAAGAGAATTTGAGAATCCCCTTTTCTTCCTCCATGTTCGAAGAGAATTTGAGAATCCCCTTTTCTTCCTCCATGTTCCAAGAGAATTTGAGAATCCCCTTTTCTTCCTCCATGTTCCAAGAGAATTTGAGAATCTCCCTTTCTTCCTCCATGTTCGAAGAGAATTTGAGAATCCCCTTTTCTTCCTCCATGTTCGAAGAGAATTTGAGAATCCCCTTTTCTTCCTCCATGTTCGAAGAGAATTTGAGAATCCCCTTTTCTTCCTCCATGTTCCAAGAGAATTTGAGAATCCCCTTTTCTTCCTCCATGTTCCAAGAGAATTTGAAAATCTCCTTTTATTCCTCCATGTTCGAAGAGAATTTGAGAATCTCCTTTTCTTCCTCCATGTTCGAAGAGAATTTGAGAATCCCCTTTTCTTCCTCCATGTTCGAAAAGAATTTGAGAATCCCCTTTTCTTCCTCCATGTTCGAAGAGAATTTGAGAATCCTCTTTTCTTCCTCCATGTTCGAAGAGAATTTGAGAATCCCCTTTTCTTCCTCCATGTTCCAAGTGAATATGAGAGTCCTATTTTCCGCCTCCATGTTCCAAGGGAATTTGAGAATCCCTTTTCTTCCTTCATGTTCGAAGAGAATTTGAGAATCCGCTTTTCTTCCTCCATGTTCGAAGAGAATTTGAGAATCTCCTTTTCTTCCTCCATGTTCGAAGAGAATTTGAGAATCCCCTTTTCTTCCTCCATGTTCGAAGAGAATTTGAGAATCCCCTTTTCTTCCTCCATGTTCGAAGAGAATTTGAGAATCCCCTTTTCTTCCTCCATGTTCGAAGAGAATGTGAGAATCTCCTTTTCTTCTTCCATGTTCCAAGTGAATATGAGAATCCTATTTTCCTCCTCCATGTTCCAAGAGAATTGGAGAATCCATTTTCCTCTTCCATGTTCCAAGAGAATGTGAGAATCCCTTTTCTTCTTTCATGTTCGAAGAGAATTTGAGAATCCCCTTTTCTTCCTCCATTTTCGAAGAGAATTTGAGAATCTCCTTTTCTTCCTCCATGTTGCAAGTGAATATGAGAATCCTATTTTCCTCTTCCATGTTCCAAGAGAATGTGAGAATCCCCTTTTCTTCCTCCATGTTCGAAGAGAATTTGAGAATCTCCTTTTCTTCCTCCATGTTGCAAGTGAATATGAGAATCCTATTTTCCTCTTCCATGTTCCAAGAGAATGTGAGAATCCCCTTTTCTTCCTCCATGTTCGAAGAGAATTTGAGAATCCCCTTTTCTTCCTCCATGTTCGAAGAGAATTTGAGAATCTCCTTTTCTTCCTCCATGTTGCAAGTGAATATGAGAATCCTATTTTCCTCTTCCATGTTCCAAGAGAATGTGAGAATCCCCTTTTCTTCCTCCATGTTCGAAGAGAATTTGAGAATCTCCTTTTCTTCCTCCATGTTCCAAGAGAATGTGAGAATCCCTTTTCTTCTTTCATGTTCGAAGAGAATTTGAGAATCCCCTTTTCTTCCTCCATTTTCGAAGAGAATTTGAGAATCTCCTTTTCTTCCTCCATGTTGCAAGTGAATATGAGAATCCTATTTTCCTCTTCCATGTTCCAAGAGAATGTGAGAATCCCCTTTTCTTCCTCCATGTTCGAAGAGAATTTGAGAATCTCCTTTTCTTCCTCCATGTTGCAAGTGAATATGAGAATCCTATTTTCCTCTTCCATGTTCCAAGAGAATGTGAGAATCCCCTTTTCTTCCTCCATGTTCGAAGAGAATTTGAGAATCCCCTTTTCTTCCTCCATGTTCGAAGAGAATTTGAGAATCTCCTTTTCTTCCTCCATGTTGCAAGTGAATATGAGAATCCTATTTTCCTCTTCCATGTTCCAAGAGAATTTGAGAATCCCCTTTTCTTCCTCCATGTTCGAAGAGAATTTGAGAATCCCCTTTTCTTCCTCCATGTTCGAAGAGAATTTGAGAATCCCCTTTTCTTCCTCCATGTTCGAAGAGAACTTGAGAATCTCCTTTTCTTCCTCCATGTTGCAAGTGAATATGAGAATCCTATTTTCCTCTTCCATGTTCCAAGAGAATGTGAGAATCCCCTTTTCTTCCTCCATGTTCGAAGAGAATTTGAGAATCTCCTTTTCTTCCTCCCTGTTCCAAGAGAATGTGAGAATCCCTTTTCTTCTTTCATGTTCGAAGAGAATTTGAGAATCCCCTTTTCTTCCTCCATTTTCGAAGAGAATTTGAGAATCTCCTTTTCTTCCTCCATGTTGCAAGTGAATATGAGAATCCTATATTCCTCTTCCATGTTCCAAGAGAATGTGAGAATCCCCTTTTCTTCCTCCATGTTCGAAGAGAATTTGAGAATCTCCTTTTCTTCCTCCATGTTGCAAGTGAATATGAGAATCCTATTTTCCTCTTCCATGTTCCAAGAGAATGTGAGAATCCCCTTTTCTTCCTCCATGTTCGAAGAGAATTTGAGAATCTCCTTTTCTTCCTCCATGTTGCAAGTGAATATGAGAACCCTATTTTCCTCTTCCATGTTCCAAGAGAATGTGAGAATCCCCTTTTCTTCCTCCATGTTCGAAGAGAATTTGAGAATCCCCTTTTCTTCCTCCATGTTCGAAGAGAATTTGAGAATCTCCTTTTCTTCCTCCATGTTGCAAGTGAATATGAGAATCCTATTTTCCTCTTCCATGTTCCAAGAGAATGTGAGAATCCCCTTTTCTTCCTCCATGTTCCAAGAGAATTTGAGAATCCCCTTTTCTTCCTCCATGTTCGAAGAGAATTTGAGAATCCCCTTTTCTTCCTCCATGTTCGAAGAGAATTTGAGAATCTCCTTTTCTTCCTCCATGTTGCAAGTGAATATGAGAATCCTATTTTCCTCTTCCATGTTCCAAGAGAATGTGAGAATCCCCTTTTCTTCCTCCATGTTCGAAGAGAATTTGAGAATCTCCTTTTCTTCCTCCATGTTCCAAGAGAATGTGAGAATCCCTTTTCTTCTTTCATGTTCGAAGAGAATTTGAGAATCCCCTTTTCTTCCTCCATTTTCGAAGAGAATTTGAGAATCTCCTTTTCTTCCTCCATGTTGCAAGTGAATATGAGAATCCTTTTTTCCTCTTCCATGTTCCAAGAGAATGTGAGAATCCCCTTTTCTTCCTCCATGTTCGAAGAGAATTTGAGAATCTCCTTTTCTTCCTCCATGTTGCAAGTGAATATGAGAATCCTATTTTCCTCTTCCATGTTCCAAGAGAATGTGAGAATCCCCTTTTCTTCCTCCATGTTCGAAGAGAATTTGAGAATCCCCTTTTCTTCCTCCATGTTCGAAGAGAATTTGAGAATCTCCTTTTCTTCCTCCATGTTGCAAGTGAATATGAGAATCCTATTTTCCTCTTCCATGTTCCAAGAGAATGTGAGAATCCCCTTTTCTTCCTCCATGTTCGAAGAGAATTTGAGAATCTCCTTTTCTTTCTCCATGTTCCAAGTTAATATGAGAATCCTATTATCCTCCTCCATGTTCCAAGTGAATGTGAGAATCCCTTTTCTTACTTCATGTTCGAAGAGAATTTGAGAATCCCCTTTTCTTCCTTTATGTTCCAAGAGAATTTGAGAATCCATTTTCCTCCTCCATGTTCCAAGTGAATGTGAGAATCCCTTTTCTTCCTTCATGTTCGAAGAGAATTTGAGAATCCCCTTTTCTTCCTCCATGTTCGAAGAGAATTTGAGAATCTCCTTTTCTTCCTCCATGTTCCAAGTGAATATGAGAATTCTATTTTCCTCCTCCATGTTCCAAGAGAATTTGAGAATCCCATTTTCTTTTTCCATGTTCCAAGAGAATTTGAGAATCCATTTTCCTCCTCCATGTTCCAAGAGAATTTGAGAATCCCATTTTCTTTCTCCATGTTCGAAGAGAATTTGAGAATCTCCTTTTCTTCCTCCATGTTGCAAGTGAATATGAGAATCCTATTTTCCTCTTCCATGTTCCAAGAGAATGTGAGAATCCCCTTTTCTTCCTCCATGTTCGAAGAGAATTTGAGAATCCCCTTTTCTTCCTCCATTTTCGAAGAGAATTTGAGAATCTCCTTTTCTTCCTCCATGTTGCAAGTGAATATGAGAATCCTATATTCCTCTTCCATGTTCCAAGAGAATGTGAGAATCCCCTTTTCTTCCTCCATGTTCGAAGAGAATTTGAGAATCTCCTTTTCTTCCTCCATGTTGCAAGTGAATATGAGAATCCTATTTTCCTCTTCCATGTTCCAAGAGAATGTGAGAATCCCCTTTTCTTCCTCCATGTTCGAAGAGAATTTGAGAATCTCCTTTTCTTCCTCCATGTTGCAAGTGAATATGAGAACCCTATTTTCCTCTTCCATGTTCCAAGAGAATGTGAGAATCCCCTTTTCTTCCTCCATGTTCGAAGAGAATTTGAGAATCCCCTTTTCTTCCTCCATGTTCGAAGAGAATTTGAGAATCTCCTTTTCTTCCTCCATGTTGCAAGTGAATATGAGAATCCTATTTTCCTCTTCCATGTTCCAAGAGAATGTGAGAATCCCCTTTTCTTCCTCCATGTTCGAAGAGAATTTGAGAATCTCCTTTTCTTCCTCCATGTTCCAAGAGAATGTGAGAATCCCTTTTCTTCTTTCATGTTCGAAGAGAATTTGAGAATCCCCTTTTCTTCCTCCATTTTCGAAGAGAATTTGAGAATCTCCTTTTCTTCCTCCATGTTGCAAGTGAATATGAGAATCCTTTTTTCCTCTTCCATGTTCCAAGAGAATGTGAGAATCCCCTTTTCTTCCTCCATGTTCGAAGAGAATTTGAGAATCTCCTTTTCTTCCTCCATGTTGCAAGTGAATATGAGAATCCTATTTTCCTCTTCCATGTTCCAAGAGAATGTGAGAATCCCCTTTTCTTCCTCCATGTTCGAAGAGAATTTGAGAATCCCCTTTTCTTCCTCCATGTTCGAAGAGAATTTGAGAATCTCCTTTTCTTCCTCCATGTTGCAAGTGAATATGAGAATCCTATTTTCCTCTTCCATGTTCCAAGAGAATGTGAGAATCCCCTTTTCTTCCTCCATGTTCGAAGAGAATTTGAGAATCTCCTTTTCTTTCTCCATGTTCCAAGTTAATATGAGAATCCTATTATCCTCCTCCATGTTCCAAGTGAATGTGAGAATCCCTTTTCTTACTTCATGTTCGAAGAGAATTTGAGAATCCCCTTTTCTTCCTTTATGTTCCAAGAGAATTTGAGAATCCATTTTCCTCCTCCATGTTCCAAGTGAATGTGAGAATCCCTTTTCTTCCTTCATGTTCGAAGAGAATTTGAGAATCCCCTTTTCTTCCTCCATGTTCGAAGAGAATTTGAGAATCTCCTTTTCTTCCTCCATGTTCCAAGTGAATATGAGAATTCTATTTTCCTCCTCCATGTTCTAAGAGAATTTGAGAATCCCATTTTCTTTTTCCATGATCCAAGAGAATTTGAGAATCCATTTTCCTCCTCCATGTTCCAAGAGAATTTGAGAATCCCATTTTCTTTCTCCATGTTCGAAGAGAATTTGAGAATCTCCTTTTCTTCCTCCATGTTGCAAGTGAATATGAGAATCCTATTTTCCTCTTCCATGTTCCAAGAGAATGTGAGAATCCCCTTTTCTTCCTCCATGTTCGAAGAGAATTTGAGAATCCCCTTTTCTTCCTCCATGTTCGAAGAGAATTTGAGAATCTCCTTTTCTTCCTCCATGTTGCAAGTGAATATGAGAATCCTATTTTCCTCTTCCATGTTCCAAGATAATGTGAGAATCCCCTTTTCTTCCTCCATGTTCGAAGAGAATTTGAGAATCCCCTTTTCTTCCTCCATGTTCGAAGAGAATTTGAGAATCTCCTTTTCTTTCTCCATGTTCCAAGTTAATATGAGAATCCTATTATCCTCCTCCATGTTCCAAGTGAAGGTGAGAATCCCTTTTCTTCCTTCATGTTCGAAGAGAATTTGAGAATCCCCTTTTCTTCCTTTATGTTCCAAGAGAATTTGAGAATCCATTTTCCTCCTCCATGTTCCAAGTGAATGTGAGAATCCCTTTTCTTACTTCATGTTCGAAGAGAATTTGAGAATCCCCTTTTCTTCCTTTATGTTCCAAGAGAATTGGAGAATCCATTTTCCTCCTCCATGTTCCAAGAGAATGTGAGAATCCCTTTTCTTCTTTCATGTTCGAAGAGAATTTGAGAATCCCCTTTTCTTCCTCCATGTTCGAAGAGAATTTGAGAATCTCCTTTTCTTCCTCCATGTTGCAAGTGAATATGAGAATCCTATTTTCCTCTTCCATCTTCCAAGAGAATGTGAGAATCCCCTTTTCCTCCTCCATGTTCGAAGAGAATTTGAGAATCCCCTTTTCTTCCTCCATGTTCGAAGAGAATGTGAGAATCTCCTTTTCTTCCTCCATGTTCGAAGAGAATTTGAGAATCCCCTTTTCTTCCTCCATGTTCGAAGAGAATTTGAGAATCCCCTTTTCTTCCTCCATGTTCGAAGAGAATTTGAGAATCCTCTTTTCTTCCTCCATGTTCGAAGAGAATTTGAGAATCCCCTTTTCTTCCTCCATGTTCCAAGTGAATATGAGAGTCCTATTTTCCGCCTCCATGTTCCAAGGGAATTTGAGAATCCCTTTTCTTCCTTCATGTTCGAAGAGAATTTGAGAATCCGCTTTTCTTCCTCCATGTTCGAAGAGAATTTGAGAATCTCCTTTTCTTCCTCCATGTTCGAAGAGAATTTGAGAATCCCCTTTTCTTCCTCCATGTTCGAAGAGAATTTGAGAATCCCCTTTTCTTCCTCCATGTTCGAAGAGAATTTGAGAATCCCCTTTTCTTCCTCCATGTTCGAAGAGAATGTGAGAATCTCCTTTTCTTCTTCCATGTTCCAAGTGAATATGAGAATCCTATTTTCCTCCTCCATGTTCCAAGAGAATTGGAAAATCCATTTTCCTCTTCCATGTTCCAAGAGAATGTGAGAATCCCTTTTCTTCTTTCATGTTCGAAGAGAATTTGAGAATCCCCTTTTCTTCCTCCATTTTCGAAGAGAATTTGAGAATCTCCTTTTCTTCCTCCATGTTGCAAGTGAATATGAGAATCCTATTTTCCTCTTCCATGTTCCAAGAGAATGTGAGAATCCCCTTTTCTTCCTCCATGTTCGAAGAGAATTTGAGAATCTCCTTTTCTTCCTCCATGTTGCAAGTGAATATGAGAATCCTATTTTCCTCTTCCATGTTCCAAGAGAATGTGAGAATCCCCTTTTCTTCCTCCATGTTCGAAGAGAATTTGAGAATCCCCTTTTCTTCCTCCATGTTCGAAGAAAATTTGAGAATCTCCTTTTCTTCCTCCATGTTGCAAGTGAATATGAGAATCCTATTTTCCTCTTCCATGTTCCAAGAGAATGTGAGAATCCCCTTTTCTTCCTCCATGTTCGAAGAGAATTTGAGAATCTCCTTTTCTTCCTCCATGTTCCAAGAGAATGTGAGAATCCCTTTTCTTCTTTCATGTTCGAAGAGAATTTGAGAATCCCCTTTTCTTCCTCCATGTTGCAAGTGAATATGAGAATCCTATTTTCCTCTTCCATGTTCCAAGAGAATGTGAGAATCCCCTTTTCTTCCTCCATGTTCGAAGAGAATTTGAGAATCTCCTTTTCTTCCTCCATGTTGCAAGTGAATATGAGAATCCTATTTTCCTCTTCCATGTTCCAAGAGAATGTGAGAATCCCCTTTTCTTCCTCCATGTTCGAAGAGAATTTGAGAATCCCCTTTTCTTCCTCCATGTTCGAAGAGAATTTGAGAATCTCCTTTTCTTCCTCCATGTTGCAAGTGAATATCAGAATCCTATTTTCCTCTTCCATGTTCCAAGAGAATGTGAGAATCCCCCTTTCTTCCTCCATGTTCGAAGAGAATTTGAGAATCCCCTTTTCTTCCTCCATGTTCGAAGAGAATTTGAGAATCCCCTTTTCTTCCTCCATGTTCGAAGAGAACTTGAGAATCTCCTTTTCTTCCTCCATGTTGCAAGTGAATATGAGAATCCTATTTTCCTCTTCCATGTTCCAAGAGAATGTGAGAATCCCCTTTTCTTCCTCCATGTTCGAAGAGAATTTGAGAATCTCCTTTTCTTCCTCCATGTTCCAAGAGAATGTGAGAATCCCTTTTCTTCTTTCATGTTCGAAGAGAATTTGAGAATCCCCTTTTCTTCCTCCATTTTCGAAGAGAATTTGAGAATCTCCTTTTCTTCCTCCATGTTGCAAGTGAATATGAGAATCCTATATTCCTCTTCCATGTTCCAAGAGAATGTGAGAATCCCCTTTTCTTCCTCCATGTTCGAAGAGAATTTGAGAATCTCCTTTTCTTCCTCCATGTTGCAAGTGAATATGAGAATCCTATTTTCCTCTTCCATGTTCCAAGAGAATGTGAGAATCCCCTTTTCCTCCATGTTCGAAGAGAATTTGAGAATCTCCTTTTCTTCCTCCATGTTGCAAGTGAATATGAGAACCCTATTTTCCTCTTCCATGTTCCAAGAGAATGTGAGAATCCCCTTTTCTTCCTCCATGTTCGAAGAGAATTTGAGAATCCCCTTTTCTTCCTCCATGTTCGAAGAGAATTTGAGAATCTCCTTTTCTTCCTCCATGTTGCAAGTGAATATGAGAATCCTATTTTCCTCTTCCATGTTCCAAGAGAATGTGAGAATCCCCTTTTCTTCCTCCATGTTCGAAGAGAATTTGAGAATCCCCTTTTCTTCCTCCATGTTCGAAGAGAATTTGAGAATCCCCTTTTCTTCCTCCATGTTCGAAGAGAATTTGAGAATCTCCTTTTCTTCCTCCATGTTGCAAGTGAATATGAGAATCCTATTTTCCTCTTCCATGTTCCAAGAGAATGTGAGAATCCCCTTTTCTTCCTCCATGTTCGAAGAGAATTTGAGAATCTCCTTTTCTTCCTCCATGTTCCAAGAGAATGTGAGAATCCCTTTTCTTCTTTCATGTTCGAAGAGAATTTGAGAATCCCCTTTTCTTCCTCCATTTTCGAAGAGAATTTGAGAATCTCCTTTTCTTCCTCCATGTTGCAAGTGAATATGAGAATCCTATTTTCCTCTTCCATGTTCCAAGAGAATGTGAGAATCCCCTTTTCTTCCTCCATGTTCGAAGAGAATTTGAGAATCTCCTTTTCTTCCTCCATGTTGCAAGTGAATATGAGAATCCTATTTTCCTCTTCCATGTTCCAAGAGAATGTGAGAATCCCCTTTTCTTCCTCCATGTTCGAAGAGAATTTGAGAATCCCCTTTTCTTCCTCCATGTTCGAAGAGAATTTGAGAATCTCCTTTTCTTCCTCCATGTTGCAAGTGAATATGAGAATCCTATTTTCCTCTTCCATGTTCCAAGAGAATGTGAGAATCCCCTTTTCTTCCTCCATGTTCGAAGAGAATTTGAGAATCTCCTTTTCTTTCTCCATGTTCCAAGTTAATATGAGAATCCTATTATCCTCCTCCATGTTCCAAGTGAATGTGAGAATCCCTTTTCTTACTTCATGTTCGAAGAGAATTTGAGAATCCCCTTTTCTTCCTTTATGTTCCAAGAGAATTTGAGAATCCATTTTCCTCCTCCATGTTCCAAGTGAATGTGAGAATCCCTTTTCTTCCTTCATGTTCGAAGAGAATTTGAGAATCCCCTTTTCTTCCTCCATGTTCGAAGAGAATTTGAGAATCTCCTTTTCTTCCTCCATGTTGCAAGTGAATATGAGAATTCTATTTTCCTCCTCCATGTTCCAAGAGAATTTGAGAATCCCATTTTCTTTTTCCATGTTCCAAGAGAATTTGAGAATCCATTTTCCTACTCCATGTTCCAAGAGAATTTGAGAATCCCATTTTCTTTCTCCATGTTCGAAGAGAATTTGAGAATCTCCTTTTCTTCCTCCATGTTGCAAGTGAATATGAGAATCCTATTTTCCTCTTCCATGTTCCAAGAGAATGAGAATCCCCTTTTCTTCCTCCATGTTCGAAGAGAATTTGAGAATCCCCTTTTCTTCCTCCATGTTCGAAGAGAATTTGAGAATCTCCTTTTCTTCCTCCATGTTGCAAGTGAATATGAGAATCCTATTTTCCTCTTCCATGTTCCAAGAGAATGTGAGAATCCCCTTTTCTTCCTCCATGTTCGAAGAGAATTTGAGAATCCCCTTTTCTTCCTCCATGTTCGAAGAGAATTTGAGAATCTCCTTTTCTTTCTCCATGTTCCAAGTTAATATGAGAATCCTATTATCCTCCTCCATGTTCCAAGTGAAGGTGAGAATCCCTTTTCTTCCTTCATGTTCGAAGAGAATTTGAGAATCCCCTTTTCTTCCTTTATGTTCCAAGAGAATTTGAGAATCCATTTTCCTCCTCCATGTTCCAAGTGAATGTGAGAATCCCTTTTCTTACTTCATGTTCGAAGAGAATTTGAGAATCCCCTTTTCTTCCTTTATGTTCCAAGAGAATTGGAGAATCCATTTTCCTCCTCCATGTTCCAAGAGAATGTGAGAATCCCTTTTCTTCTTTCATGTTCGAAGAGAATTTGAGAATCCCCTTTTCTTCCTCCATGTTCGAAGAGAATTTGAGAATCTCCTTTTCTTCCTCCATGTTGCAAGTGAATATGAGAATCCTATTTTCCTCTTCCATCTTCCAAGAGAATGTGAGAATCCCCTTTTCCTCCTCCATGTTCGAAGAGAATTTGAGAATCCCCTTTTCTTCCTCCATGTTCGAAGAGAATTTGAGAATCCCCTTTTCTTCCTCCATGTTCGAAGAGAATTTGAGAATCCCCTTTTCTTCCTCCATGTTCCAAGAGAATTTGAGAATCCCCTTTTCTTCTTTCATGTTCGAAGAGAATTTGAGAATCCCCTTTTCTTCCTTTATGTTCCAAGAGAATTTGAGAATCCATTTTCCTCCTCCATGTTCCAAGTGAATGTGAGAATCCCTTTTCTTCCTTCATGTTCGAAGAGAATTTGAGAATCCCCTTTTCTTCCTTTATGTTCCAAGAGAATTTGAGAATCCATTTTCCTCCTCCATGTTCCAAGAGAATGTGAGAATCCCTTTTCTTCTTTCATGTTCGAAGAGAATTTGAGAATCCCCTTTTCTTCCTCCATGTTCGAAGAGAATTTGAGAATCTCCTTTTCTTCCTCCATGTTGCAAGTGAATATGAGAATCCTATTTTCCTCTTCCATGTTCCAAGAGAATGTGAGAATCCCCTTTTCCTCCTCCATGTTCGAAGAGAATTTGAGAATCCCCTTTTCTTCCTCCATGTTCGAAGAGAATTTGAGAATCCCCTTTTCTTCCTCCATGTTCGAAGAGAATTTGAGAATCCCCTTTTCTTCCTCCATGTTCCAAGAGAATTTGAGAATCCCCTTTTCTTTCTCCATGTTTCAAGTGAATATGAGAATCCTATTATCCTCCTCCATGTTCCAAGTGAATGTGAGAATCCCTTTTCTTCCTTCATGTTCGAAGAGAATGTGAGAATCCCCTTTTCTTCCTTTATGTTCCAAGAGAATTTGAGAATCCATTTTCCTCCTCCATGTTCCAAGAGAATTTGAGAATCCCCTTTTCTTCCTCCATGTTCGAAGAGAATTTGAGAATCCCCTTTTCTTCCTCCATGTTCGAAGAGAATTTGAGAATCCCCTTTTCTTCCTCCATGTTCCAAGAGAATTTGAGAATCCCCTTTTCTTTCTCCATGTTTCAAGTGAATATGAGAATCCTATTATCCTCCTCCATGTTCCAAGTGAATGTGAGAATCCCTTTTCTTCCTTCATGTTCGAAGAGATTTGAGAATCCCCTTTTCTTCCTTTATGTTCCAAGAGAATTTGAGAATCCATTTTCCTCCTCCATGTTCCAAGAGAATTGGAGAATCCCCTTTTCTTCCTTCATGTTCGAAGAGAATTTGAGAATCCCATTTTCTTCCTTCATGTTCGAAGAGAATTTGAGAATCCCATTTTCTTCCTTCATGTTCGAAGAGAATTTGAGAATCCCCTTTTCTTCCTCCATGTTCGAAGAGAGTATGAGAATCTCCTTTTCTTCCTCCATGTTCCAAGAGAATTTGAGAATCCCCTTTTCTTCCTCCATGTTCGAAGAGAGTATGTGAATCTCCTTTTCTTCCTCCATGTTCCAAGAGAATTTGAGAATCCCCTTTTCTTCCTCCATGTTCCAAGAGAATTTGAGAATCCCCTTTTCTTCCTCCATGTTCGAAGAGAGTATGTGAATCTCCTTTTCTTCCTCCATGTTCCAAGAGAATTTGAGAATCCCCTTTTCTTCCTCCATGTTCGAAGAGAGTATGAGAATCTCCTTTTCTTCCTCCATGTTCCAAGAGAATTTGAGAATCCCATTTTCTTCCTCCATGTTCCAAGAGAATTTGAGAATCCCCTTTTCTTCCTCCATGTTC
>NC_090735.1:141584592-141589592 GCF_036898095.1 Palaemon carinicauda | reverse complement strand
GGAATAGAGTGAATGAAATTGTACAAGGATTTAGAAGCTACTATATCAGAACTTCTATTTTGAATAAAACTTCATTCTCTTTTCTTCTTTATCATCATCATCATCATCATCATCTTTTCCGTATCTCTCACCCGTTCCCTTCCGTAGGCCCGCAAGGTTGCTTCGATAACGAAAACAAAAGTTGTTTTTGTCATTCTGACTGGCATCCGTCCCTTTTTGAACTCCTCGTGTTCCTAAAGTTTAATCAATCTTGTGAAGTTGGAGCAGCCTGTGCCGTGGAGTACTCCGGTTACATTTGTTAGTTTGTCGTTGTGTATGTGATAGCTTCCAAGATACTACTGTATTTGTCTATTTTATTCAAAATTGATGAATCTATGATTTGTACAGCACGTGTTTCGTACTCTTTCGTGCACTGTAATTCTATTGCTTTTTACAAATCTCTCGTTCTCCCCGTACGGTTAATAGGAAAACCTGTTTAAGCTGGCCATCGCATGTTTCACATTTTTAGAATTTATGTTACATAGTTGCCACCAACTGTTATTATTATTATTATTATTTGGTAAGCTACAACCCTAGTTGGAAAACCAAGATGCTATAAGCCCAGGGGTTCCAACAGGGAAAATAGCTCAGTGAGGAAAGGAAAAAAGGAAAAATAAAATATTTTAAGAAGAGCAACAATATTGAAATAAATATCACTTTATAAACTAAAAACGTTAACAAAACAAGAGTAAAAGCACAAGATATATAAGATAGAACAGTGTGCCCGAGTGTACCCTCAAGCATGAGAACTCTAACCCAAGAGAGTGGAAGACCATGATACAGAGGTTATGCCACTACCCAAGATTAGAGAAAAATCTAATCTTCTATCCTTACAAAGAGAAAAGTAGCCCCTGAACAATTACAGTGCAGTAAGAAGAATTGTTTGGTAATCTCAGTGCTGTCCGGTGTATGAGTACAGAGGAGAGTATGTAAAGAATAGGCCAGACTATTCGGTGTGTGAGTGTGTAGGCAAAAGGAAAATTGACCGTAACCAGAGAGAAAGATCCAATGTAGTACTGTCTGGCCAGTCAAAACACCCCATAACTCTCTAGTGGTAGTATCTCAACGGATACTCTATCTTGTTGAATAAAGTTGCTTACATCCACCTCGTCTCTGTTAGTACCTCGCAGCTCGCACAGATTGAAAGTACCTTTTTCCAAGCAGTCTAAATGGTTAAGGCGTATGTAGAGCCTTTATACTTAAAATTTGCTCTATCTATAAATGAAAAAAAAAATTACTGCTTTAATATTCGTGTGAAGAGAAGTAAAATTAAAGTCATAGAGCGCTAACCTACTTCACTTCAGGTTTACTACCTAAACAGAAGAATGGGCTCTCATGGTTGATGGTTTATGTCTAAAATCGTCTGTAAACCCTATTGATTTTGCGTGTTTTTTATGAGTTTCTTCAACCATTGCTCTCTTGTTTTAAGTAGTGCCAAAGCCTCTGTACCATTGTCTTCCACTGTCTTAGGGTAGTTCTCTGGCTGGTGGGTACACCTGAGCACTCTTTTCTATATTATTTCTTTTTCTCTTTTTTAGGTTTTTATAGTTTATATATAATAGATTTATTTTCATATCGTAATTTTCTTAGAATATTTTATTCTAATTTTTCATTACTTCTGCAGTTTATTCATTTCCTTTCCTCACTGTGCTCTACACAAAAGTTTAAGATCCCTGTAAGTTTCATTATTGTACGATTCAAATTGTGGCTGTATGGTTGATGATAGGAATTTAACCTTTTACTGGACCTTGACCATGGAATCGACCTTGACCTTGGCGTGGATTTCCATATACTCAGATATGAACCAAGTTTGAAGTCTCTGTGATAACGATTTCCAAACTTATGACTGATTACGTGAATTAGACATTTTCCTTGACCTTGACCGTGACCTTTCACCTTGACCTTCCAAAATTTAATAATTTCCAGCTTTTTACAGAACAATCAATCCATGTAAGTTTCATTATTCTACGATGAAAAATGTGTCCAGGAAGATGTTTATTAACAAGCAAACACACAAACAAGGGGCAAATTATAACCTCCTTCCAACGTCGTTGGTGGAGGTAATTAGGTTCATGACACTTGTGTATTGTGTTCTCGTTAGTCGGAAATTATTGTATTTTCCCTCCATTGTTTTCCTGGTTTCTCATATTCCCACAAATCAAAGTTAATATTTCCTTTCCCTCCATCTTGGCAGCAGAACAAAACATGCAACAATATATATTTGGCACTGTGAACTTTCATTTCACTTGAATTTTGGATAATTGAGCTTAAAAATCTTGTAAAAATGTGGGGAAAGAAAATCTAAAACAAGATACAAAAGAAATTATGCTCATGATGAATTTGCTAATCATTTTGCTATTGACCTTGTTAAAATATAAATTGAATAGATTCTTATCATTACAAAGGTCAGCGAACACCATAACTTATTCAATTATGTTTCAGTCCGCAAAAAAAAAAAAAAAAAAAAAAATATCAATCCCTAATCCTTAATGACTTAATGAGTATTTTAATTGAGAAATAGGAAGCTGATCAAACCGGGTCGGTGAGATGGGGAAAGACATAGTCCCAAGTATAGAGATTTAAAGGCTACTCATGAATGGCAGAGACAAGGGACAGTGACATTGCGTTATCGAGCAGGACAATGCCCTATATATGATCAGCGTCCAAGACCCTTTCCCCCCATGTTAGGACCAACGAGAAGCAGGAAATGGCTGCTGATGACTCAGCAGATAGACCTATAGAGTCCCATAATCCCCCCTCCCCATCCTTAGCTCACAAGGATGGTAAGGTTGCAGTGACCAAAGAAACTAACGAGTTTGAGCGAGACTCGAACCCCAGTCTAGCGTTCACCAGTCAGGGACTTTTCTACATCGGCCTGCAACACTCTATAGTCCATTTCTTTTAGCGAGTCATATTTGCACCGACTCGCAACGGTGCCATTTTAGCTCGGAAAAGTTTCCTGGTCGCTGATTGGTTAGAATTATCTTGTCCAACCAATCAGCTATTAGGAAACCTTTCCGAGCTAAAAGGGCACCGCTGCGAGTCGGTGCAAATATGACTCGCTAAAAGAAATGGACTATAGTCTCCAGCTTTTGCATTAGTTGATTGATTCACAAATTGCTGTAAGATTTCTAATTAAGACACCACCTTCTGATGTGAAACTCGTTCAACACAAGCGCCTCCATCCCTCTTATACCATAGTCTTTGGTCAAAAGTTTATCTCATTTGCTGTGGGTCCCAGAAGGTTCATTACATTTCTCCAGGAATTCAAGCGTCATTACTTTCCTTGGTGAATTGAAAGTCAGTCTAAAGATTCCGTTTCGTTCATTAACCTTGAATGTTCCCCTCGGAGTGAATTAAATCATTGGTTGTGTTGAACACACCAGTGACGTCAAATGTAATCTTGGGATGTTCTTGGTGGATCTGTTTTCTTAATGACTACGTATAATTTTCACCGTCTTCAAAACTATTACCTTTCTCGGCGATTTCATACATTTATTGTCAATGTTAATAAATGTTTATAAACGTAAATGTTTTCCTGATGGACTTGAGAAATTCATGTTATATATAACTGCTAGTTTTGGATTTCTAGATTTGAAGGTAGTTTTTTTTTTCTTTTAAACTACGCTAGCTTTTTCAATGATCGAAAACTTGATTTCTTAGTCGGTCGTTTAGTTTTACATCCGCTGAAAGGTACTAAGTAAATTTAAGAGTGTCTCTGATCCTCCACTTCTTTAAGCAGATGATAAAATTGAGTTTTGTTGGGATTGAACTCCATGTCCTATAATTTTAACCAAGTAATAGATCTCAGTTAAGGGATTTAGGAATCATAGTTCGACATTCAGGAGATGGAATTGATGCAAAAAGAATAGCATCATCTGCATATGGAACAGTGTTGTTTTCCAGGTCAAATCACATATCATACTATGAAAATAAAAATGATAATAACAATGATAATAGTGATAATAATAATAATAATTATCATAATAATAATAAAAGAATTTTTGATCCCGGTATAATGAAATAGAAGTTTAATGAATATGGAAATATATTTCCATAATATACAATATATGCTTATTGAAAAAAAAGATGTTTGAATAATCAGAATGAAATTTTTGGTGAGTCAAATTTGAGTATATGGGAATGATATATTTGCTTAAATGTGTTGTTTGACTTCTATTATGCACACGAACTATTTCATCGTTATTTTTCTGCAACTTTAGTTTGTTTTCTTAATTCAGACAATTCTTGGAAATCTCTTGCTTCATTTTTTTTATGGTGTTTTGGTTGTCTTTTGTTGTCTTTGTGTCTATTTTTTATGTGAAGTGTGTATTATTATTATTATTATTATTATTATTATTATTATTATTATTATTATTATTATTATTATTACTATTATTATTATTATTATTGATTTCATTATTATTATTATTATTTTCATTATTATTATTATTTTCAGTATTATTATTATTATTATTATTATTATTATTATTATTATTATTACTGTATTATTATTATTATTTTCATTATTATTTTTATTATTATTATTTTCATTATCATTATTATTATTATTATTATTATTATTTTCATTATTATTATTTTCATTATTATTATTGTTATTATTATTATCATTATTATTATTACTATTATTATTATTATTATTTTCATTATTATTATTATTATTATTATTATTATTATTATTATTATTATTATTATTATTGTAATTATTTTCATTATTATTTTTATTATTATTATTATTATTTTCATTATTATTATTATTATTATTATTATTATTTTCATTATTATTATTTTCATTATTATTATTGTTATTATTATTATCATTATTATTATTACTATTATTATTATTATTATTATTATTTTCATTATTATTATTATTATTATTATTATCATTATTATTATTATTATTTTCATTATTATTATTATTATTATTATTATTATTA
>NC_090735.1:141572092-141577092 GCF_036898095.1 Palaemon carinicauda | reverse complement strand
TTTTCAAAATTTATTTCAAAATGTTACCTTGCACTGGCGACCTTCAGTCTGCACAAGTGTTCATTATTTCTACAAACTAAATTTCAATTTTTTCATACATTTTTTTTATCAGGTAGATTAGCTATCTAATGGTATTTAAAGAAATTTTAAATCTTTCGAATTAGACAATTTTCGTTTATTCGGGAAAATATAATGCAGGACTTTCTCATTTTAATATACTTTTCATAAGTCTTTATTAATTCTATGTGTATATATTCAAGTGAATATATATTTACTATATTTCTTAGTAAGTACACTGTGCGCCTGGATTTAAACAGGAGAGAGAGAGAGAGAGAGAGAGAGAGAGAGAGAGAGAGAGAGAGAGCCTATTAGGCCATCAGATCTGTTTAAAAGCTTTCAACACTTCCCATAGATTGGATCATATTTTATTGTGCGTTTTTTATGACTTTAGGTCCCCCCCCCCCTCTCTCTCTCTCTCTCTCTCTCTCTCTCTCTCTCCTGGTTAATTCCAGGCGTACAGTGTACTAAAAAGTATTTGAGACATCCAAAATCCTAGTAACTATCTCTCTCTCTCTCTCTCTCTCTCTCTCTCTCTCTCTCTCTCTCCTGGTTAATTCCAGGCGTACAGTGTACTAAAAAGTATTTGAGACATCCAAAATCCTAGTAACTCATTGTAGCTCTCTCTCTCTCTCTCTCTCTCTCTCTCTCTCTCTGTGTGTGCTGGCAGACCCACTGCAGTACAGTGATCTGAAAATCCTCATTAAAGTCTGGCATCAGAGAGAATTGGAAATTAGAAAGCGCTAACAATGTATTTACTATAGAACCTTATTCAGGAGGAAGTTCTTCGTATGAAAAGGAAAAGTTATCTAAAGAAAGAAATTAGGATTAGGTCTTTGATTAGACGAATCCCCTCGATTAAAAGTCACCGTGAAGAGAAAGGATAAAAGGTAAAAGATAAAAGGTAATAATATTAATATTTGCTACTATATAAACAAATATGAAGCTCATAGCTATTATATTTATCGAGTAACTCGCCAATGCAAATTGGAAATTACCAATCCTGATTTCTGCAACATTTTATAAATGGCACTTGGCTTGTTTCTCCATTGAAAGACTCGTATTAGAAGTGGCGCGAATCAAGAAGACGAACTATTTTAGTGTATTTAGTTATGAACACTGTAGATAATTAGTTGGGGTAAACAATCCAGTTGATGAAAATTTAGGATTTACATTTGTAACTTTTGCATAAGACCTGTGCCACTTAAATTACAGACCTCCCTATATATACTGCTATTAGATATTGTCTATTTTGGTCTCCTAGTTAGGCAATTTGTTCATACAATTTTAATTTGTGTATATATATATATCTATATATATATATATATATATATACGTGTGTATATATATACGTGTATATATATATATATATATACTGTATGTGTTGTGTGTGTATATACTATATATTCATATACATATATATATATATATATATTGTATGTGTTTTTATATGCTATACATTTATACACACACACACACACACACACACATATATATATATATATATATATGTATATATATATATATATATATACTTATAAATGAATATAAGTGTATATATGATACACATATATATACATACATATATATATATATATATATATGTGTGTGTGTGTGTGTGTATATGTATATTTTATATATATCCATACATATGTATGTATATATATACATGATCGTGTATATATAGACCTACTGCAAACATCGATGTATGTGTACGAGTATCGACCAACATGAACCGAGTTTGACGATTCGATCCCGAATAACATCATAATCCTTTGCATTCTTTCAGTAATAACTTTTGTAATCAAGACTTCCTCTTCTCAAAGTTTGGTTGGAATAAGACCACATTTTTTCTTGTCCAATTCGGGAGTATAATAGATACGAGGAATTTCTTTTGTTTGATATTCTTGACAAAAATGTAAATATTGGTGGTTTTAACGCATATTAATTTCTTCGTTTTTCCACCTGGGTATATGTGATTTGCAGATGTTATTGCGTTAAAAATTGGAAAGTATTAAATGATTTAACCTTTGTTTATATTATAGTTGAATCAGTAGAACTTCAAAAGTTCAAACTTGCAGCAAATGTTTTTATGTTGAACAGGCTTGCATAAGTCCTTTTATAGTTTATAAATGAAATATGTTGTAATTTTGTTGATAGTTTAAAAGTATTTTATTTTAATTTTCATTACTTCTTATATCGTTTATTTATTTAATTATTTCCTTGCCTCACTGGGATATTTTTCCCAGTTGGAGCCCTTGGGCTTATAACATCTTGCTTTTCCAATTAGGGTTGTAGCTTGGCTAATAATAATAATAATAATAATAATAATAATAATAATAATAATAATAATAATAATAATAATAATAATAATAGTGTCAGATTGGCACTTTTAAGTAAGACGATGTTTTGGTTGTTTGTTGCCTACAGGAATTGCATTTTTATTTGACTTTATAAATGATGATAGTAATGGCTGATATATTTTTTTTATTGTTATTTTTTCATTATCATATTTATTCATGTATTTATCGTAGTTTCTATTATCATGCCAAATGATTATAAGAATTATACTTGCAATGCCAAACATAACTCAAAAGGATTCAGTTATTTTTATTGTACAAAGATGACGAAAAAGATCAATTCCTGACCTAGTCAACAGCAAATAATAATCTTGATAATAATCTTTCTTCGAATAAGGCGATTGAGCATGATGCTTAATTAAAATAGAAATCATATCTCTCCATTTATCACATAGATCCTGATTGTTAATGAAAGAACCACACACTCATTTTCTTGTTTCGTTTTTCGTTTTGGCCATATACCTGAAATTCATGGATTAATGCAACTTGCATTGGGGCAAATCTGGTTGTTCTTGAACTAAATAGCTTTAAAGGTTACTCATGAGTGGGAGAGACAAAGGAATAACCATTTATACAAATGAACAGCACCAAGCCCCCCTCAAGCTAGGGACCACGGAGAGCCAGGCAATGATTGCTGATGAGTCAGCAGGTAGACCTATAGGCTCCTTCAAAGCCCCCATCCTTAGCTCACAAGGATGGTGAGGTTTCTGACATTACAAGAAACTATAGAGCTTGAGCGGGACTCTAACCCCAGTCCAGCAGATCGCCAGGCAGGGGTTAGGTACTATTCAGCGCTGCCGATTCAGCGCCTGGTCATTTCAGTGCCAAAAAAATTAGCGACAGCCATCTCAGCGCCAGAAGAAATTTTATATCTCTCTCTCTCTCTCTCTCTCTCTCTCTCTCTCTCTCTCTCTCTCTCTCTCTCTCTCTTCACAGAGTAGTTTGTTTAATTAAAATATTTCAGGGACGTTTCCAAAAGACCACCAAATGCCAAATTTATTGCATTTTGGATATCGGGCTTAAGCGGGTCTCGAACTCTTGTCCGACAGATTGCGAGAAAGGCAACGTTTTTCATCTTCACATGTATCCTTATATTATCTAATATTGATAATGGGGACCCTATACTATGTTTGACTATGATTCCCCCATTAATGATAATAATAGTGGTGAAGCAATTCAATGTGGTTCTTTAAAATGTGTTAGAAAAAATAAAAATGGAAATGGGAATAAAAATTCTCCATTTCAAGCTGTCTTAAATTATATTTACTTCCCTATTTTTAAACGCCTGCTATTATGAGTGATATGAAATATTATTAATAATAAAAATATTAATATTAATAATAAAATAGTATTAATTAATGATAACAATGAGAAGAAGAATGTATAACCTAATTAAAAGATGAAATAGTTTATTACAGAGAAAACTCTCTCTCTCTCTCTCTCTCTCTCTCTCTCTCTCTCTCTCTCTCTCTCTCTCTCTCTCCACTAAATTTAATTTTATTTTATCCATTTCAGTTTCACTATACAAGAATAAAACAAAGTCTATGGCTTATTAATAGTATTTTCCGCCCCCGATTGTAAAGAAAACAAATTATTACAATTATCAATTAGAACTGGATGAATACATCCTTTCTTTAGGCCTTTTGTCTCTCGAGACTATTCATTAATATTGTTATTATTCAAAATTCCTGCAGTACCTCGTTCTCACTTTCCCCCGTCCTTCTGGTGTCATCAAGATAACGCCAGTCATCTTGCAACCACTTTTCGGAGGGGGCCACCTGATACAGCATTTAGGCGCCTCTCTCACCTTTTCCATTTGGATGTCAGTCGAAAAGAGCGACTGTACCCCCCCCCTCCCCCTCCCCCTCTTTTAACCTTCCTCTTTTTCTGTCTGTTCCCTTTCTTGATGGACGACAATGAAATTCATGCTTCCCTAATAGATAAACTTCTTCACCGTAGGAGAGAGAGAGAGAGAGAGAGAGAGAGAGAGAGAGAGAGAGAGAGAGAGAGAGAGAGAGAGAGAGAGAGAGCAAATTTCTCACCTCCCACTGTTATTCATAATGGAAGGAGCTATTAGAGACTTCAAGATAACAATGAGCGCTGGAACACCTTCCCTGCCACTTTGACGTCATCGAAGAAAGGTTTAATTTCTTGGCGCTGTACGTTTCATCGTACTACCTCTCTCTCTCTCTCTCTCTCTCTCTCTCTCTCTCTCTCTCTCTCTCTCTCTCTCTCTCCTTTTCTTCCATATCTCCGTCTCCACAGCAGCCAACCACCACAAACTGTGAGTAATTGCTGCTCGGCTGACAAAAGACCAATCACTCATTAATTGCCTCGTTTGTCTTCCTTTTGTTTTCGTTTTGTTTTCATTCCAGAGCGATGGGCTGAGGACGACTTTCTTTTCTTCCGGTATTTTGGCCTTTTCTTCTTCTTTTTGTTTGTCATTTATTTGTCGAACATTTCTTCATTTATATACTTATCCGTGGCCTTCTTTTTATTCATTTATTTGTTGAACCTTTCTTCATATCTTTGCTTATTGCTTGCCTTCTTCTTTACCTTTTTTATTTATGTATTGAACATCCC
>NC_090735.1:141544592-141562092 GCF_036898095.1 Palaemon carinicauda | reverse complement strand
TGTGTGGAATTCCATGTTTACAAATGTAACACTCGTAAAACTTCCTAGCGCATTCAATCGCAGTTTTAGTTTTAAGCGCTATTAGTTCTGTATATCGAGTTAAAGCATCTATAATTACTAAGAGGTGCTTATTCCCTCTGTCTGACTCGTAAAATCCTGTTAACAAATCTAAATGTATTCTTTCAAAGGGTTGATTGGGAACAGGATAAGCTCCTAAGCTAACAGGTGTTTTCGTATGCCCTTTGTTTTCCTGACATGTGCGACAATTAGCTATGTGTCTTTTTATATCTGTAAGCATTGTATGCCAATAAAACAATGATTTGGCTTTCTGTGACATTAATGAGAACCCAGGGTGTCCATGTAATGGATTTGAATGCAACCAATTCAGGACAGTGGAAACAAGTGAGTTTGGTACTACTACCTGGTCGTTAGTTACATGTGGTGTATTGCGGGTTTTCCTTGTCACAGTTCTACACAGAATATTATCTTTGATTACATAATTCTGCTGCTTATACTTTATATATTCTTTTTCTTTATGATTGCCTTTCAAAGCATTTATAATTGTTTCTATTTTCTGATCTTTTCTTTGCTCAGTCTGTAACAATTCAGCACTCCAGCCTAAATCTTCTTGTTCAGATATTGGTTTTTACAATAGGCATGGATGTTGATATATCTATTAATTCAGCTAAAGACTCCGTACAAGATGACACGGGGTTGCGTGATAATGCATCCGCAATGATATTTGCTTTCCCAGGTAAATACCCGATTCTTGCGCCAAAATCTTGAATGATTAAATGCCACCGAGTTCGTTTAGGGCTGTGATTGAAGCCTTTAAAGAACTCTGTTAGTGGTTTATGGTCAGTAAGAACCTTAACGGGATAACCGTAAATTATGAACTTAAAATGCACTAGCGAATTAACAATAGCTAGTCCTTCCTTGTCTATTACTGCATATTTACTTTCGGAAGTTCTCAATTTTCGAGAATAGAAAGCTATCGGGAAAAACTGTTTATCATATTGCTGAAGCAATACCCCTCCCACTCCTAAGTCTGAGGCGTCTGTTGCAATGAAGAATTCCTTACCGAAGTCAGGAAATTTTAAGATAGGAGAACTACACAGTTCATCTTTCAAAGTATTAAACGCCTGTTGATGTTGCTCAGACCATATGAAATCTACGCCCTTCTTCGTAAGATCAGTTAAAGGAGCGGCTATTATTGAATAGTTGCGTATAAAACGCCTGTAATATCCACTACAACCCAGAAATTGCTGTATTCCCTTGACATTAGTAGGTATGGGAAAATTACGTATAGCCGACACCTTATCATGGACTACTTTAAGACCTTGGCTTGACACCATGAAACCCAAATATATCAATTCTGTTTTGAAAAATTCACACTTACTAATCTTTACCCTTAAGTTATGTTGTCTTAATCTCTGTAGTACTAGTTCTAACTTACGTAGATGTTCCTCTAAGGTGTTGGAAAAGATTACAAGATCATCCATATAGGCATGCAATATATCCCCTAACAAGTCTCCAAACACTATGTTAATCATTCTTGTAAATGTTATAGGAGCACAACGTAAACCAAAAGGCATCCGTAAAAATTCATAATGTCCCCTGGCTGTGCTGAAGGCTGTGTATGGGATACTATCTTCTTCTAATGATATCTGGTGAAAGCCTTTAAGTAAGTCCAAACTGGTAAAATATTTATTCTGACCTAACAAAGACAAAATATCGTCAGTACATGGCACTGGGAATCGATCAGGGATCGTTTCCTCGTTTAGACGACGAAAGTCGACGCAGATACGCCATGTTCGATCTTTTTTCGGTACAACTATTAAAGGAAAATTATAAGGGCTATTTGATTTTCTAATGACTCCTTCCTCTAACATTTTACCTACTTCATCATTTATTTCATTCTGGAATTTCATAGGGAGTCTGTACGAGGGTACATATATAATTTTCTGTTTGTCTTTTAACCTTATTTGATGCTCGATCACATCTGTTTTCCCTAAGGATCCATCCGTAGTGGAAAAGACATCTGTATATTTATTTAAAAGTTCAAAAATTTTCTGCTGAATTTCTTCGTCTTGAATGTCCTTACTGATTTTATTTTTAATAGATCGTAAAAGGGATTCATCCGCAACTGATTGAGAGTGATTGATTTCAGCAACGGTAAGAATACGATGTTTATAAACTTCTACATCCAAGATATGTTGATTTTTGTGAATTACTAAAGTGTTATTTAAATGATTACAGACTTCGATATTACATTGCTGATGTGAGCCTACTGTATAAATAGCTTGTGTGACAGACAATCCGTTGGTTTTCAAAGTATCGGAAAGGATTAATATTTCAGATCCCGGTAGTGTTTTCTTTATTTGCACTATTAAATTCGAAGGTATGTTTGGTTCGATATATTGCGTGCAAGATGATATTACGGGTGAACGAGAATTCTGCTGGGTCGCGTGTATTATTTCTTTATTAGTGAGACAAGTTATTGGTTCTTCAACGTACGTTACGGTTACACTTGTCGTCTCCTTTTTATCCAAAACTGACTTTAAAGTATTAGAAGACTTATAGAATTTCCCTTTGATATACACGCCGTGCTTTGCAGGAGCTAAGATAATGTTTTGATTTCCCATAGATGGGTATCCTATAATTACAGCTGGATACATATTAATGTTTTTCACAACAACAAATGTATCGGCAAACGTGCGATTACCGACTCTGAACTGAATATGAGTTATGCCTATGACGTTTAATTCATTATTTCCTATACCTGAAAGTCTGATTCCTGATTTTTCAATCGGAAAGTTCGAAAACAACAAATGATGCGTCTTCAAATCCATAATATTACGTGGACTACCAGAGTCAAAAAATAACGTAAAGGATTTGTGTTCTAAATTTACAGCATATAAGGTTGGCCGTAACTCATTTTGGCTTATTATTGTATGAATTCGTTGCAAATCTACGGGAGCATGCACTGTTTTACTTAATTCGGCCGTGTGTTTCATAGGAAAATCTATTGTCTCACAATTATCTGATAAAACATTAAATTGATTATTCAATACTATTGATGTTGACATAAATGACCTTGACCCAACATCACTCTCTTCCCCTCTAGAGTTAACTATGTGGTATTTGCTTTGCTCTGCACATTCTGAAAATTAGGCTGACTTTGCGAGGTCTGGTTTGACGGCCCAGGCTCAGCGATATTTGAAGAAGTGTTTGTTTGTTTCGGACTCTGAACTGCATTGACATTTTGTTGTTTCTTCTTATTGTTAAAATGAGGATTTTTCTTTTTATTTCCATATGGAACTGACTGTGGAATTGACTGTGTATTTCTAGGATATTGTTGTGTCTTACGCGCGTAACATTGACTATAAGAATGTGATCCTGTGTTGTGAACTGAACAAAATTTCGTTCTACAGTCTGCGCTTATGTGACCTTGACGTTTGCAGTTGTAACACGTCACTCCCGCTACTGGATTATTAATTACGTTCACTGTTTGTGGTTTTGTTTCATTCTTAGCAAAAACTTGAGTTAACACGGGATCGAGATCTGGACACTTGGACATGTGCTTCTTTATCTGTTTATAGACATCCAATTCCGTACTTGCAGGCATTAACTTCTTATCAAAGCACCGCACTAAAGCTTCAGGCAACATAAGTGTCATGCAAGTTAAATACATTAATCGTAAAAAATCTTTCACGGAGATATTACCGTTAGTAACCCAAGTGGAATTACCTAAAATGTCCTGATATTCGTTAAGCCTATCAGCTATGAGAGCTGCTCTCTCAACAACATTAAGCCGATTCATAGTGGCTTGATTAAGTGTATTTCGTAACGTTAACACTACATCCAAAGCCTCTTCACCCCCATAGATCGCGCGTAACCTAACTTTGAAATCATCCCAAGTAACTGCTTCCTGAAATGAAACACCTCTTAAATACGCACTCGCATCCCCCTTAGAAAAATCTATAAAACTTTTAGCTTTTTGTAATTGTACAAAAGGATCTACGATTTGTTTGGCATTTAAATGGGCATCAACGGATGAAATCCATGACTCCACATTTTGTGGCAAGAACCCGTTGACACGGCCTTGAAAAGGAAGGATTGCTGACCTGGCATTTACAAGCGTCACAATTGGAGGAGGATTAGCCTGGCCTACACCACTAGGTCCAGGGGTAGGGCTGACAGGAGGAGCCATGACTGCTGTATTCTTTTTTTTTCTATCTCTTTGACCCCTTTCAATCCTATCAAAATATCTATATGAGTACAGACGCCCACTGCGTAAACGCATATGTATAATAAAATTCCCCCAACAATGTTACTA
Organism: Palaemon carinicauda; assembly: GCF_036898095.1. Lineage (NCBI taxonomy): Eukaryota > Metazoa > Arthropoda > Malacostraca > Decapoda > Palaemonidae > Palaemon > Palaemon carinicauda. Next base: position 141,557,753 of record NC_090735.1, on the reverse strand, counting down.
ATCCCAATACATTTCCCCCCAAGAGTTTATGAAAGAAAAAGGAATTAGCACAAAGAAAGAAAAATTCTAAATGAGAATTCGGAGTTTCTTATAACAAAGTTTAGGAATTCACTCACCCCAGTAATAATTGACTAACGACTTGTGATAACTACACTTCACTGCACAAACTGAAATGAATACAAAATCTTTGTACTTAGCTTATATATGAAGTCGAGTCGTCTCTCTCTCTCTCTCTCTCTTGATGTTTTGTTAGCGATGTCTCGTTCTAGTTTCTTGTAGAATGTAGGTCTTCCTGGATATGTTTTGCAATAGTTGAATGCCAGTCCTTGGGTTTCCTAGGATGTTGATTGAAGATTCTATTTGTATACTAACATATGTTGGTGTTAGCATTTTCGTTGGACTTAGTCAAAATTGTAGATTCTTGTAGATAGTTCTGAGTTCTTGAAGATCTTTATCAGGTATTACAGCTTTTATGTTGAAGTCTTGAAGATATATCTCTGGTTTTACAGCTATTTATTTTGAAGTCTTGAAGATATTTCTCTAATTCTTAGAGTTTAACCGCTGTCTTTGAGTTTAAGCGCTGCCACCATTTATTGGTGTGCTACTGTCTTAAGCACACATTTGAGTATGAGTTGTTTTCAGATGTATTTAGATGGTTTATTGAACACATCTTGGTGGTTTTTAAGTTTTATTGTATATAAACAACTGAGTTAAACATCTCCATCACTGGAGGAAGCTGTGTTGGTCCACATGACCAATTCTGGTGAAGTTTAGATAAGAACTGAACAAATTACTGATATCCCAAAAATCGTACACTTGCTTTAATTTGGATAAGTGACGGAATCGGAAGACACCTGCATCCGGTGACGTCACAAACTTTCACACGAAGAGTTAATGTGTTGACACTAAGAAAGAATGACAACTTAGCATCTTACATCCTGTACACAATTTGAGTTGACCATAGCAAATCTCACGGCCAGCTCTTCCAACCAACATGACATATTACGTCATTTGTTTTAAACATGTAATATTACTATTCTAATCATTACATATATATATATATATATATAAAAGAGATAGAGGTCTTATCTCTTATTCTTTTAAGAAATGCAATCGTTTTCGAGAATAGTTATCGAAAAATATAATCACACCGATTTATTTGAAGACCTTGGTGTAATGTTGAACAGGAATATGTTATGCAACGACCAAATAGCAACACTGTTGGCCAAATGTAAATAAAAAATGGGAATGCTATTCAAACCCTTTAAAACAAGAAAAGCTGAACACATGATTATGCTGTACAAAACTTATGTACGTAGTACACTCGAGTACTACAATGTGATATGATACCACACTACCAAAAGGATATTGCACAAATAGAGTGTACAAAGGTCCTTTACTGCTAGAATAGAAGGAGTTAAGGACCTTGACTACTGGGAAAGACTGCAATTTTTAAAATTATACAGTCTAGAAAGGAGAAGAAAACGATACATGATAATACAAGCATGGAAACAAATCTAAGGAATTACTGAAAACATCATGGAGCTAAAAATATCAGAAAGAGCAAGCCGAGGTAGATTAATAGTGCCCAAAACTATACCAGGAAAACTAAGGAAGGCGCACAGGACATTAATCCACTACGCACCAGCATCGACAATGCAGCGACTATTTAATGTGCTGCCAGCTCATCTAAGAAACATATCAGGAGTTAGCGTAGATGTGTTTAAGAATAAGCTCGATAAGCACCTAAGATGCATCCCAGACCATCCAAGACTGGAAGATGCAAAATACACCGGAAGATGCATAAGCAACTCTGGTGGTATATGGGGGAACCCAAACATAGAATAAGGAAATAAGGTAAGGTTATGGACACCGAACCAGATAATTTGAGTAAACAATGTGTTGATAGTTTAATCTTTTATACCTTACATCCTTTATATCACACCATCACTATAATAATGCACCAATGAACTTTCATTGCATGTCATTTCATATATTTTATTGTCACCAATCACTTCTGAAACAATATAGATTATGTTAACTCATGATGCATTTTAAATCTTCAACCTTAAACTAATATAATTGATATAGCAAATAATACTTTTTTCTCTAAGAGAGCCGGGGCCAAGTAGCCTGTGACAAAAGCCGACCCCAACCACACCGAGCTACGTGGCTCATGATCGAAATCAAAGGAAAACACTGAAATCAACAACTAAACCTATAAACCTTATTACCTTCGAAATTTTTAACAAAGGCCACTAATTAATGATTGGTGACTCAATAGGTGCTATTTGAGAGAGAGAGAGAGAGAGAGAGAGAGAGAGAGAGAGAGAGAGAGAGAGAGAGAGAGAGAGAGAGAGAGAGAGGAAGAGGAATTGCTTAAGAAAATGCAAACGAAGGATATATGAAGATTAATATGAATAATCAGTTCCCATATTATTCAAGATTTTTTTTTCTTTATAGAAATAGGACAGGAAATTTCAAATAAAAAAGTTATCATAAAATCTTTTGATGAATTAGTTTTGAAATATTACATTACATTTCTTAAAAGAATAATAATGTTCTCTCTCTTCATCGCATTCCTCCTCCTCACTTTCGAACCATCCTAACGATGTCTCAGTTGTTTAACGTCGGCCACCTTTCAGGGCAAGAGGGGCATGATCTGTCCAAGTCAGGTCTGGCCAGGTGACACCGGTTTTGTTGCTGGGTGTACATACATATACGTATATATATATATATATATATATATATATATATATATATATATATATATATATATATATATACAGTATATATAATATATATACACGTAAATATGTGTGTGTATATATATATATATATATATATATATATATATATATATATATATATATATACACGTAAATATGTGTGTGTATATATATATATATATATATATATATATATATATATATATATATATATTTATATATACGCATATATGTATATATATGAGTATATACAGTATATGTATATATACATATATTTATATATGTAAATATATATATGTGTACATATATATATATATATATATATATATATATATATATATATATATATATATATATATATATATATATATATATATTTATATATATATAGTATATATCATGTCATGTTATTGTGTAATACGTTTGAATTTCAAATCGTAATAATAGACTTTACGTATTTACATGTATGAGCAAAAAAAAAAGCTGTTCCGATTAAAAAAAAAAAAAAAAAAGCCATCACACCATTATCCCTTTTCGCATTTTATTAAACGGTATTGCAGAAACGCACAAGCAAATATACTTGTTAACCGGAAAATTAAAACTATGTCAAAATAGACGAAATCTTTTTTATAGGGCCAGGATCTTGTCTAGGCTACACTTCAATACGTGACCTGGAAAAGGATTTAAATCCGGGTTTAGAAGAGAGAGCATTATGCCATTTGATTGTCCTTATCAGTAATCTGTGTACCCGGTATTTATGGCTGGACATTTAGGTCATTGGCTAGGAATCCAAGTCCTAAGATACTTGCTGAGAAACGGACTTTAAAACTTTTGGAGAGCGATTGTATTTTTGAAAAATTTCAAAAGGCTTCAGCTTCTCAAACGGCAATTGTATTAGTATTGTTGTTGTAGTCATTGTTATTATTATTATTAGTAATATTATTTATTTATTTATTTATTATTATTGTTGTTGTTGTTGTTATTATTATTAGTTAAGCTACAACCCTAGTTGGAAAAGCAGAATGCTATAAGCCCAAGGGTTCCAACAGGGAGAAATTAGCCGAGTGAGGAGAGGAAATAAGGATATATATTAAACTAAATAAGTAATAAACTATTGGAAGATTTTTTTTCTTTTCGAAATCAGTGACAACATTAAAACAGATCTTTCATATATAACATATAAAAAGAAAATTTTCCTTCTTTATTCATAAATTTCACTGCGTGGATTTGTGCATAATTATTTATACAATCCTATGATAGGTATCAAAGTTGGAAGGAGGTTATATTTTACCCCCTTTATGTGTGTGTTTGTTTGTTTGTGAACAGCTTCCTGGGCACAATTGTAACCGTAGAGTAATAAAACTTGAAGGGATCAACTGTTATGTAAAAATCTGCAAATGATAAAATGTTGGAAGGACAATGTCAAAGGTCAAGGTCATGGTTAAGCAAAATGTTCCATTCACGTAATCAGCCATAAGTTTCGACATCGTTGTCCCAGAGACCTTAAACTTGATTAATAGTTGATTGTATGAAAATCCATGCCAATTAATACATGTTAAGGTCAAGGTCAAGGTTGAGCAAAAAGGTCGAGAAATAAGCCGAGGCGGAGGTCTGCGCTCTACTGCGTGCCCTTCTAGTTTAATTATATTTTACTTCATACTCTATTCTTGAAGTATATTGATGAAAAGATGAACTTTTTGAACGAAAACCCAATGGTTTATGTGGAGTGTTTGGCAATATTTTTGAACCTAGGTGTAATTAAGGTTCCATTATGATTTTTTGTCAGCATATTTCAACTTTGATATATACTTAAAATTTTGTTACATATTCTGGATGAGATCATGACGAGGCGTAGATGGAGATGGGTTGGGAATGCTTTTCGCACTCCCCAAGAGAGATTAGTTCAGCAAACGTTCAGCTGGGCTCCACAAGGCACTAGATGAGTTGGAAGACCCAGGCGTACATGGCTGAGGACTATGAAGCGCGAAGTAGGAGATGATGAATGGAGAAGTGAATTAAAAGCTCAAGATAGAGACGACTGACGAAATCTAACCGAGACCCTTTGCGTCCTTAGGCCTAGGAGGAAATAATGATGATGGTTTTTGTATGAAGTTTAATTCCTTAAAACCTTACCGTCTCTTGCTTGAGGGTACACTCCGGCACACTATTCTATCGAATTTCTCTTCCTCTTGTTATGTTAAAGTTTTTATAGTTATATATGTTATGTTAAAGTTTTTATAGTTATATAGGAAATATTTATTTTAATGTTACCGTTCTTAAAATATTTTATTTTTGCTTGTTTCCTTTCCTCACTGGGCTGTTTTCCCTGTTGGAGCCCATGGGCTTATAGCATCTTGCTTTTTCAACTAGGGTTGTAGCTTAGCAAATAATAATAATAATAATAATAATAATAATAATAATAAACTCAGCATTTGTATATTATATAACGTGGGTGATTTAAAAGGGTAAAAATCCGTTATGCATTTTAAGCATTTTGGATTTAATCGGAATCCGAATCATGAAACCACGATGAATATACATTAAATTAGCATATTCATATATTCTCTGAATATGTTGATGTAGGGCTGTGACTGTACATATTATAATGTATAGGGGGAACTCCGGATATGTACTGTAATTACTTCAGTAGTGGTAGGTCATTTGGGGTTGACATGCTGACACACTGGCGAAGGGCAACTCATACTGATGATTCGACTGAAGAGTCATTTATGCGGGTATCGTTTATTTATTTTCCTATTTCCTTTCCTCATTGGGCTATTTTTTACCTGTTGGAGCCCTTGGGCTTATAGCATCTTGCTTTTCGAACTAGGGTTGTTGCTTAGCTAGTAATAATGATAATAATAATAATAATAATAATAATAATAATAATAATAATAATAATAATAATAATAATATTGGATATTTAGTTGTGTTGATTGATCAAAAAGATTTCCTTATTTTGAGAAATGTTCAACGTTCTAGTGAGTATCGTAGTTTATATATAAATGTTTTCGCTTATTAGTTATCTAGGTAACTGTGCTTTTTATATGTTAGGAAAACACTTTGCTGCATAGGTTGTTTAAGGTATCTTTCCCCAATGGAAGAATGCCAAAAAGGATGAATATAGACGGAAAAGGATGAGGGATGAATGTGATGTCTAATCGTGCAAGGGTGAGAGAGAAATCTCTTTTACATGGCGGAATGGAAAGGTTTAATTAGATTTATATATTATGCTGTTTTCTTAAACGAATACGGAAATATATGCATACACTTTCTGAAATCGTAGATATTTCCGCTGAATGACGAGAAATGCCCTAAAAAAATAAACGCTTCTTGGAACTGTCAAACTCTGAAATGTATGCAGTGATTGTTGTTTTGTTTATTTTAAGGAATGGGATTTTGAATTCGTTTGTTGGTCTTCCCCGAAATAGGAAATGTGAAATAGTCATTTCCAGAGAGAGAGAGAGAGAGAGAGAGAGAGAGAGAGAGAGAGAGAGAGAGAGAGAGAGAGAGAGAGAGAGAGAGAGAGAGAGAGAGAGGTAATTTTAAAGATATTGTTGGCTCTTCTAGGAGGACACTCCAAAATCAACCCATTGTTCTCTAGTCTTGGGCAGTGCCATAGCCTCTGTACCATGGTCTTCCACTGTCTTGGGGTAGAGTTCTCTTGCTTGAGGGTACGTTTGAGCACACTATTCTATTTCTCTTCCTCTTCTTATTTTGAAGCTTTTATAGTTACATAATAGATTTATTTGAATGTTAGTATTATTCTTAAAATTCCCTAGTAGTATATATCCTTGTTTCCTTTCGTTACTGAGCTATTTTCCCTGTTGGAGCCCTTGGGCTTATAACATCCTTCTTTTCCAACTAGGTTTATAGCTTCGCAAGTAGTAGTAATAATAATAATAATAATAATAATAATAATAATAATAATAATAATAATAATAATAATAATAATAATAATAGTAGTAGTAGTAGTAGTAATAATAACAACAATAACAATAATAATAATAGCAATAATTAATATCAACAACAATAATAATAACAACAATGATAACAACAACAACAACAACAATAATAATAATAATAATAATAATAATAATAATAATAATAATAATACAATGGTTCGTATGGTTTTCCGTTACATTCTAGAAGAGAAATAGAACGGGCACCAAAATCGACAATCTAAATAATATCAATATTGTACTGTAATTGAAAGAATCTGCTCTTGTTGATATCTTTAGATAAGCAAAGGCTATGTTTTAGCCTGTATTTTATGATGCTGTCATCATTTTTTTCATTTTTCTATTCCACTGTTAAAGCAAGTTACACGGTCATTAATGTGGTTGCATAGAAATGTTTTAGATTTTTTTATTAGAAACTTGCCTATTAATATTGTACTCTGACGCAATTATGATATAGTTGCTATAGTTGTTATAAATTTCTATATTTTTATGACTAATCCAAAAAAAAAAAAAATAAATCCAAGAAAGCTTCGGAGCGTATAGAATTCCTGAACATTAAATACGGTCTGTAGGATCTCTCTCTCTCTCTCTCTCTCTCTCTCTCTCTCTCTCTCTCTCTCTCTCTCTCTCTCTTTCACACATTCATACAATTTTTTTTCTTCATTTGTTTAAGGTACTTCGGCTTTTCAAGGAATGATATGCTCTTATCTTGGAGAAAAATATCCTTTGATCTGTTTTTTTTAATCAAAGTTTTTTGCACAACAATAAAGTAGGATGGTTCATTCTACGCGTACACACACACACACACACACACACACACACACACACACATATATATATATATATATATATATATATATATATATATGTGTGTGTGTGTGTGTGTGTGTGTGTGTGTGTGTGTGTGGGTATGTGTACATATATATTGTCTGTGGACATACATGCATTTATGTATACTGACGTAAGTCTCTCGTTACACATATGTATTCATTGACAGATTCACCACAATTGAGCAAAATACGGATGAATGACAATCCTCTTACACATGAAGTTGCCTACGTTAATTATCATTCAGATTAAATTTCTGAAAACCTGAAACTATTGTTACACATATGTTGGAATTTGAGAGAGAGAGAGAGAGAGAGAGAGAGAGAGAGAGAGAGAGAGAGAGAGACTTGATCACAGCTAGCCCAGGCACATATTATTTGAACCATTTATCAAGGTCATCGATCCGTGGCGCCATCTAGTTTTTTTTTTAATCACATTGCAATTCATATGACATGAAATTGGCAGGGAGACGCACGAAGTTGGAAATGAAAATGGAGCGAAATTTGGATCTCCTTTAAAGTAATATTGGCGGTGAACTGCAGGCACGGCCGGATTACCTCCGGAATATTCTTCTTCTTCTTCTTCTTCTTCGTTTTTCTTCTTCTTTTTTCTTTTCTTTTCTTTTTCCTGAATATCGGTACTGGTGTATTATTTCGTGGATTTGGAGACATGCAGAAACATTGTTCATAATGAGGTGTATTTCCGCTTTTACTTTCTTGTAATATATGAAAAAAATCCTTATTATTTTTTTTTATTTATTTTTTTTAAGAATCAAAACTCTCCCAATTTATATTTTAACGAAAACTATTTTTATTTACCTGTTATTATGAATTATTGATGCAGAATATTTATGTATAATTACATAAGACCATAATGACAGTTATTTGTTTATGATGTTTGAAATGAAGTTAAGTTACATATGTATAATTATGCGCTAGTTCTCTCTCTCTCTCTCTCTCTCTCTCTCTCTCTCTCTCTCTCTCTCTCTCTCTCTCTCTCTCTCTCTTCTAGGAGATGGACACCCCAAAATTAAACCATTGTTCTCTAGTCTTGGGTAGTGCCATAGCCTCTGTACCATGGTCTTCCACTGTTTTGGGTTAGAGTTTTCTTGCTTGGGGGTACACTCAGGCACACTATTCTATGTTGTTTCTATTCCTCATGTTATTTTCAAGTTTTCTTATAGTTTATATTTGAAATATTTTAATGTTATTGTTCTTTGACTTTTTGTTGTTTTTCCCTATTTCCTTTCCTCACTTGACTATTTTCCCTGTTGGGGCCTCTAGGCTTATTGCATCCTGCTTTTCCAAGTAGGGCTGTAGCTTAGCAAGTAATAATAATAATAATAATAATAATAATAATAATAATAATAATAATAATAATAATAATAATAATGCAATACGCTCCTATATCAATTTCGTAACCAAAGACTCTCGATGATCCGATTGTATATGAGAGATGGTGTGAATTTTAATTTCTTTTCCTATTAGATATTGGAATAGGTTTAGATGTAGGGGAATTTATAGGTGTATGTGGGGTAGACTATTATTATTATTATTATTATTATTATTATTATTATTATTATTATTTGTTGTTGTTGTTATTTTCATCATTATTAATTAGTTGTCACTGGTGGATGATAGTCTTCAATTGCATGTGATATCCTTATAAAGATAACGAAGTAGAAACAGCTTGAAGAATTCAGTATTTTTTGAACAGAAATGAGAAAGATAAGATATAAATATTGAAAAATTTTAACTTCTGAAATGGAGAGAAAATTACCCCCAACGAAATGGGGAAAACATGTTCTACCGAAATTTAAAAAAAAAAAAAAAATAAACAAATGAGCAGGAAATGAATTAAACCACCGAGCTGGGATGAGATTAGACTCCAAAACGCTGAATTGTTTAATGGTTTAAAGACCGCTCATGAATGGCGGAGGCAAGGGACAGTGACATTGCCCTATCAAGCAGGACAATGCCCTAGAGACTGACCATGTTACTTATGATCAGTGCCCAAGCCCCCTCTCTACCCAAGCTAGGAAATATATTATTGTTTTAATTGTTAAAAAAATGACCCGGTGATATTTTTACTGAAGGGACTAACTTATGTTTCTTTTTATGTAATTACATTTTTCGGAAATGAATCTATTTGTTACCAGTATTTAATATTTTTCTTTTATTTCCAGGTATGGTACTGGGAAAAATTTTCATGAACTCACGTAACAAGTAAGTAATAGAGACAATAGCTTTGGTCACATTTTTGCTTCGAGTATCCTAGGATATAAGTATTTAAAAGTAATCGATATGTCATTGAATACATATAGCCAACGTCTCAACACTTAAAAAACTGTGGTTATCAAAGATTATAAGTATATAAAAGTAATTGAAATTTCAAAGAATTCATCTATCCAACACCTCAACACTCAGGAGCTATATGAAAGAATATATATATATATATATATATATATATATATATATATATATATATATATATATATATATATCTATATATATGCATATATATATATACATATATATATATATATATATACAAATATATATATATATATATACATATATATATATATATATATATATATATATATATATATATATATATCTATATATATGCATATATATATACATATATATATATATATATATACAAATATATATATACATATATATATATATACACACACATATATATATATATATATATATATATATATATATAAATATATATATATATATATATATATATATATATATATATATATATATATATATATATACATATATATATACACACACACACACATATATATATATATATATATATATATATATATATATATATATATTTGTGTGTGTATATATATATTTAAAAATAATTGAAGTTTAAACAAGGAAACTTATAGGCCAACGTCTTTACTCAAAAGTAATTGTAGGTATTCTAGAATATGAATATCTTTCAAGTAACCTCTTTAAAAAAAAAAAATCAGCTGACGAACTAAGGATCAGTGAATGTTTTTAGAAAGAAACATTTTCATCTGTTATTATTAATATTATTATTATTATTATTATTATTATTATTATTATTATTATTATTATTATTACTAGCTAAGCTACAACCCTAGTTGGAAAAGCAAGATGCTATAAGCCCAAGGGCTCCAACAGGTAAAAAATAGCCCAGTGAGGAAAGGAAATAAGGAAATAAAAAAAAGATATAAGAAGTAATAAAATATTAAAATGAAATATTTTATGCCAAAAGGAAATCATTCCTTAATAGAGATTTATCAATTTAACATTATACAGGTGTGAGATACATCATTCTTCAACAAAGTTTATGGTAACGGTAATGGTAGAAGTGATATACTTCTCTTTTCAATGGCAGTTTATGAGACCAAAGCTGGATTATAGTTGATGATAGAAATGATGATAGCCGAGTCTGAAATGTGGCGAGTGATTGTGATGGCGTAGTACGGTTGGAGAGCAAAGGGATGTAATAAGGCCTCATTATGGTTATGATTATTATTATTATTATTATTATTATTATCGTTGTTGTTGTTGTTGTTGTTGTTGTTGTTAGTTATTATAACTATTTTTGGTGTTGTTATTATTACTATTGATAGTAATTATTATTATTGTGATAATTATTATTATTATTATTATTATTTTATTATTATTATTATTATTATTATTATTATTGTTATTAATACAGTTATCACTAGCTAAGCTACAATCTTAGTTGGAAAAGAAGGATGCTATAAGCTCGAGGGCCTCAACAGGGAAAAAGTAACCCAATGAAGAAAAGAAACAAGTAAATAAATTACAAGAGAAGTAATGAACAATTACAATAAAATATTTTAAGAACAGCAACAACATTAAAAGTTTATCATTCATATATAACTCATAATAAGAGACATGCAAGACTGTTCAACATGAAAGCATTTGCTGCAAGTTTGAACTTTCGAAGTTCCACTGAATATTTAGCTGTATTATCGATAAGTTATATTTGTATTATTATTATTATTATTATTATGATTATTTAATGAAAAGTCCTTGGTACCTACGATAAGATTATTAAGTATTTCATGAAGGGAGAAACTTGACGATATCTCATCTTATAATTTGAAGAAACAGCTAAAACCTTTAGTTACTCGTCTGATACTTTTAATCGTATATAAAATACTTAAGACATATGAAATCTGAATACTCTAATGTGAGTTTTTTAATTTGCTTGGTAAGGTTTTTTTTTTTATACCTCGTAATTTTAAGGTCTTATTATGTTTAGTATCTTATATATAGTATATTTTTCTCATGCCAAGACATCATCTTAACCCTCAAATGTCGAGCTTAATATTGAAATCGTGTGAAAGCTTAATGGCAGGTTCAAATAAGACTATATTAATTATCTTAAATTACATAAGGCTAGGTTATATTAGGTTAGGGTAACATTTAGCCCCCAAGCATTGAAACCAATTGACAAGTATTGGACACTAAATGAAAGTCCCTTATGTAATACTTGTATGTAATTTATTATTACACGTCGTATCAAGCGATCTCAAACCTCCATACCGTTAGTTCTGACAAGATATTGAGCGGTTGGCCCAGATTTTGCCTTGCCAAGCTCTAAAAGATAACAAAAGTAAGGGCTTAGAAATAATTCGTGCAACACTATCTTAAAAGGCTCGGTCACAAGGTAGATTTCTTTTGATGTCTTATTTCTTGTCACAAAGAAAGGCACATAAACAAAACCGGGCATTGTCACTCCATCTTGTTAATTTGCCATCGTGGAATAAATGTTGGTTTTAATCTTAAAATCTGAAGTCGTAGATACATATAGTAAAATAATAATGTTCATCTGATCCATTTCGTAAGAGAGAAATATAAATTCGAAAGTTGTGCTCAACACGCTTGCAACATGGTAAGATTGATGTTATAGACACTACTGGATTCCACGGTTTTTCGTATTTACACGAATCAGTTTATGGTATAATATTGATAATTTTTTCATTAAGTTATTTTAATTCCACTATTGCTAGTCGCGGAAAAAGAATTGAACAGGCTGTCTTAATATCTCACACGATTAGCAAAACTGTGGATATTTTTTGTAAGATCTGACATTGCGATGCGAAATTATGCTAGGAAATCTGTTATCTTGTGATGTTGGCTTTAGTTACTCGCGTTCATATCTCAGTACAATACTGAAGTTTTTTTTTTAATGATTGGTTGGACAAGATCATTCTAACCAATCAGCTAGAAGGAAACTTTTCCGAGCTAAAAGGGAAGCCCTGCGAGTTAGTGCAAATCCGCCTCATTAGAAAATATTTATTATAGTGGAAACATTTGCAACGCCAAATCACTCAATTATTGATGAATGTAGATACCTGCTTGCATACGAGGAAACAGAAAATTCACACATAAATGAAAGATTCTTTGCACCCAGGATATTTTAGATTTAGAAGGTGCTATGAGGGAATAATCAGTTTGACTTTCATCATCCAACATGATATTTGAAATAGCAGTTGGGGGAAACATTATTTGGGAAATGTGGCTAGATTTTGAGTTTTCTTCACGCCATCCCAATACTGAACATTTATCTCTGTATTATTACATGGAAACATTGTGTAAGTATTT
>NC_090735.1:141539592-141542092 GCF_036898095.1 Palaemon carinicauda | reverse complement strand
TTCCTCAATTTTAGAGTAAAACCCATTTCGGTTTTAGTAACTCAGCTACCAAACCTTCAGTGAATCAGTTTATTTATTCTTTTATAGGTTTGTTTATTAACGTCATACTAAAAAAAAAACAAATAATAGTAATAAAGATATTTTGATTGGTGATTGGTTTACCCCTTCCAATTTCTACACGATTAAACTGGAATATTTTTCAACCGCCTATTCATATACATAATGTTCAACAGTACTTATTGTACGTAATAAAATATATAGGAAGGCAGCTAACGACAGAGCATTAGAAACTTCTTATTGGTTTTCGAATGTCTGTCTCATCCTCATCATAATCAGCGGTTACCAGTCCGCTGCAGAACTAAGGCCTCAGACATGTCCCTCCACTTGCGTCTGTTTATGGTCTCTCTGTGCCAGTCCACACCCGTAAACTTTCTTAGATCGACAATCCATCGTCTTCTCTTCTTTCCCCTGCTTGGTTTGCAGTCTCCAGGGGCCCATTCTGTTATTCTTAATGTGCATCTATTGTCTGTCATTCTCATTATATGTCCTGCTCATGTCTATATACTGTATACTATATACTATTAAGTTATCTGAGGATTGATTGCTATATTGGAAAATTTTATTTGATTTGACACCATTTTGAATTGATAGCAATGTGAGGTATTATTATTATTATTATTATTATTATTATTATTATTTGCTAAACTACAACCCTAGTTGGATGCTATAAACCTAGGGGCTCCAATAGCGAAAATAGCCCTGATAGGAAAGGGATCAAGGAAAAATTGAATATTTTAAGAGCAGTAACATAAGAATAAATATTTCCTGTATAAACTATAAAAACCTTAACAAACCAAGAGGAAGCGAAATAAGATAGAATATACCGGTAATATTTGCACAATTTACCACATTAATTAGTAACGCATTTCAATGATTCCTCATATTTTTGGGTTATTCTTTAAGATCTCTCAAGTATGAATGGAATTTAAATAGATTCCAACAGTCCAGCATATCCATTTAGGCCCAAAACACAAGCGAGTGTGAGAATTCACAGGTGTCATTAATTTTATTTCGATACCGTCTCATCCGGCCATAATTGCCTTTATACCCTCGCAACCCGACAGTGGAAGACATTGCGCTTGCAATGTTTCTGTCAATATGTAAGGTATGTACATCTTCCATTATTTTTTTTCTTTTGCTTACTTCATCTTCTTCTGCTGAAAAGATTCTGTCAGGCTTTATTACTTACTGCCTGTGACTGTTGCTGCAATATTGCCATCCAATTTTCACCTTTGTTTCAGGTCACCTGTCTCACAGGGTAGGCAAATAGAGGAATTCCTTCATGGCTGTGTTCTCTCTCTCTCTCTCTCTCTCTCTCTCTCTCTCTCTCTCTCTCTCTCTCTCTCTCTCTTCTAGCTCGTTTGCGCTGTTATATGAAATATAAAGTGTTTTAAAGGTATGATTTTTCTATTTTATATTTTAAAAAAGGCTTTTCAATTTTTTTGTATTAGTTAATTTTTTTTTAGAATGTTATGCATTGATGCCATCACTCGATTTGACAAGTATATGTGATACTGATTTCTATATTCAATATTATTTTTCCCCTTATAAATGGCAGAGGCAAGGGACAGTGACAATGCCTTAGAGACTAACCATATACAGTATACATATGATCAGCGCCCAAGCACCCTCACCACTTAAGCTAGGACCAGGGAGGGCCAGGTAATGGCTGCTGACGACTCAGCAGATAGACCTATAAGCTCCCCCAAGCCATCCATCCTTAGCTCACAAGGATGGCGAGGTTGTAGACACTACAGGAATGTATTGAGCTTAAGAGGACCTCGAACCCCAGTCCGGCAGACAGCCAATTAGGGACGTTTCCATTAGGCCACAACAACCCGAAATTGCATGGAAGTTTAGTAACGATGGGTCTGATCAGTACTTGTATGTGTGTGACCACCAAGAAAAGACTAATGTTGTTGGCATATAAGCTCTTTAAACATTCACATTGCAGGTTGAGGGGTTAAAACACCCCGTGGATAGATCCTTGAAAATCAGTAGGCTGACAGAATTAGGCGTCATGTCTCATAGTGAAAAGAGACTTTACCCTCAACACACACACACGCACACACACATACATACATATATATATATATATATATATATATATATATATATATATATATATATATATATATATATATATATATTGTATGTGCCTGTGTGTTTGTATATATATATATATATGAACACTTATAAAAAGTTTCCCAGTGCCAAGTAAGTACATTGGTATGATAATGTTCGCATAGCCAAGACGTGATTGAAACACAATTTTGCGTGTGAATTTTTATGATGTATTCTGATGGGGTTGAACTAACTGTAAATTAAATAGGGCAAAGGCATTTGCAAAATATGTAGAGTTTTGTTTTAAGAATTGCAAAATGAAAAAAGCGCACCATTCCGTCTAATTTCTCTTCTTCATGTTTTGTCAAAGTTTTTA
>NC_090735.1:141521170-141523670 GCF_036898095.1 Palaemon carinicauda | reverse complement strand
TGATCATATTGTAATATGGTCAGTCTCTAGGGAATTGTCCTGCTTGATAGGGCAGTGTCACTGTCCCTTCCCTCTGCCATTCATGAGCGGCCATTAAAACTTAAAACCTTCAAATTATCCAAATGGGTAACTAATAATCTTCAACTAGACACACTATGATTGCTCTATAGGTACTTCAATCAGTATTCATGCGAAGATCCCTTACTCTTCACCTTACTGCAAGATGTTGATCTAGAACTTAGACAACAATCAGAGTAAAATTAGATATAAAACGTTACTTTACAGTTTAATTTTTTTTTTTTTTTTTTTTTTTTTTTTTTTTTTTTTTTTTTGTCAACGGCCAAGAAGAATAATCAGATTGGAAAATTACATCAACAGTCAGCTATTGTGTTTGGCATCGTTTAGTTTTCTTAAATTTTCCTCATAATTGTCAGAGAAAAAAACCTCTACGATTGAAAACAAATGCTCACCAAATGTTGCCATTTGTAGTGATATCTGAAGGAAGAACCAAAATAATTAATAAGATGCGCCACTGATTGCACCTGAGATTGCGTTTCGTTAAGACGGTTAGAAACTTAAAGATGCCTCCATCAAGACGCTAAGATCTCACAACAGATATAACGAAATTTAGCTTTCGTAGTTTATATTTACATGTGTATAATGACAAATTTTTCAAGCAACTTACGCAGTTGTGTAATTTTTACTAGTAACTATAGTCTATTACTTTTAGCGAGGAAGATTTGCACCGACTCGCAGCGGTGCCCTTTTAGCTCGGAAAAGTTTCCTAATCGCTGATTGGTTAGAATGATCTTGTCCAACCAATCAGCGATCAGGAAACTTTTCCGAGCTAAAAGGGCACTGCTGCGAGTCGGTGCAAATATGCCTCGTTAAAAGAAATGGACCATACGATAGTATAAGTAATTTGTTATATCTTTGTGCTCTCCTCGCGGAGTTGGTCGTCTCTGCCTATTCTGCTTTGATTTAGAAACTGAAGCAGTATGCAGAACTTGAACATTACAATTCGAAGATTAGCTCAGTATAGATATCACTTGTCGAAGATTTTACAATGTATGAGTTTAATAAGATTCTCTCTCTCTCTCTCTCTCTCTCTCTCTCTCTCTCTCTCTCTCTCTCTCTCTCTCTCTCTCTCTCTCTCTCTATCATATTTAGAAGTTTCTGTTCAGATTTTTTTCGTCCGTCTGTCCTTTTCACGACTGTCTCTCATCTTCTAATTTTTTGTCCGGACTTTATCATTATTCACCAATTTAGATATACTCTCTCTCTCTCTCTCTCTCTCTCTCTCTCTCTCTCTCTCTCTCTCTCTCTCTCTCAGTAAGGATCAGCGGGTGGTGGGTAGAAGTCTGTCTTTCACAGTGAATTATGTTATCGATTGACACGTGGATTCAGAGCAGAGAGAGAGAGAGAGAGAATCTATAACACAAAGCAATTTAGAACAACACAGAATAGTCTAGAACGACACAGACCATTGTAGAATAATAGAACAACACAGACAAGTCTAGAACACCACAGACAAGTCTAGAATACCACAGACAAGTCTAGAACAACACAGACAAGTCTAGAACAACACATACCAGTCTAGAACGGCACACAATTTTAGAATAACGCAGACCGCTCTAGAACAACACAGACAATTCTAGAACAATAGAATAACACATACAAGTCTAGAACACTAGAACAACACAGACCAGTCTACAACAGCACAGATCAGTCTAGAACAACATAGACAATTTTAGAACAGTAGAACAACTTGGACAAGTCTAGATCATTAGAACAACTTGGACTAGTCTAGTACATTAGAACAACACAGACCAGTTTATAATGACACAGAAAACTCTATAACAACACAAACAAGTCGAGAACACCACAGACAAGTCTAGAACAATAGAACCACGCAGACAAGTCTAGAACATCACACACAAGTCTAGAACAACACACACAAGTCCAGAACGACACAGATAATTCTAGAACGACACAGGTAATTCTAGAACAACATAGAAAAGTCTAGAGCTACAGAGACAAGGTTAGAACAATAGAACAACATAGACCACTAGAACGACACAAACAATTCTAGAACAACACAGACAAGTCTAGAACATTAGAACAATACAGACAAGTCTGGCACAATGCAGATGAGTCTAGAATGACACAGAAGAGTCTAGAACAACAGGCAATTCTAGATCATTAGAAGAACACAAGAAAGTCTAGAGCAATAGAATAACATAGACTGGTCTAGAACATTAGAACAAGACAGACCAGTCTAGAATGACACAATTCTAGAACAACCCAGACAAGTCTAGAACAATAGAACAACACAGCAGTCTAGAATGACACAATTCTAGAACAACTCAGACAAGTCTAGAACAGTAGAACAATATAGACAAGTCTAGAACATTAGAACATCACAGACAAGTGTAGAACAAAACAGACATGCCTAGGCCAATAGAACAGCAGAGACAAGTCTGGAACAACGCAGACCAGT
>NC_090735.1:141488670-141516170 GCF_036898095.1 Palaemon carinicauda | reverse complement strand
TTTGGAAGCACAGAAGAAAAATGATGCCAGTGAGGTAGGGTTGTTTACAGCACAAATAGCAGAGGTAGGATATCCCAAATCTCCCCCTTGGTGTAATCTACCTGTTAAAGTATGTTTTACGCAGGAAGGAAAAATACCCTATCCAGCAAGGTAATAAAAAGTGAGTTTTTAAATCATGGGAAACATGTTCTTACGGATGGTTCCAAATCGGCTGCAGGAGTTGGAAGTGCAGTTGTGGTGGGTGATATTGTTATTAGAAGGAAACTCCCATCCTCTTGTTCAGTAGTTACTGCTGAGCTGTAAGCAATAATTCTCGCAGTCCGACATATTCTTAGAAATGGTAGCCAAAATATTTCTTATTCAATTTTTACGGATTCCAGTAGCGTTTTACTAGCAATTAAACAAATTATGCCAGGCCATCATCTAGTTACTCTAGTACAAGGGGTGCAGGACTTGTTAGTACTTCTGCAGTTTGGAAGAATGTCAGTGTTATTTCTGCTGGGTCCCTGCCAACGTTGGAGTGGATGAAAATGAACGAGTAGATAAGGCAGCTGAGGAAGCTTCAGGGCTACTTAATCTATCCTTCATGAGTATTCCTTAAAAAGACCACATTTTTACTGTAAGAATAAGTGGCAGGCTCGATGGTCTGAACTGACCACCAATACAAAATTGATACAAATCCACCCTTTAGCGGATAAATGGTCATGTTGTAATTTTACAAGTAAGAGGGATGATATCCTTTTAACTAGACTGCGTATTGGCCATACATATGTAACCCACAATTATTTAATGAAGAGTGGGGGAGGGAGACAGGCCCTCCTTGTGATATCTGTCAAGGGACAATAGATATCAAACATATTTTAGTCGATTATCCTGTTTTTGATATTCAGAGGAGGACACATTTTCTCCAGGGCAAACCTTTAAGAGATATACTGGGGGAAAAATGTAGTACCTTGAAATTGAAAAAAATTGTATAGACTATTGGTTTATATCATGAGCTTTAAATAATTTTTTTAATTTATTTTTATAATCCTTTTAATCCCTCCTTATTTTGCATTTAGATATTACTGTATGAAAGTTATGTGATTGGTTTTAGAAGTTAAAATGATACCAAATGTTAGTGTATGGGTATGGTTGATTAATTTGAATTATACAGCGCTGAATGGCCTTTGATGTCCTATAGTCCATTTCTTTTAGCGATGCATATTTGCACCGACTCGCGGCGGTGCCCTTTTAGCTCGGAAAAGTTTCCTGATCGCTGATTGGTTAGAATTATCTTGTCCAACCAATCAGCAATCGGAAACTTTCCCGAGCTAAAAGGGCACCGCCGCGAGTCGGTGCAAATATGCATCGCTAAAAGAAATGGACTATAGTGCTTTGCTTAAGACCTAAATTTTACTTTCCACTCAATTCACTCATTTTGAGACGCTTGCATTTTACCATCTCGATTGGTCGTTATGTGCCATATAAGTAATCTATTTCCATTCGCCTAGCGTCCTCGTAAACGTTCGTTTCTCCATCTTATGGTTACCTTTTCCTCATACAAAATCCTTTAAAAGTCTTTCAACAGTTCAAGTAGTTGCTTTTCTCAATAGTCTGTAGTGTATTATTTGCAATTCATGAGCCATTTCAAGATCCCTTTATTAGCAATTTTCTTATCCTCATTTTGCATGGACATCAAATGTCCTTTCTCTGACATCTCTCATTGTTCTTTCCATCAAGATATAAAGAAGTTATGGAAACAATAAGATTTTCTCGGACTATTTTGATATCTAAGTATTATCTACTTTTTATATATGCTTGCGCACACTATTGAACATTCTCAAATTACCTTTAATACAGAAAACAGAATTGAGTGGAGAAGACAACTGATTCCACTGACAGGCTGAAAGCCTACCTGGGAGTGGAAGTGAAGTAAAGTGAAGTGACATGCTCACCATCCTTCCAATTGCATCTCTTTTAATCTTGAAGTTTTCTATACCCACATTTATTGCATACAGTTTCTCCCTTTTCTCTCAGGCGCTTTTCATAATCAGTTCAAGCTAAACAAATGAGCTACAGCCTACACGCCATCATCCTTAACTAAACCACAATGCTGTTATCATTTGAATACCTTTGACATCTGTCTTACTCTCTTAATCAAATTTATATCACTTATTTTCCCTGAGATACTCAATAGGATGATGCCCTTTTTACCATTATGCTACTGAAGATACATTTCTGTTGCACATTGTTAACGAAATTTTTGCAGCATCTTCTGAAATTCAATTAGGTGTTGACGTCATTCATTTATTGAACATTTAGATTGGCTCCACTACATCCTCACCAGTTACTTTGTCCAGTATTCCCAATCTTACGTTAAATGCTATATCCCTTAGATCATCTACATCTCTCTCTCTCTCTCTCTCTCTCTCTCTCTCTCTCTCTCTCTCTCTCTCTCTCTCTCTCTCTCTCTCTCCATCTTTTTATCCTTCTACTTCACCTTCGTTTCTACTTCTTCTGGGTTTCAGCCATCCTCTTTCAACGTTGGCTTAATAGTACAAATAATGGGCTTTTCAGCCATTTACACCTCCATTTTACGTAACCTTGCCGGCCAAAGTTCTATGAATAAAATTAATCATAATAAAATCTTATTTCATTTTAAATTAAATACCCTATCCAATACTTAATCATTTTTACACAGGCGGCAGTCTCTTCTGACAGCATCTCTTTGTATCGTTTATTTTGCGATTCTTTTGCTTATTAACATTTCACTCTGCAATTTTTTTTCTTAAAAAACAACTATTTTTCCTTCATACTTTTCTTCACTTTTATTCTCTCACTTTGTAAGCGATTTTCTTAGCTGTCCCCGTTGTTCCTGCAGCTGTACTTTAAACTATTTATTTACCATTTTTATCTTTATTTTTTCTAATCCATCATTCCACGTCTAATGTATTTAATATGCTCTTCATATTATCTATGCCCACAAACACTTATAAATCTTTAATCCCTTTTTAGTTATTCAATACTTTATGTAATCCCTCTACTTCGGTTTTTTTTTTTTTTTTTTTTTTTTTTTTTTTTTTTTTTTTTTGTGTGTGTGTGTAATCTCAACTACAATATTTTACATACACTTCTTTAGATTCTTAATTCTTATCTAACTCGTTTGATTTCATTTAGTTTATACCCATATTTGCACAGATTCTTACACAACCAGTCGAGTTACTCTGTATATACACCGATAGTAACTAACTTGCATCTTCCCTATTTTTCTCTCCAAAGTAATATTTTTCTCTTTTGGAGACGCTATTGGCAGTATTTGAACCCAGTTTAAAATTATTTCGAAAAGATTATGATCTCAGTCACAACAAATGGAATAACCACATGTCTTCTTTTGTCTCTCAACCTTTGCATTCGAATCACCAAGCCCAACTACTCTTTCTCTATTGATTAAACACATCTTGCTTTGTCTCTCAACCTTTGCATTTGAATCACCTAGCACAACTACTCTTTCTCTATTGAATAACCACATATCTTGCTTTGTCTCTCAACCTTTGCATTTGAATCACCTAGCACAACTACTCTTTCTCTATTGAATAACCACATATCTTGCTTTGTCTCTCAATCTTTGCATTTGAATCACCTAGCACAACTACTCTTTCTCTATTGAATAACCACATAACCAAGCACAACTACTCTTTCTCTATTGAATAACCACATGTCTTGCTTTGTCTCTCAACCTTTGCATTCGAATCACCAAGCACGACTACTCTTTCTCTATTGAATAACCACATGTCTTGCTTTGTCTCTCAGCATTTACATTTGAATCACCTAGCACAACTACTCTTTCTCTATTGAATAACCACATATGTTGCTTTGTCTCTCAACCTTTGCATTTGAATCACCTAGCACAACTACTCTTTCTCTATTGAATAACCACATATGTTGCTTTGTCTCTCAACCTTTGCATTCGAATCACCAAGCACGACTACTCTTTCTCTATTGAATAACCACATATGTTGCTTTGTCTCTCAACCTTTGCATTTGAATCACCTAGCACAACTACTCTTTTTCTATTGAATAACCACATGTCTTGCTTTGTCTCTCAACCTTTGCATTTGAATCACCTAGCACAACTACTCTTTCTCTATTGAATAACCACATATGTTGCTTTGTCTCTCAACCTTTGCATTTGAATCACCTAGCACAACTACTCTTTCTCTATTGAATAACCACATATGTTGCTTTGTCTCTCAACCTTTGCATTCGAATCACCAAGCACGACTACTCTTTCTCTATTGAATAACCACATATGTTGCTTTGTCTCTCAACCTTTGCATTTGAATCACCTAGCACAACTACTCTTTCTCTATTGAATAACCACATATCTTGCTTTGTCTCTCAACCTTTGCATTTGAATCACCTAGCACAACTACTCTTTTTCTATTGAATAACCACATGTCTTGCTTTGTCTCTCAACCTTTGCATTTGAATCACCTAGCACAACTACTCTTTCTCTATTGAATAACCACATGTCTTGCATTGTCTCTCAGCATTTACATTTGAATCACCTAGCACAACTACTCTTTTTCTATTGAATAACCACATGTCTTGCTTTGTCTCGCAACCTTTGCATTTGAATCACTTTGCACAACTACTCTTTCTCTATTATATAACCACATGTCTTTATTTTGACTCTCAACCTTTGCATTTGAATCACCTAGCACATCTACCCTTTCTCTATTATATAACCACATGTCTTGCTTCGTCCCTCAACCTTTACATTTGAATCATCTAGCACAACTACTCTTTTCTCTATTGAATAACCACATCTTTCTTTTGACTCTCAACCTTTGCATCTGAATCACCTAGCACAACCACTCTTTTTCTATTGAATAACCACATCTGCATTTGAATGTTTTGCTTCGTCTCTCAACCTTTGCATTTGAATCACCTAGCACAACTATTCCTTCTCTTACTTTAATTCTAACCAAGCACTGATTGATTTTTGTAAGTAAATGCATATATTTTTTGTTGAAAAGTATTAAAGTAAACAAACAACGCTCGAAATAAAGCTAAGGAGAAAAGGCTGTAATTAAAGTCATCTTTTCCTTAATGCTCCCTCCGAAATGACGCAGTGTTGCAAAAACAGGCGTATTTTCCGAAAATGTTCCATGGTTTTGTTGAAAATTTCCATTTAAAAGAACGACCTTGATTTACATCTTAATGGTATATCTGTTCAACTCCATGAATATCAATGACATCGGTTTTAGTGGTTTACGAAGTGTTGTAGGGACTGAAATCCTCAGACGGATAGGATGTCATTTCATCTTATTTCATTAGGAGGAGGAGGAGGAGGGGGGGGGGGGGGGGAGTTGCTTCACTGTGTCGTTGCAGAGGGAAGGATTTGTCTTTGGCTCTTTGTTAAGAACTTATTACGTCATCTTTTCCTATGAATATATATTGGTAAGATATTTCTGCGAGATATGCCAGTAAAAATATTTTAATTTCTTGTTTATTTAAAGAAACTGTTTATTTGAAAGTATTTTCTCTTAGATGGGTTCTACACTTTATTTTATAATATTGGGTATTTTTCATTATTCTTATTCGATGAAAATATCGGTATTTTGTATTATTGTTAATAGAAGTTTTATTCGAATATTTTCCTGAGTAGAAATGTTAAGGTTCAATGAGCGATATTATGTGGAGATTTACATATTACATGTATTCATGATGTGGTCTCTTTATTCCGTTTTAGACATAACAGTATATTGAATTGATATTTGTTGTTAATTTGATTTTGTACTATTTATTTTAATGTTCATACGGTTCTTAAAATATTTTATTTTTCATTGTTTCCTTTCTTAACTGGGCTATTTTCCCTGTTGGGGCCCTTGTGCTAATAACATCCTGTTTTTCGCACCAGGGTTGTAGCTTAGCAAGTGATAATAATAAAATTAAGTTTTGTTGTATAGAGAAGGTCAGCATTGCCAAGCGAATTTTTTATTTCATTGATAAAGGAATTTTTAGTCTTGATAGCAAACCGAAGTAGCAGATAATAGAAAATCCGAAAGCTGATGCACAAGTAGAAAGTTTAAGAGAGACTGGTTAACCCTCAAGTTTGTGATCTTTCCATAATTTAAATGAGACTGAAACCTTTGTGTAAAAAGAACATAAGGTTAAGCTTTCCAAGTGTTCAGTCAGCTATCCAAATGAATTTCTAACAGCTCGTCTATAATAGTCACATAGTAGTTAATGTTTAAAAATCGACAATACAGCATATGAAATATATTTCTTTAATAATTATGAAGAGAATGAGG
The DNA here is from genome assembly GCF_036898095.1 of Palaemon carinicauda. Lineage (NCBI taxonomy): Eukaryota > Metazoa > Arthropoda > Malacostraca > Decapoda > Palaemonidae > Palaemon > Palaemon carinicauda. The sequence continues at coordinate 141,509,871 of NC_090735.1, read as the reverse complement.
CTGGGGAGTAAAGAGAAGTTAGGTAGTATGAACGATCTCGATATGGAACCTGAAGGAATGAATGTATGAATTCTTAAACCCCATATGATTAGGAATTTATGAATTTATGTTCAATGATTAGATATAATTCATGAAGTAGATAATGCAAGAAAATTATTGTAAGATCTGCAATAGGTGTTGTTGGAAAAGTTGGGACATGTAGAGAGGAGTTTAGCCAGATTTTCTCTAGAGCACGGTAGTGAGTGTAAGAGGATTAAGTTTTAGCTGATGTAGGTGTGTGTGTATATATGCATTTATATATATATATATATATATATATATATATATATATATATATATATATATATATTATATATATATATTATATATATATAATATATATATGTGTATGTGTATATATATATATATATATATATATGTGTGTGTGTGTGTGTGTTTGTGTGTATGTGTGTATTATATATATATGTATATGTATATATATGTATATATATATATATTTATTTATATATAAATATATATATATATATATATATATATATATATATATATATATATAAACCCATGAGGTATAGAGAAACAGCGCATAGATGGATATAAGTGAAAATTAATAATAAAAAGATATACTGTACAATTAAGAATTTATAAGACGGTTAGCCACTTAAAATGTATCTCTTAACATATTCAAATGTAAATGTAAAAATAATCAAGTTCCTAACATTGGTTGGACGTTATGGCGTTAGGACACCTTTAAACAGTAATTAATGAAATCTGGCTGAAGTTTGATATCAGAAGATAACCTCTTTTGGAGAAATCTCTCATTTTATTTGTTGTTATTGTTTAAGCCAAATCAAAATTACCATCTGATATGCCGCAAAGGATAGGCAGGCTTCTCTGGAATTCCATTTAATGGAAAATATGTTTCATTTCATCACTTTCCGTTATTATTATTATTATTATTATTATTATTATTATTATTATTAATTGCTAAGCTACAACCCTAGTTGGAAAATCAGAATGCTATATACCCAGGGGCTCCAACAGGGAAAATAGCCCAGTGAAGAAAGGAAACAAGGAAAAATAAAACATTTCAAGAAAAATAACATGAAAATAATTATCTTCTATGTAAACTATAAAAACTTTAACAAAACAAGAGCAAGAGAAATAAGATAGAATGGTGTACCCGAGTGTACCCTCATGCAAGAGAACTCTACCCCAAGACAGTGGAAGACCATGGTACAGAGGCTATGGCACTACCCAAGACTAGAGAACAGTGGTTTGATTTTGGAGTGTCCTTCTCCTAGAAGAGCTGCTGACCATAGCTAAAGAGTCTCTTCTCCCCTTACCAAGAGGAAAGTGGCCACTTGAGAAAACACTATAAACAAAATGAAAGGGATTGTGCGTGTTTCAGTCGCCCTTGACACTAACGTATGTGTTTCCTTAACAGTGAGGCATTTGTTGTCCGAATACCCCACTTTTAGCCCCTTAAGAAATAGGTGTCTGTTCGAGGTTCTTTGGCAGGATGTGTTGTACTATGCTGGCAGTATTTTTAGATTTATTTCTGAAGCAGGGTTCTTTGGCAGGATGTGTTTTTAGTATTTTTAGATTTATTTCTGAAGCAGGGTTCTTTGGCAGGATGTGTTTTTAGTATTTTTAGATTTATTTCTGAAGCAGGGTTCTTTGGCAGGATGTGTTTTTAGTATTTTTAGATTTATTTCTGAAGCAGGTCTTCTGAAAGCTATTTAACTTTTGAAAGGCCTTAGCGTTTTGGTTTTAAATGAAATTTCCTTTTATTTTTTTATAATAGATAATATCGGCGTCAATGACCTTCGATGTCAGGATGCCAGAAAACTTAAAATCAATTAATGAATTTTCTCTTCCAGCCAATCATAGTACTTACGTATGTGTGTTATTATTATTCACATTGTTACATTGATCTAAGTGTATGAAAATATCCTATTTAGAATCCTTGGAGAATCACAGGAAGTATTCAATAGAACAGAGCAATTATAAGGAAAGTTAGAAGCACCTGTTAAGAATGAGGTATAAAAAGATTGCAACGCTTTTGCATACTCTCTCTCTCCAGCCAGCTCTGAGAGAAAGAGAAAATGATGTCTTCTGAGAAATGAATTCATAAGTCTATTATGTCTAATATGATACATAAATGGCGCATCCCGCCATCATTTTGGTTCAAAGAATTGCTTTTGCTCTGAGAAAAGGAGGAATAAAATGACTTATTTCATGTATAATTTTCATAAGTCACATTGTACATTATTATGCTTAAACAGATGTATATTTAATGTGTGAATTTCAGTGCATTTAGTTTTATGTTGATGAATAGCATAAATAAATCGTAAATACTTCTATTAGTTTTATTGTGATGGCCGATGTGGTAACGTCCCTGACTGGTGAACGCCAGACGGGGGTTCGATTCCCGCTCAAACTCGTTAGTTTCTTTGGTCGCTGTAACCTTACCGTCCTTGTGAGCTAAGGATGCTGGCATTTGGGGGAGCCTATAGGTCTATCTGCTGAGTCATCAGCAGCCATTGCCTGGCCCTCGTTGGTCCAAGCCTGGGTGGAGAGGGGGCTGGGGCAATGATCATGTGTATGTATGGTCAGTCTCTAGGGCTTGATAGGGCAATGGCACTGTCCCTTGCCTCTGCCATTTATGGGTGGCCTTTAAACCTTCAAATTCAATTGATTAATTAAAAGGAGTTTTCCCATATTATTATGAAGCACGGGGTCAGAGAGAGAGAGAGAGAGAGAGAGAGAGAGAGAGAGAGAGAGAGAGAGAGAATATAAGCTTGATTGTCTTTCTAAGTAAAGACAGAAGTAAAAGTGATTTCCAATTGTTAAAAATGAAAACTTATATGAAAGTCACCATTAAGGCTAGTTGTACAAACTGACTTCAGTATCATATCTAGAGTTCCCCTAATCCCCCAATTAAAGATACTGAATTCCCCCTCCCCTCTCCTCCGGTCCCAGTTTATTTCAGAAATATGGAAGCAGCTAAACCATTAGTATTTAGTGCCCATGATTTTAAGTAACGACATTGCTGTTACAGTGTTCCCCAGCTATATTTCTTTTACTCTCCAATAGGACTATCGATTTAATTTCCACTTCGTGAAATAAGTCGTGGTATAACAATGAAACAATCTCCATTAGATTTATTAGATTTCAGAACAAAGACCCCAGAAGGATATTGGGAGTTGAATGGCAAGACACGATTAGAAATGAAACTATAAGAGAGATTACTCGAGTGTCATATGTTGATGAAATCTTGATGAGGGGTAGATGGAGATGGTTTGGGTATGCTTTTCGCACTCCTCAGGGGAGATTAGTTCACCAAACATTCAGTTAGGCTACACAAGGTACTAGAAGAATTGGAAGACCCAGGCCAACATGGCTGAGTACTATAGGTACCCTGACACTTGCACGAATTTGTGGCACGCATTGTCACGACTCGAGTCGTGAACTGGCGTGAACTCGTCGTGAACCTGTCGTGACATCGTGGCATGTCGTGACGAGAATTTTGAAATGTTCAAAATTTTGGTCACGACAAAATTTCGTGAATGCGGCGTGAACTATGCGCGAACTGTTCGTGAACTCGTCGGGACGATGCGGGAAGTGCGCAAAATATGCTAAAACTATGCATGAACTCGTCGTGAACTCGTCGTGCCAGTTCGTGTCAATGTGGACAGGTGAGCTGTGATTCTGAGGTCCTTTTTTTTTTTTTTTTTTCCAGTTCGTGCCACAAGATGTCACGACTTGCCACGACAAATTCGTGGCAAAAAAGTCGTGCAAGTGTCAGCCTGGTATAAGAAGCACGAAATAGATGATGAATGGAGATGTACTGAATTAAAAGCTCAAGATAGAGACGAATGGAGGCCCATTGCTTCATTAAGGGTAGGAGGAGATGATGATGAAACTCCTAGTGATTAGATATATTTCTATATGCAAACGTACATATGAATATTAAGAGTATTTTAAATGGCTGTTGGCCTTTGAGTATCTTTTTCAAATATTTTATGGATAGAGATCACATTTGTAATTCCAGTATTGGTAGCTGAGGAATTTTCGAGCCGGGGACGTTCCTGGCAGATGAGACTAATGTTTATTTGAGAAAGCTTTCTATGGGCGGACTGAAGATTTTAGGGCTTAGCTAAACTCACAGGTTGATTCCAACTATTTACAACCTTTCCCATCTTGGTTTTAAGAAATAGTAGTCTCGTATACTTTAAAAAATATAGTTGGTCTCATGTCCTTTACAAAATTGTAGTCTAGTGTCCTTTATAAAAATATGTTGTCTCGTGTTCTTTAAAAAATAGTAGTCTAGTGTCCTTTATAAAAATAGATGTCTCATGTCCTTTAAAAAATAGTCTCTTGTCCTTTAAAAAAGTACTTGTCTCATGTCCTTCAAAAAAATAGTAGACTCATTTCCTTGAAAAAATAGTAGTCTCGTGTCCTTTGAAAAAAAAAAAATAGCAGTCTTGTGTCCTTTAAAGAAAATAGTAGTCCCATGTGCTTTAAAGAAAATAGTACTCTCATGTCCTTTAAAGAAAACAGTAGTCTCGTGTTCTTGAAGTTTTATCATTAACGTTTTTATTTTATTTCCTTTTTTTAGGTATGGGTGACTGTTGTTCTACGTCAACCGATAACTCCTCTACCGTAAGTTGCAGATGTCTTTCTTTGAATAAATGTATGGATACTCCACTGTCCGATGCCTTTGTAGGACTTATTTTTTTAAGCGAAGGGCAACAGGAAGGGCAGCCTAGTAGCACAGGCCGTGAGAAAATGGCTATTTTTTAGAATGATTTACTACGACAAAGAGGTTTTTCTTGTGGTATTTCTCTTCGTCAACTGGATCACACTAAAAGTTGTGTCTCGATTTTTACGAAATTGGAAAGAAGAGATCTCATTGTATTAGGATGTGAAAGGTGAACATTTTTCAGCCTTTGGGGGGGTTTGCTTTTTAACGGCCGCTCATGAATGGCAGAGGCAAGGGACGGTGACATTTCCCTATCAAGTAGGACAATGCCTTAGAGATTGATCATATATTATATGATCAGCGCCCAAGCGCCCTCTCCACCCAAGCTAGGGACCAAGGAGGGCCAGGCAATGGCTGCTGATGAATCAACAGATGGACCTATAGGCTCCCCCAAACCCCCCATCCTTAGCTCACAAGAATAGTGAGGTTGCAGCCACCTTGTAGGAAACAGATTCAAATGACTTTGGATATGATATTGCACTAGACCGAGTGACTGATCGGAGTGATCAGTCACTCGGTCTAGTGCAATATCATATCCGTTATGACACTAACGGACGTGTTCTTCTCTTCCAAACCATCATTGTACTTAAGTATGTGTTCTTATTATTAGTCTCTTTTTTTACGTGAATAGATCTAAGTGTAGGAAAATATCCAATGAAGAATCCTTAGAGAGTTGCTTGGAAATTGTAATAGAATAGACCAATTATAAGGAAACCTAGACGCACTTGGTACAAAATTATAGCAACGCCTGTCCTCTCCCCAGCAAGCACTGAGAGGAAGGGAGAATTGTGTTCTTTACTACTCCTGATTCATAAATGATATTAAAATCACATTGATACTCTTGTTCATTTGTTCAAATAGATTGTTTACCACTCGTATGACACGGCGAGCCTGGGAGCCCACATCACCCGAGCAAGCCAAACACGATGGGCGCATGGTTGGGATATTTCGCGTATGGATTATTTGGGATTTGAGCCGAGAAAGAGATGGCTCTCCTCCGCTCGCCTATATCAGATGTTTCCGCTTTTGATTTCTGTACCATGCTATCGGAAACCTATCTAACTGTTTGTTCGTTTATTCAGATATCTTTTTGTTTCTTTTATGCAAATAAGGGATATATTAGTCTTAAACTAGTTCTGTTGCATCAGAAATTTTCAAATTAGTTTTAACATTTTCGCTATATTTACCTGTATATATATACATATATATGTATGTATATATGTGTGTATATAATATATATATATATATATATATATATATATATATATATATATATAAATTTACCTGTATATATATGTGTGTATATATAATATATACTGTGTATATATATACTGTGTATATATATATATATATATATATATATATATATATATATAAATTTACCTATATATAGATATATATATGTATAATATATAATATATATATATATATGTATATATATATATATATATATATATATATATATATATATATATATATATATAAACACAGACATAGATACATGCATACATACATACATACTCGCGCCTGTTTATGGTATTTCTACCTCAGTTTATACCCGCAAATTTTCTTAGCTCGTCGATCGTATATATATATATATATATATATATATATATATATATATATATATATATATTAGTGTGTGTGTGTGTGTGCGTATGTATGTATGTATGTGTATGTAATGGACAAATATTTTGTATATTGTCCGATCAACATTTTAACAAGTGTTAGTGAAGCATCTGGTGACTTTATAATTACGGTAATTTGCTATTTCTCTCTAATAGGTCTGATAATAAATACAGATATTTGTTCAAGTAACGAGTATTGACGTAATCAAGACTTTTGTAATATCTCTTCGTTTGGATATTTTCCTGATTATTTTTTTTTTCATTAGAATAGTCATTAGAATAGTTACTTTTGTATTCATATGAACAAATATGGCTCGGTATTCTATTTTGCCTTGAATTGTATATTCCTGTTTCAGGATTGAGTTTAGAATCTGTTCTTTTAAATGATAATTTAAAAATAAATTTATTTTAGAGTTATTAATGATTATACAAAAGGATCGATGACGAATTTAACAATTTAGTACCCTTTGTAATTATTCATATAAATGTGTTTATTTGCAATTGGAGGATTTTAATCAACCTTATTTAACAAATTACCTTTTGTATTTATTCACATAAGTGCGTTTTTAGGGAATTAGAGGATTTTAATCAGCCTCATTTAACAAATTACCTTTTGTATTTATTCACATAATTGAGTTTTTAGGGAATTAGAAGGTTTTAATTAACCTTATTTAACAAATTACCTTTTGTATTTATTCACATACATGTGTTTATTTGCAATTAGAGAATTTTAATCAGCCTTATTTAACAACTCATTACCCTTTATATTTATTCATATAAATGTGTTTATTTGCAATTAGAGGATTTTAATCAGCCTTATTTAACAACTTATTTCCCTTTGTAATTATTCATATGAATGTGTTTATTTGCAATTAGAGGATTTTAATCAACCTTATTTAACAACTCATTACCCTTTGTATTTATTCACATAAATGTGTTTATTTGCAATTAGAGGATTTTAATCAGCCTTATTTAACAACTTATTTCCCTTTGTAATTATTCATATGAATGTGTTTATTTGCAATTAGAGGATTTTAATCAACCTTATTTAACAACTCATTACCCTTTGTATTTATTCACATAAATGTGTTTATTTGCAATTAGAGGATTTTAATCAGCCTTATTTAACAACTTATTTCCCTTTGTAATTATTCATATGAATGTGTTTATTTGCAATTAGAGGATTTTAATCAACCTTATTTAACAACTCATTACCCTTTGTATTTATTCACATAAATGTGTTTATTTGCAATTAGAGGATTTTAATCAGCCTTATTTAACAACTTATTTCCTTTTGTAATTATTCATATGAATGTGTTTATTTGCAATTAGAGGATTTTAATCAACCTTATTTAACAACTCATTACCCTTTGTATTTATTCACATAAATGTGTTTATTTGCAATTAGAGGATTTTAATCAGCCTTATTTAACAACTTATTTCCCTTTGTAATTATTCATATGAATGTGTTTATTTGCAATTAGAGGATTTTAATCAACCTTATTTAACAACTCATTACCCTTTGTATTTATTCACATAAATGTGTTTATTTGCAATTAGAGGATTTTAATCAGCCTTATTTAACAACTTATTACCCTTTATATTTTTATTCACACACACATACAAAAAAAAAAATACAAAAATGTGTTTATCTGCAATTAGGGGATTTTAATCAGCCTTATTCTTATTATATTTCTTAATCTAATTCTATCTTATCTTCTATTAGAGGATTTTAATCAGCCTTATTTAACGACTTATCACCCTTTGTGTTAATTCATATAAATGTGTTTATTTGCAATTAGAGGATTTTAATCAGCCTTATTCATATCATCATATTTCTTAAACTAATTTTATCCTCAATTATTCTAAAGTAATCGTATTCTTGTATATTTTCATCTTAACAGTATGTTTACACTCCTATCCTTCAGAGCGTTCTCCTTCCCTCCTTCAGAGAAGCTGGAGGAAGAAGGCGGAAAGTTAAACGTTGACCCTCTCTTATGTCACTCTGCCAAAACGGAAAGTCTTTTTGAAGGTAAAACAGTTACAGGAATACCATTTGACTCTGTATTCCCCTCACGTAGTGTCCACAATGAGAGAGAGAGAGAGAGAGAGAGAGAGAGAGAGAGAGAGAGAGAGAGAGAGAGAGAGAGAGAGAGAGAGAGCCTGTGTTACAGCTACCGATCTCTTAACTGACTTCAAATTTGTTACTTTACAAATGACGGGAATTTCTAAGCTGGCTGTAGCCGTTCAATAACTGTTCTCTCTCTCTCTCTCTCTCTCTCTCTCTCTCTCTCTCTCTCTCTCTCTCTCTCTCTCTCTCTCTCTCTCTCTCTCTCTCTCTCTCTCATCTTGTATCCTTTGATATATTAAATGATATTTTGAGTAGAGAATATACATATTTTTTTTTATTCTGAAGTATATGAACTAGTGTGGGTCGTCGTATAATTGTTGCTTTTATGAATGTTTATTTCTGGTCCAGTAAAAGAATTACATATTGGGTACAAAGAGTAGTAAATATGGATGTTTATGCAAATTAATTTTTTGCGTCTGAGTACGATATTCAATGTTTTAGTATTGATCATGAAAGAAATATGGTTTAGGACTGGTTATGATATAAGATGATATATTTGGTTATGTAAACTGACGTTTGTGATCACTTGAAAATTAATGCTCAGGACTATTATTATTATTATTATTATTATTATTATTATTATTATTGTTGTTGTTGTTGTTGTTGTTGTTATTATTACTTGCTAAGCTAGAACCCAAGTTAGAAAAGCAGGATGCTATAAGCCCAAGGGCTCCAACAGGGAAAATAGCCCAGTGAGGAAAGGAAACAAGGAAAAAATAAAATATTTTAAGAACAGCAACAACATTAAAATGAATATTTCCTATATAAACCATAAAAACTTTAACAAAACAAGGGAAGGAGAAATTGGATAGAATAGTGTGTCCAAGAATACCCTCAAGCAAGAGAACTCTAACCCAAGACAGTGGAAGACCATGGTACAGAGGATATGGCACTACCCAAGACTAGAGAACAATGGTTTGATTTTGGAGTGGTGTTTTCTAGAAGAGCTGCTTACCATAGTTGAAGAGTCTCTTCTACCCTTGCCAAGAGGAAAATAGCCACTAGCAATGCAATTGAATAGCTAGGATTTACCGTTGCGATAAATTTTTAGATGTCTCTTTGAAAATAACCCAACAAGCCAGTCACTGACAGCAGTACATTGAAATTACAGTTTAAGCAGATGTTATGATATTAAGAAAGTGGAATTTAGTTTTGTATGGCATGGTTTAAATTGCGTTGTATACAAACCATCGTTGTGTTTCTCTAAAGGCAAATTATAATATCCCTTTTATTTAACGATGATACTCAACTATTTGGGCTATTCAGCAAGTTGTCCTATAAATCTTCTTGTCAGTTAAAGGTGGTCAATTAGTATCATCTGCTGGCATATAAATGTATGCTGGCAAATGATGTGGGAATGTTATGTACACTTAATTGTCTTCTGGAATTTTAATGCACATCAAGCTAAGAACACATCAGGGAACTGTAGAATCTAAAAGGTATTATCATAATGGGAATGAGAGTACTTTTACCGAATGAAATAGCAATGAATTAAGAAGAAATAATTTTAATATAGGAAATGCATGCCATAGTTAATCAAAACACACAACATAGTATTATTACTATGTGAATGAAGCCCTCCGTTGAACTGTACTCTCCTTTTATGGTAGAATTGCCAGATATATCTATAGTTTGTCGGGATGTGAACCGAAATTCAGTAAACAGAGTAATGAAAAACTTGAACTTCCTCATTCCTGTTTTCCTGAGGCTAAACTAACTAGTTTAGCTTTTCGATCTCGTGAGATTAAAGCTCTGTTGGTGGACCTTGATGCTTATGGAAGTGTAGACCCAAATGGTAATTTTCCTTTGTTTTTTATAAAGACAGCAGATTTCTTAGCTCCAAAGTTATCTGTTATTTTGCGCAAGTTAGCAAGAAGAGGAGCTTTTAGCACTAGTTGGAGAATTGGTAATGTTACTCCTCTATGTAAATGTGTTTGTGGTAGCTCAAATCCCACTGATTACCGCCCAATTTCCATAATTCCCATATTATCTAAAGTTTTTGAACGTCTTAATAGGTTTGCAGAAGGTAATCATCTACTCCCTAGTTTGCAATTTGGTTTTCGTAAAGGCCTTGGAGCATGTGATGCCCTTCTCACAATCTCCAATGCTGTACAGAAATCCCTTGATTGTGGTCGGGAAGTTCGTATGATTGGCCTTGATTTTAGTGCTGCCTTTGACCGTGTTAATCATGAGGCCCTTGTTTTCAAACGGAAACAGTTGGAAGTGGGTGGGTCGTTTCTTAGCATTATTATTGATTTTTTCAGTAATAGATCTCAAAACGTTGTTGTTGATGGGCACCATAGTGATTATAGGAATGTGATATCCGGTGTTCCACAGGGTAGTGTTCTTGGCCCATTACTTTTCATACTATATACACATAACATGTGGTTTGGCCTAGAAAACAAGCTTGTTGCATATGCAGATGATGCTACTCTCTTTGCATCAATTCCATCCCCTGAATGTAGATCTAGGGTTGGTGAATCCCTTAATAGAGATTTAGCTAGAATTAGTGCATGGTGCAAATTATGGGGTATGAAGTTGAATCCTAACAAAACTCAAAGTATGATTGTAAGTAGGTCATGGACGGTGGCTCCTCAACATCCGGATCTCAGTATTGATAAGGTTTCTTTAAATATGTATGACTCTTTCAAAATTCTAGGTGTGATTCTCGACAGTAAATTTACTTTTGAGAAACATATAAGGTCTGTGTCTTCTTCAATTGCACAAAAAAATAGGCTTATTGAGAAAGTCTTTCAAGATTTTCGGTGATCAATCTATTCTGAAGAAGTGTTTTAATTCTTTCATTCTACCTTGTTTTGAGTATTGTTCTCCTGTCTGGTCTCCAGCTGCTGATTCTCATCTTAATTTGTTGGACAGAAACTTACGGTCTATTAAATTTCTTATTCCTGATCTAGATATTAATCCCTGGCACCGTCGTTCAATTAGTTCATTATGCATGTTGCATAAGATTTTTCATAGCTCTGACCATCCTTTACATTCAGATCTCCCTGGACAATTCTATCCTGTTCGTAATACTAGGCAGGCAGTTAATTCTAATAGCCAGGCCTTCTCCATCACGAGGCTCAATACTGCGCAGTACTCTAGAAGTTTTATTCCAGCTGTTACTAAGTTGTGGAATGATCTTCCTAATCGGGTGGTTGAATCAGTAGAACTTCAAAAGTTCAAAGTTGGAGCAAATGCTTTTTTGTTGACCAGGCGGACATGAGTCTTTTTATAGTTTATTTATGACATATTTGTTTTTGATGTTGTTAATAGTTTAAATATGACATGTCTCTTTTGACGTTGTTACTTATTTTAGAATGATTTATTGTTAATTTGTTCTCTTCATTTATTTATTTCCTTATTTCCTTTCCTCACTGGGCTATTTTTTCCTGTTGGAGCCCCTGGGCTTATAGCATCTTGCTTTTCCAACTAGGGTTGTAGCTTGGATAATAATAATAATAATAATAATAATAATAATAATAATAATAATAATAAAACAACTGTACACGTATTTTTACCTTAGCTATCATGTCCAGCCTTCTTCGATATTGGTGCGTATTATAAACAAACACATGTATATTTTGATATATATAGATATACTGTATATGTATATATAGATGTATATATATTTTATATATATATGTATATATATTATATATAGGTGTATATATATATGTTATATATATTTATACATCTATAAAATAATGAATTCATAACTACATATATTCCGTCAACACAGTTATCAGAAACATTCATCAATAGAGATAATAGCAATAAGGTTATGTTACTTTGTTCTTAATAGAGAACACAAAAGAAAATCAATAGTAGAGTTCTGAATGTTCACGAAATAAAGTAAATTATTATAGAACGAGCCAAGACTGGAATCACGGAGGAAAAAGTCATAAGAAAAAGTATATCGAGAACTTCACACCAGATAAGGAGTATGAAGAGGCAGCAGGATGTTCGCAAAAGACTGGAAAGAGACTTAAATTGTCTGTGGATTCAAAATGAAAATGTGTGAATATCGTCGAATTGATAAATAAAAAGAATTGAACACAATTTTGACATTTTACTTCAGCTTTTCATCCGTCGTTCAAGTGAGATGAAAGTTAATTTTCATGAAAAGATTGCGAAGTCCTTAAGTTAGAGAAGCGAGAGGTGTTTAATGCATATAAAAGAAAACAGAAGTTATGCTATGCAAATGAAGGCTTTTGAGGATTGGAACTACAATTAATAGGTAGTTGAGAAGCAGAAACACACACACACACACACACACACATATATATATATACAGTATATATATATATATATATATATATATATATATATATATATATATATTTATATATATATATATATATATATATATATATATATATATATATATATATATATATATATATATATATATATATAGAATGAGGCCATGAGAGCTATGGAATCGTTTCAAGGACTAACGCCAGAGATTGATTTCGGAATAAAACATATGAATATGGCGGTTATTGTGGTTTTTGAAGCACCTTCTAGAAGAATCTATATCTATATCTATATATATATATATTTATATATATATATATATATATATATATATATATGTATATACATATATATATAATCATTATCAGTCTAAACTAGTCCACTATAGGACAAAGACCTCCCATCTGTTTATGGTTTTTCTATACAAGTCTTTACCCGCAAATGGTAGGTAGTAGGTTGGCCAGGGCACCAGCCACCCGTTGAGATACTACCGCTAGAGAGTTATGGGGTCTTTTGACTGGCCAGACAGTACTACATTGGATCCTCCTCTCTGGTTACGGTTCATTTTCCCTTTGCCTACATACACACTGAATAGTCTGGCATATTCTTTACATATTCTCCTCTATCCTCATACACCTGACAACACAGATTACCAAACAATTCTTCATCACCCAAGGGGTTACTGCACTGTAATTGTTCAGTGCCACTTTCCTCTTGGTAAGGGTAGAAGAGACTCTTTAGCTATGGTAAGCAGCTCTTCTAGGAGAAGGACACTCCAAAATCAAATCACTGTTCTCTAGTCTTGGGTAGTGCCATAGCCTCTGTACCATGGCCTTTCACTGTCTTGGGTTAGAGTTCTCTTGCTTGAGGGTACACTCGGGCACACTCTCCTGTCTTATTTCTCTAACTCTTGTTTTGTTGAAGTTTTTATAGTTTATATAGGAGATATTTATTGTTGTTACTCTTCTTAGAATATTTTATTTTCCTTTTTTCCTTTCCGCACTGAGCTATTTTCCCTGTTGGAGCCCCTGGGCTTATAGCATATTGCTTTTCCAACTAGGGTTGTAGCTTAGTAAGTAATAATAATAATAATAATAAATGGATTAGTGGAAAGAACCGCGATGTGGATGGTGAGATGAGTTACTGGAATATCACTACTGAAAAAGAGGGAGAGTCAAGAAATAAGAGGAATGTGTAGTTTATGTAATGTAAAAGAGAAGACTAGAAAAGCTCAAGGTTGTAGGTTGGCCAGGGCACCAGCCACCCGTTGAGATACTACCGCTAGAGAGTTATGGGGTCCTTTGACAGGCCAGATAGTAATACATTGGATTTTTCTCTCTGGTTACGGTTAACTTTTCCCTTGCCTACACATACACCGAATAGTCTGGTCTATTCTTTTCATATTCTCCTCTGTTCTCATACACCTGACAACACTGAGATTACCAAATAATTCTTCTTCACTCGAGGGGTTAACTACTGCACTGTAACTGTTCAGTGGCTACTTTCCTCTTGGTAAGGGTAGAAGAGACTCTTTAGCTATGCTAATCAGCTTTTCTAGGAGAAGGACACTCCAAAATCAAACCTTTGTTCTCTAGTCTTGGTAAGTGCCATAGCCTCTGTACCATGGTGTTCCACTGTCTTGGGTTAGAGTTCTCTTGCTTGAGGGTACATTCGGGCACACTATTCTATCCAAATTTTCTCCCACTTGTTTTGTTAAAGTTTTTGTTGTTTATATAGGAAATATTTATTTTAATTTTGCTCTATTTATATTTTATTTTTCCTTGTTTCCTTTCCTCACGGGGCTATTTTCCCTGTTAGAGCCCCTTGGCTTATAGCATCCTGCTTTTCCAACTAGGGTTGTAGCTTAGCAAGTAATGGTAATAGTAATAATAATAATAATAATAAAAATAAATTTATATATTATGGCCCTAGTTGTAGTGGAACCAATCAATAGAGCTAAGGACTTGCCAGTGATGATGAGGAGTGTATGATCAGATGGATGGATGTGGTGAGGAGGGATTTAGGTGAGGTTGGACGGAAGAAAGAAGATACAACGAATAGAAGTAGGTGTCCTGATAATGTGTTGTTAAGGCTCTGCTGCAATGGAGTGTTTTTGTTGTGGTTGTAATTTTTCACTTAATATAAGTACAAAAGCTGTTTTGACCTCGACTACAAAAAGGCAGAGGAATTGAAACCTGTCTTTCTATTAGAAACGAACCGAGCATACATTTACCCCCTCCTTTAGTATCATTTCACCCCTCCCGCTTTCCCCCCATTTTCCACTGTCATCGACAACCCCCCCCCCCCCCTCCTCCTCCACTTTTCATACCCGCTCATTGCATCCCAACCATCCTCTTCCATTGAATTTCCAGATTATTATTATTATTATTATTATTATTATTATTATTATTATTATTATTATTATCCAAGCTACAACCCTAGTTGGAAAAGCAAGATGCTATAAGCCCAGGGGCTCCAATAGGGAAAAATAGCCCACTGAGGAAAGGAAAAAGGAAATAAATGAAGAGAACAAATTAACAATAAATCATTCTAGAAAAAGTATAGCTCTTACGCTGGTCATTTTGCCATCATTGTAACCTTGATAGTATTCGTCGTCATTTGGATGCAATTTTATGTATTTTATGAATTTCTTTCTCGTTTGGCTCAGGTGATATTATTGCTCCAGTTACTCGAGTTGATGGGATTCATTCCCTTTTGGTTTCATGAAGCTTTTCGTGTGTTTAATCGCCCAGATCCCAGGTTTAGTCTTTTCACTGCTAATGCTGGCACAAGTATCAGTAATAGTAGGCACTCAATCATGCTGCTAACATTATTGGCGCTGATATTACTGCCGCCAACGAAGTTGGAAGGGAGTTATGTTTTACCCCCTGATTATGTGCGTGGTTGTTTGTGAACAGCTTCCTGGTCACAATTTTAATCGTAGAGAGATGGAACTTGCAGGGATTAACTGGTATGTAAAAAACTGGAGATCATTAAAATTTGGAAGGTCAAGGTCACGGTCAAGCAAAATGTCCAATTCACGTAATCAGCAATAAGTTTAAAATCGTTGTCACATAGACATCAAACTTGGTTCATATTTGAGTGTATAAAAATCCACGCCAATTGATACAAGTTAATGTCAAAGGTCAAGACCAAGGTCGAGCAAAAAGTCGAGAAAAAACCTGCCTCAGCGGAGGTCTACGCTGTACTGTGTGCCCCTCTATAGTCCATTTCTTTTATCGAGGCAGATTTGCACCGACTCGCAGCGGTGCCCTTTTAGCTCGGAAAAGTTTCCTGATCGCTGATTGGTTAGAATTATTTCGTCCAACCAAATCAGCGATCAGGAAACTTTTCCGAGCTAAAAGGGCACCGCTGCGAGTCTGTGCAAATCTGCATCGCTAAAAGAAATTGACTATAGTTCTTAATGGTAATGAATACATGGCTTTACTGCAGCTAGGGAAACACCATTAATGGAAAAAAAGCTAGAAATACGAATAGCAGTGAGAGTGATGAGGATTATGATAAGAAAAGGAACTCTTCTGCAAAGACACGAGAAATATCCAGGCGGGGATTTCCGGGCGACAGATGGTGTTGCCCCTTGACAGGTCATTATTCACTCGGGTTGCTTTTATTGAAAAATGTTATGCATGATACTCGACAGAGAAAATTAATGGCTGCCCCTTTTGAAGAAGAACTTTGTGCCAATGGCTTCGTATATAGTGATTCACGTTGTTATGTTTCAGCTTCGACAAATATTAATTTTCGCTATCCCAATCACCATATTTTTTTTATTTTAGCGTTACACTATTTATATATATATACATATATATATATACATATATATATATATATATATATATATATTATATATATATATATATATATATATATATATATATATATATATATATATATATATATATATATATATATATACATACCTACATACATACATACATACATACATATATTTCTCAGATAGCAAAACCACACATTTATGCATACATGTTTTCTGATAATTTTCTACATCCTGTTATCCACGACATTCGACTAAATAACGCTTAATAAATAGTGTGTATGTCATCGATTTGAACCGAGAAACTTATTTTTTACATCATCATTATGATTGTTTAAAAAAGAAAAAAAAAGATACTCCAGTAGGCCTATGTCATTTGTCAAAGGCTTTTCCCATCCCAGCAATGCCTAGCGCCGAGAAACCTCACTCACGCTTCTTCTTGAATAAACACCTTAGACTGTAAATCCAATTAAGTCATTGGGAATTGAAGTCCAGAGGTGTCTTAAGACAATAGGTTTAACAGAAAATGTTTGTATAGTGTAGCTGTGTATATTTGCGAAGGAGGAGGCTTTATAATGGCAACCTGTCTTTCAGATAACTCTGAAAGAAGTCCACACTTTACCTGTATATTGTTGGCGTAGAGTTCCCTTGCTTGAGGGTACACTCGGGCACACTATTCTATCTTATTTCTCTTCCTCTTGTTTTTTTAAAGTTCTTATAGTTTATGTATGAAAGATGTATTTTAGTGTTGTCACTGTTCTTAAAATATTTTATTTTGATTAATTATTTCTCTTGTAGTTTCCTTATTTCCTTTTCTCACTGGGCTATTTTCCTTGTTGGAGCCCTCGAGCTTATGGAATCCTGCTTTTCCAACTAGGGTTGTAGCTTAGCAAATAATAATAATAATAATAATAATAATAATAATATTAATAATTGGAAAAACATGTAAACATGTGACGGCAACAGACACCATATTTTCATTGTATAACATTCTTGATCACCCATTTCTTGTATTTTAATTAACTTTACAATTTTTATTTAAATTTAACTACTGAAAAGTCTGTTATGATTGCATATTAAAATGAAGGCGTAGATTCTTCAGTAAAACTGGAGTTTAAAACCGATTGTTAGAAAAGAAAGAGACGATTTTAAAGAAAGAGTTTAGTGAGATTCTTTAATGTCACTCTTTTGCAGGTGTTCTAGGAGAAGGACACTTCAAAATCAAAACTTTGTTCTCTTAGTCTTGGGTAGTGCCATAGCCTCTGTACCATGGTCTTCCACTATCTTGGGTTAGAGTTTTCTTGCTTGAGGGTACACTCTGGCACACTATTCTATCTAATTTCTCTTCCTCTTGTTTTGTTCATTTAAAGTTTATGTGTGAAATATTTATTTTAATGTTTCTGTTCTTAAAATATTTGATTTTTCCTTTTTTCCTTTCCTCACTGGGCTATTTTCCCTGTTGGGGCCCCTAGGCTTATTGCATCCTGCTTTTCTAATTAGGGTGGTAGCTTAGCAATTAATAATAATAATAATAATAATAATAATTTTGATAATAATAATAATAATAATAATGATAATAATAATAATAATGATGATGATGATGATGATGATGATGATGATGATAATAATGATAAGTGATGGGTTGGCGCTTCTAATAAGCCCCATTTAAACGTTTTTCGTCTCGTGTTTCCAGAAGGAATTTACATTTCAGTGGAACTGATCAACTTTTATGTCTGACTTTTGAAAGAACTTGGTTCAAAAGTTTCCGGACATTTTATGAATTGAAAGTTATTTCCTTATTGATTTTTATATGGATAAGGACACAATGAATTATAGTATGATAGTCAAAGACATCTTGTATTTTCAGTGTTAAAAAGTTATTTATGTCCGGGAGTCAAAGAATTTCAGTATTTACAGTGTAAGACGTTATTCGTATGATGAAGTAAAAAACATTTAGTATTTACAGTGTAAATTTTTTTTTCATATGATAGAGTCAAAGAATTTCAGTATTTACAGTGTAAAACGTTATTCATATGATGAAGTCAAAAACATTTAGTATTTACAGTGTAAAATGTTTTTCATATGATAGTCAAAGAAATTTAGTATTTACTTTGTAAAACGTTATTCATATGATGAAGTCAAAAACATTTAGTATTTACAGTGTAAAATGTTTTTTCATATGATAGAGTCAAAGAGATTTAGTATTTACAGCGTAAAACGTTATTCATATGATGAAGTCAAAACCATTTAGTATTTACAGTGTAATAGTTTTTCATATGATAGAGTCAAAGAGATTTAGTATTTACATTGTAAAACGTTATTCATATGATGGAGTCAAAGGATTTCAGTATTTACAGTTTAAAACGTTATTCGTGTGCTGGAGCCAAAAGCATTTAATATTTACAGTGTAAAACGTTATTCATATAATGTAGTCAAATAATTTAATTATTTAGTGTCGAACGTTTTTCATATGATGGAGTCAAAGACATTTAGTATTTACATTTTAAAACGTTATTCATATAAAGGAGTCAAATAATTTCATTATTTAGTATCGAACGTTCTTCATATGATAGAGTCAAAGACATTTAGTATTTACAGTGTAAAAACGTTATTCACTGTATATGATGGAGTCAAAGACATTTAGTATTTACAGTGTAAAACGTTATTTACTGTATATGACTGAGTCAAAGAATATCGGTATTTACAGTGTAAAATGTTATTTATATGATGCCCGTGTTGATATATGCATGCAGGCGTATTGGCAATCCCCAAAACTTCCAATAGAACTCAAGTACATCACGTTCTGTATTAGCGATGGTGATGTTGACCTACTTTCGGATAGAAACGTGTGGTAGAAATTGGGTCCGCCCGAACGTCCCCCTTCAGTGCCTGTTGCCTCACGCCAAATCTCGATCCAGGGGGAGGGGGAGGGGGAGGAGAGAGAGAGAGAGAGAGAGAGAGAGAGAGAGAGAGAGAGAGAGAGTAAAAAAAAAAAAGTTAACGGGAGATTGAAAAGCGATGTGACGAAAATGTGTCATCGTCTTGAATCAATTTGTCGTCTGACAGTAACTGGGTGATGGCTGACTTTGTCGGTGTTGTCAGTGATACTTTTTTATTTAATTACTGTTTATATAGGCAGTAGGCGGACGTGATGCGTCGTACAATAATAGCGGTATTTTTCAATTCATTTCAGAAGCAGGTCTTCTGAATGCTATTTAACTGTTATAAGGATGGTTTTGCTTTTATTGTTTTATACTGAATTAATATTTATTTATTTATTTATAACAAAAAATATCAGCGTGAATGACCTTATATGTAAGGATGCCAGATAACTCGTTATCAATCAATCAATCAATATAGGTAGTAGGTTGGCCATGGACAGGGAACACCAGCCACAGATACGATCGCTAGTGAGTTATTGGGTCCTTTGACTGGCCAGGCAGTGCTACAATGTATCGCTCTCTGGTTACGGCTCTTTTCTTCTTGCCTATATATACAGCGAATAGTCAGGCCTTTTCTTTCTACATTCTCCTCTGTCCTCTTACTCCTTACTATATTGAAATTACCATGCAATTCTTCTTCGCTTTAAGGGTTACCTACTGCACTGTAATTGTTCAGTGGCTACTTTCCTCTTGATAAGGGTAGAAGAGACTCTTTAGCCATGGTAAGCAGCTCTTCTAGGTGAAAGACATTCCTAAATCAAACCATTGTTCCCTAGTATTGGGTAGTGCCATATCTCCTGTACCAAGGTCTTCCACTGTCTTGAAGTAGAGTTCTCTTGCTTGAGGATATACTCGGAAACACTATTCTATCTTATTTTTTTACCTCTTGTTTTTTTTTCAAGTTTATATAGTTTATAAATGAAAGATTATTTTAATGTTGTAACTTCTAAAAAATCATATTTTAATTGATCATTACTTCTCTTGTAGTTTATTTACTTCCTTGTTTCATTTCCACACTGTTGGAGGTCTTGGACTTATAGCTTCCTGCTTTTCTTTCTAAGGTTGTAGCTTAGATAGTAATGATAATAATAATATTCTTGCACGAAGAGGTATTTCAGGAAGCCTAATCGCATGTGGTAAACTTCAAAAGCTCAAAACTGCAGCAAATGTTGTTATGTTAAACAGGCTAACATAAATGTCTATTTTGTAGTTTATATATAAAAGACCTATTTCAATGTTGCTACTGTTCTCAAAAAACTTTTTTTTTCTTTTAAATTGGTCATTATTGCTTTTGTATTTTACTTTTTTCCTTATTTCCTTTCTCCACTGATTTTTTTTTTTCTTCCAATTTGGGTTGTAGCTTAGCTAGTGATAATAATAATAATAATAATAATAATAATAATAATAATAATAATAATATTAATAATAATAACAAACGTTTCTAGAATGTTTCCAGTTTAACAGAGTTTTTTTTTTATAGATTTTTTTTTCCTGTTGGAGCAATAAATACCAGGGCAATATATTTTTAACGGTTTGTCTGAAGTTCGTATACTCGTAAGCACATATGGTTACATGCATGTTAAATATATTTTTTCAGACTTTTAAATTGGTTTACCATCGTTGTTGTAGATTGAATAAAGTCAGTGTATTATAATAAAAAAAAAGTCACCTCAAACTTC
>NC_090735.1:141466170-141476170 GCF_036898095.1 Palaemon carinicauda | reverse complement strand
TAGAAGAGACTCTTTAGCTATGGTAAGCAGCTCTTCTAGGAGAAGGACACTCCAAAATCAAACATTTGTTCTCTGGTTTTGGGTAGTGCCATAGCCTCTGTACCATGGTCTTCCACTGTCTTGGTGGTAGAGTTCTCTTGCTTGAGGGTACACTCGGGTATACAATTCTATCTTTTTTTAACTGGGCTATTTTCTCTTTTTGAGCCTTTGTGCCTGTAGCATCCTTTTTTCCAACTAGGGTTATGACTTGGCTGGTGATAAAATGAAATATTGATTCCCGCATTTTGTAAAGTTAGCAAAATTTCCTGCTTTTTTTTTGTGAGTTTTATCGAGCTTTGTTCACGTTTACCCCGCTCTTTTTGTGCTACAAACACAAAACTGTCCCGATTAATGGAATAGCACTGATAGTATGTTTAGTTTTGCCATTCCAGTGGAAAATATGAATATTAAAGGTAAGTAGAGAAAATTTATTAGCTTGATTCTTTGATTCTCATATATATATATATATATATATATATATATATATATATATATATATATATATATATATATATATATGTGTGTGTGTGTGTGTGTGTGTGTATATATATATATATATATATATATATATATATGTGTGTGTGTATACATAAATATATATATATATATATTTATATGTATATATATATATATATATATATATATATATATATATCAAATGTACCCTTTTTATAGAAAAAAAAATCTGGTCACATTACACTCTAATAGCCTAATAGTCAATTACTGTCTTTTTGCAGAAGTGTCTAACCCATACTCCGTCCGATTGTATGCTCTTGTTGAATAATGATAGGAATTAATGATAGTGATGATAATAGCAATAACAACCAAGCGATGGCCGTTATAATTTTACGGGTAAAACATTAATTAAATGAGATATACAGTATATGGTACATTAACTCAAATATAGGACTGAAATGAAATGAATTGATTTATAGTTTTATTCCACACACTCTCTCTCTCTCTCTCTCTCTCTCTCTCTCTCTCTCTCTCTCTCTCTCTCTCTCTCTCTCTCCATTAAGTATTGATATCTCGCAACACATAAATTATATTCGACTTTTTTTTTTAGTTAAACTATCTTTTTTTATTTCATACATTAATAAAGGATCAGGGACATAAATCGGCACGTATATCAAAGAATTTTTCTTTCAATTAAGGGTTGTTGTGGCCTGATTGGTAACGTCTATGCCTGGTGTTTGCTAGACTGGGGTTCGAGTCCCGTTGAAACTCGTTAATGCATTTAGTGTCTGCAACCTTACTACCTTGTGAGCTAAGGTTGGTGGGTTTGGAGGAGCATATAGGTCTATCTGCTGAGTCATCAGCAGCCATTGCCTGGCCTTCCTTGGTCCTAGCTTGGATGGAGAGAGGCCTTGGTCGCTGATCATATGTATTTATGGTCAGTCTCAAGGGCATTGTCCTGCTTGATTGGGCAATGTCACTGTCCCTTGCCTCTGTCATTCATGAGCGGCCTTTATACCTTGTAAACCTACAGGGAATTAGTTTGACATCCACAATGACCTTGCCAAATCTTCCCTTGCTTGTCCTCCCTTAAAGATCGGGTTAACCCTTCTGTAATATACCACTCCAAATGTCATCATCATCATCATCATCTCCTACGCCTATTGACGCAAAGGGCCTCGGTTAGATTTCGCCAGTTGTCTCTATCTTGAGCTTTTACATCAATACTTCTCCATTCATCATCTCCCACTTCATGCTTTATAGTCCTTAGCCATGTAGGCCTGAGTCTTACAACTTTTCTAGGGCCTTGTGAAGCCCAGTTGAAAGTTGGGTGAATTAGTATCTATTGGGGAGCACTCCAAATGTAATTTTTCTTTTAACAAGAAAATTTATTCAAGACTAACCCTCAATGTGTTTATTGAAACGGCTGCAAATACTCATGTGCGCAAATTTTCATCTGAAAAATTAACGAATGATATTTTCACTAAATAGATAAACACAGGAAGATAATTATATGTCTCTGTAAGTGTTCTTTTAAACATTATATAAAATCCCTGCAACCGGAAGACTTAAAAAAAAAAAAAAAACTTCCGTGCAGCAAGCGGCAAATGATACATTCATCTACAACGTTAGCTAAACAAGGCAAAGCTTGGCCTCATTCCCTTCGCATTTCCCTCACAATTGCGGTTGAGGCACCACCTCCGCTCGGAGTCCGAGAGGGGAAGGGAGACATGGATAGGGGGCCAGGAAGAAGGGGGGCGGGTGGCAGCGGAATCAGTTGCATTTCCCCCGGGGGATGCATCTGAAATGGAAATGGAACACAAAGCTTAATATACAGACAAGAGCATAATGGTGGGCATTAACAGGAAGGTTTAAGTACGAGTCCCGTTTTATCACCCGCTTCCAGAGACATTTTCGTCCCTGGGTTTTATTGTCGGTCGTTGGTCACCATCGGGTGGTGCTACGTGGGAGTTCAAAGATGGCCTTTATTCAAATAGTAGTTAGGAGCCTATTTTGGTGTTACTACTGGTAAAGTAATAACAATACATAGTAGGTGTTTTGGTGTTACTAATGGTAAAGTAATAACAATACTTAGTAGGTGTTTTGGTGTTACTAATGGTAAAGTAAAAACAATACTTAGTAGGTGTTTTGGTGTTACTACTGGTAAAGTAATAACAATACTTAGTAGGTGTTTTGGTGTTACTAATGGTAAAGTAATAACGCCACATACTTAGTATTTTGGTGTTGCTACTGATGAAGTAATAACACTACTTAGTATTTTAGTGTTGCTACTGATAAAGTAATAACACCACATGGTTTTTGGGTGTTGCTACTTATAAAGTAATAACACAACATAGCGTCACCCTCATAATCTAACTGCCTAAGTAATTTTCTCCTCTTGTTGGGAAATAAAAAAACCTCATTTCTTAATTCTTTATATCATTGTCTTGAGCTTAAATTAACAAATTCTAATTCACAAATTCTTCTGTTAAGAATTTGTTAATTGAAGCTCAAGACAATGATATAAAGAATTAGGAAATGAGAAGGTTATATTTTGATTTCCCAACAAGTGGATAAAATGACTTAGGCAGTTAGTTTATGAGGGAGACGATAGTATTTACGTATTGCCACAAATAAATTAATTTGGGTGTTGCCATTGGTAAAGTAAAAACATCACGTAGTTAGTATTTTTGTGTTACTACTGTTGAAGTAATAACACCATATAATATTTTTGTGTTACTACTGGTAAAGTAATAACACCACATAGTATTTTTGTGTTACTACTGGTAAAGTAATAACACCAAACCGTTAATTTTTTATTATTGTTACCGGTAAAGTAATAACACCAGTAGTGTAACTACTGGTAAATTAATAACACCACGCTTCTTCAAGAACAAGATACCATTTAAAGACATGATTGCTCATATTTTTGCAGTAACATCTATAAATAAACAGAACCACGTTTTATTTAAAATGTTTTATCAAATTGCCATAATGTTTACACGAAAGATTACGCTCAATAGAACGATTCTGCAATATTATAGTTAAAACTTTTATGAAATAAAGCCATTACATCTAAGGTGGCTTTCAATAGAACAATTATTTAAAGTAAGCAGTAAATTATGCATATTTTTATTAAGAGAGATCAATGAAATAAAAAAAAATATATATTAAAACACAAGAAATTGGGAAATATAGACTGTCGTGTTAGATCACATGAATGAATTCAAAGGTCCTCGAGTAGTGTGGTGTCATCGTGAATATTTTTGCCAATAAGTATGAAACAAACTTGCACTTTAGGTTGAGCCACAAGAAGATTCCAAGCGACTGAATTACAATTACGTCACATCTTTTAGGTTGTAGTCTTTCCTTAGGCTTAGAGGCTTCGGCATCTCTGTCATGTGCAGTCTGAATGTGCGAGCTGGTTGTTAACACAGAGGTGAGATGAATGCCTGTTTATTAACCTTTATTCGACAAGTAACGAGTTTTATACAAGCAGCTCCGGGCAAGAATGTCACAAAAAATCAATAAACTAATAGAGGTAAAGGCAAGCTTAAACGTTTTCTGATATCAGTCCGGGGAATAGCGAGAGATATAATAGTTGACTACACGAAACCGAAAAAAGGAATGCAAGTTTATTAACCTTTATTCAACAAATAAGGAGTTTTATACAAGCAGTTCCGAGCAAGAATGTCATAAAAATTCAATAAACTAATACACGTGAAGGCGAGCTTAAACGTATTCTGTTATCAGTGCGGGGAATAGCAAGAGTTATAATAGTTGACGACACGAAACCGAAAAAAGGGAACTATAGTCAATTCTTTTTAGTGAGGTAGATTTGCACCGACTCGCAGGGGTTCCCTTTTAGTTCGGAAAAGTTTCCTGATCGCTGATTGGTTGGACAAGATAATTCTAACCAATCAGCGATCAGGAAACCTTAACGAGCTAAAGGGGCACCACAGCGAGTCAGTGCAAATGCGCCTCATTATAAAAAATGAGTATAGTCAAAATGCACATTTGAACATTAAACAAAGGTAAAGTCATAAAGCTTATTACAAAGAGAGCTAGAACATTGCCATCTTGTTCTCGGATTAGACTTTTTCAAAACCAACAGTTGTTCTGTGAACATTAAATTTATTCTGTGGAAATACTTGGATAATTGTCTACGACTTTCTCAATGACACTTCATAAATGCAATTAATTTACTTGAAGACTAAATGTACGTACCTTTGTAAATCATATGTGTTTTCAAATTGACTTATCATCTAATTTTTAGGAAATTTTAGGTCACCAAGTTAGGAAAATCCTACAAATATTTGTTTTGTTGCAAATTAAAGTTAAGAAGACTTAAAGTGAAGCGTTATTAAATGGTATACTATGTCAAATTAAGTGTTAAGTTTATCAAGTCAAAAGATTTTTGTTGCCATTAAGATAGCAGGGATTATACAATGTTAGACAACTTTGAAATGTATATATATATATACACACACATATATATATATATATATATGTATATGTATATATATATATATATATATATATATATATATATATATATATATATATATATATGTATATGTATATGTATATATATATATATATATATATATATATATATATATATATAGAGAGAGAGAGAGAGAGAGAGAGAGAGTATACATAAAAATTTCAATTTGTTAAACGGAAAATAAAACTTATTTATAAAGCTTCTAAATACTTCGATGAAAACGAATTTTCATCTACAAATACCAATTTGAGCAGTTAATATGTAACGTCATCATCATACTTACGGTGGTTTTTTTTTTTTTTTTTTTTTTTTTTTTTTTTGTGGATCACATTACACATTAGCTAGTATTCGTGTAATTTCAACATTCTCTTCCTTTTCGTGTGTGTGTGTGTGTGTGAGTGTGTGTGTGGATTACATTACACATTAGCCTGAGTATTCGTGTATTCTTCCCTATTCATTCAAGCAATGCAGAAGTAAACCCCTTATCTTTTTCTTTGTAACCAGTCTATCAGTTTCCTTAACCTTCTAAATGCTCAGTTTACAAGACCACACTCTCCATTTACTCCCAAATTATGCAGTCCTGCAGCTCTCCTGTTCATGTACAGTAATTAGGAGGTTCCTTAAATGCTGGGAAAGCAAAAAATAGCAAGATATGTTGAGCAAGGGAGAGGGGTTATATAAAAAACTAGCTTAGTTTCCCCACTAAACGACCTGGAACTAACATCGTCAACATAGTCAACCAAACTGAAGTTTATGATGCTAGCTGGGACCAGGGAAGGCCAGGTAATGGCTGCTGATGACTCAGCAGGTAGACCTATAGGGTCCTTCAAACCCCTCATCCTTAGCTCACAAGGATGCAGAGGTTGCAGACACTAAAGGAACTAACGAGTTTGAGCGGGATGCTAACCCCAGTCAGGCGACCACTATGCAGAGACTTTACTTATAGGCCACAGCAATCGTGTTGCACCGCTTTAAAACTTATCCCCCTCCTTTTTTAGACCGATGCTTTTAGACTGATGCTTTTTAGACCGATGCTTCTAGAGCGATGCTATTTAGACCGACTTTTTAGACCGATGCTTCTAGAGCGATGCTTTTTAGACCGATACTTCTAGACCGATGCTTTTAGACCAATGCATTTTGGACTGATGCTTCTAGACCGATGCTTTTTAGACCGATACTTCTAGACCGATGCTTTTTAGACCGATGCTTTTAGACCGAATTAATTTGTTGTGATGCAGCAGACTAATTGAATATACGATTGTGACCATGGAGTGTTTTATTTTGGCCGAGATATTAATGTTTTCATGATGTGAATGATTCAATTATTTTGGATATTTGAATATACTTATTTGATTGACTTGGTGGTAATAAAATAGAAGGGTCATATTTCGACATTTAAACCTACAGTATAGGTCCAGCTAACTTCATGATCACTGTCATTATTATTATTATTATTATTATTATTATTAGGCATGCAGTTAATTTTAATATGCAGGCCTTCTCCATCATGAGGCTCAATACTATATAGTATTCTAGAAGTTTTATTCCAGCTGTGACTAAGTTGTGGAATGATCTTCCTAATCGGGTAGTTGAATCAGTAGAACTTCAAAAGTTCAAAATTAGAGCAAATTTTTTTATGTTGAACACGCTGACATAAGTCTTTTTTTTTATGATCTTTAAATGAATCATCTGTTTTAATGTTGTTAATGGTTTTTAATATATTTTATTTTAATTTTTCATTACTTCGTATATCGTATTTTATCTCCTTGTTTCCTTTCCTTTCTGGGCTATTTTTCCTTGTTTGAGCCATTGGGCTTATAGAATCTTGCTTTTCCAATTTGGGTTGTTAATGTTTTTTAATATATTTTATTTTAATTTTTCATTACTTCGTATATCGTTTATTTATCTCCTTGTTTCTTTTCCTCACTGGGCTATTTTTTCTTGTTTGAGCCATTGGGCTTATAGCATCTTGCTTTTCCAATTTGGATTGTAGCTTGGCTATTATTATTATTATAATCATTATTATGGTTGTTATTATTGTTGTTGTTGTTGTTATTATTATTATTATTATTATTATTATTATTACCAGCACATAGTAGGATTGCGTTTTTATTAGGCCTATTTGTTTGCGCATTTATTAGCGGGATCTCGTAATTGGCTATGAGTAATTAGGATTTGGGAGAGATGGGAATGTATTGATTGGGGCAGACGGGGTCGATTTTGGGTAAAGGTTTCTTTTCAAATATTCTGCTTATAATAACAGTTAATATTGATCTTGAGTTTGGTGTTAATATTATCTAGATTGCTTTTACTTTCACAGCTGTAGCCAACGATATCACCAATAATTCCTTTAATGTTTATATATTTCCATCGTTGCTGCTAAATCTCTATTTCATATATATATATATATATATATATATATATATATATACATATAAACATACATACGTGCATATATCATCATCTCCTAGTTTCATTTCTAATCCTGTCCTGCCATTTAACTCTCAATATTCTTCTGAGGGCTTTTTTCTCAAATCTACAAAATTTGTTGGATATTGATTCATTGCCATACCACGACTCGGGTCCATACAATAACGCTGATCTCACTAATTATAACATGTAATTTCAGGCAATTTGATTTCCAAATTTTACACAACTTAGCCATTGTCTAATTTGCTTTTTTCAATATTTCAATAAACTCAAATTCTAAAGATTCTGTATTAGATATTATTGTTCCTAAATATTTAAATGATTCCTCATTAATCCTTTCTCCTTCCAATGTTATTTCATATACCATTGCATATTCCGTTCTCGTCATCTCTGTCTTTCTATTATTCATATTGAATCCAACCTCATGTAATATTTCATGCATTTTGGTTAGCAAGATTTGTAAGTCCTGTGGTGTTCTGCTAATAAAGTCAGCTTTATCAACATACTCTAGGTCAGATATTATCCGTTTACCAATCCAGTCCAATCCTTCTCCACCATCTCCAAATGTTCTATGTATTACAAAATCCATGAGGAAGATAAACAACATAGGTAACAACACATTCCCTTGGAGTACTCCACTGTTCACTGGAAATTCGTTTAACAGGACTCCACTAACATTAACTTTGCATTTGCCATGCCCATGAGCAGATTTCATCAAATTTACACATTTAAGAGGTACTCCATAATAATGCAGGACTCTGCAAAATTTGGCCGGTGCACAATATCAAAGGCTTTTCATTAGTCCACAAATGCCATCAAAAGTGGATTTCTATATTCACATTGCTTTACCACGTCTTAAAATGAAAATTTGGTCAGTACAACTTCTATCTTTTCTAAATCCTGCTTCTTCATTTCTCAGCTTTTCATCAATGAGCAAACAGTATATTTTCATGACAACTGACGTAAGTGAGATGCCTCTATAATTATTGTAATCAGTCAGATCTTTTTTTTTTTTGCCATTTTCACCAACACTCCTAGCTCCCATTCATCCGGTTTTGCCTTTCCACGCCACATTTTACAAAATAATCTTGTAAGTATTCTGGGAGTCACTTAATTTTCGGCCAATATTATCTCGGCAGTTATTTCATAGTATCCAGGCGCTTTCCATCTCTTTAGTTATTTAATGATAGCTTTGACTTCAAAGACACTGAATTCATTCATGGGTACATCAAGGTCTTCCTCAGCTTCAAGTATATCAAACTCCTAGAATCAAATTATTCCCTTTATATCTCCTATTCATGACCGCACGAAAGTGTTCCATCCAACGTTGCCTTTCTTTATCTTCTGCTGTTATAACAGATCCATCTCTCTTTTAAGTGGGTATATGCTTCTTTACCCCTGTAGAGATTTCATTAATACTTTTATGAGCAATTCCTACTCCATAACCACTCCCTGAATTCATAGCTTTTGTCATTCTCATCTGCTTTTTTGGTAAATATGCTCTCCAGTCATCAGTGGCTTTTCTTTTAACTTCGCTATCAATACTGGAATATTTTGCATGCTCTACCTTGTAATTTTTATTACTTCCTCGAAAACTTTTAACAATAAATTTCTGTCATTATCTCCTGTTTATAGTATCCCAAGTATCATTTGATATCCATGGCTTTCTCCATGTAACTACATGTCAAAAAACTTCACTACCAACTTACTGATTTATGTTCATAATATCACACCATCTCCAGTAATTTTCTGCTCCTCTCTTAAAGTCTTTATTCCTGCATTCAATTGTAAAGGTTTCTCTTTGATCATCTTCTAGAAGCATAATTGTATCAAACTAAGGTATTCTATCTACATTTCTGGCGGGGGCTTTCAGTTTTAATTTGAGTGTGGCAATGAGGACCTGGTGATCACTGCCAATATCTGCACTCCTATAGCTTCTTACATTTCTCAGAGTCCTATTTCTCTCTTTAGTAATGGCTATGTGATCTATTTGATTTTTGTACTTGCCACATGGTGAAGTCCTTGTATATTTGTGGATGTCCTTGTGCTGGAAAAGAGTATGTCCAACATCAAGATTGTTTGTTTAACAAAAAGTTATGAAGTGTGTACCATTTTCATTTCAATTTAGCCAAGACCCTCAACACCCATCAGATTCTCTATACCTTGATCATTCTTTACAACTTAAGCATTGAAGTCACCATTCACAATTTCCCTATCTCTCTCTGGGATCTCATCTATTACACTCTGCAGTTCTTCCTAGTATTCATCTTTCCTTTCTTCAGGGAAATCATTTGTTGGTGCATAGCAAACTATAATACTCATATTGTTTGGCATTGATTTAAACTTTGCAAGTGAAAATCTACTATTTACAGCTTTATATACACACAGACATATATATATATATATATATATATATATATATATATATATATATATATATATATATATATATACCCTTTCTCAGTGGGGATACCTTAACGTGATGGTTTTTGTGTATTGCCTTGATCAGCAAAGCTATACTAGTCGGGGCCACTCATACTAGGTTGGTTTGCTATGAGCTATCAGACA
>NC_090735.1:141433670-141463670 GCF_036898095.1 Palaemon carinicauda | reverse complement strand
GGCGTTAATTCACAATTCTTTTTTTTTTTTTAACCTTCTCTCCTTTTTGTTCTGCATCATCAGCAGTTTTTCATTGATTTTATATTAATCTCTTGTACCTTATGAGTAAAACGTTGAAATCTTTTGCAATTTTCGTTTGGTGTTCTTAATGTCATTATATTTTTTATTTGTTCTTAGATGTCGGTAATTCTTGTTTACTAAATAAAAAAATTTTCTTAGATAAACGATTTTTATTTTGATCTGTTATTTATTGACAGCCAAGCACATATATCCCAATTTATCTTTGAATTTAAGTAAATTGATATCTAGCCTCGTTTTCTTCGTTATGAAAGAAGGATATTTAATTTTTGTGTGTTTTTAAGACTTTTTGAAATATAAAATAATAGAGAGAGAGAGAGAGAGAGAGAGAGAGAGAGAGAGAGAGAGAGAGAGAGAGAGAGAGAGAGAGAGAGAGAGAGAAAAAATTATTCTTTTTATTCTAAAATCTGGAATCGAGAATCACAGAGACAACAAATGAAGAGAAATGAGAGACGCAGCAGAGACGAGACACCGCCGATCTCGGCCGATCTAACCTGTTGCTGCCTCTTAGAACCAATGTCCCATTTGCCCTTAAGAGAAATATCGACCTTACGTGTGATCGAGCTTACCAGCTTCTTGCTGTGCTCAAAGATGGTAAACTACCTTGAAAAAGATGGCGGTGCTCAATAGATCAAGGACGATTGGCGATCTATAGTGATTCCTTCTTGTATAACGTCTCTCTCTCTCTCTCCTCTCTCTCTCTCTCTCTCTCTCTCTCTCTCTCTCATGTATATTTATTATGTTTTTGTTATTATTAGCGAAGGTACAACCTTGGTTGGAAAAGCATTATGCTACAAACCCAAGGGCTCCTCTCTCTCTCTCTCTCTCTCTCTCTCTCTCTCTCTCTCTCTCTCTCTCTCTCTCTCTCCTCTCTCTCTCTCTCTCTCTTTATCATGCATATTTATTATATTGCTGTCATTATTAGCGAAGGTACAACCTTGGTTGGAAAAGCATTATGCTACAAGCCAAGGGGCTCCTCTCTCTCTCTCTCTCTCTCTCTCTCTCTCTCTCTCTCTCTCTCTCTCTCTCGTGTTTATTATATTGTTGTTATTATTAGCGAAGGTACAACCTTGGTTGGAAAAGCATTATGCTACAACCCTAAGGGCTCTCTCTCTCTCTCTCTCTCTCTCTCTCTCTCTCTCTCTCTCTCTCTCTCTCTCTCTCTCTCTCTCATGTATGTTTATTATATTGTTGATATTATTAGCGAAGGTACAACCTTGGTTGGAAAAGCATCATGCTACAAGCCCAAGGGCTCTCTCTCTCTCTCTCTCTCTCTCTCTCTCTCTCTCTCTCTCTCTCTCTCTCTCTCTCTCTCTCTTGTATATATTTATTATATTGTTATTATTAGCGAAGGTACAACCTTGGTTGGAGAAGCATTATGCTACAAGCCCAAGGGCTCCTCTCTCTCTCTCTCTCCTCTCTCTCTCTCTCTCTCTCTCTCCTCTCTCTCTCTCTCTCTCTCTCTCTCTCTCTCTCTCTCATGTATATTTTTTATATTTATTATATTATTGTTATTGTTAGTGAAGGTACAACCTTGGTTGGAAAAGCATTATGCTACAAGCCCAAGGGCTCTCCCCCCTCTCTCTCTCTCTCTCTCTCTCTCTCTCTCTCTATATATATATATATATATATATATGTGTGTGTGTGTGTGTGTGTGTGTAAAAATAAAAAAGGCTGACACGTGGTGAGCACAAAATATGTATTATAGCAACGAAAGGAAAATAAGAAAAGTTCCAACTCCAAATACGTCTTTATACATATGTTGTGCTTATAACGTGTCAGCTTTTATGATTTCTACAAAGACATGTGTGTGTGTATCATCATCAGCCATTACTATTCCTCCACAGAACAAAGTCCTTCCAATCACGTTTGATTATGGTCTTGCTATGCCAGTCCATACCCGCAAACTTTCTTAGTTCGGCAACCCATCATCTTCTCTTCCTTTCACTGTTTCTTTTGCAATTTCTAGGGATCCATTCTGTTATTCTTAATGACCATCTATTATCTGTCATTCACTTTATATGTCCTGCCCATGTCCATTTCTTTTTCGTACGTGTTATTAGAATATCCACTATTTTAGTTTGCTCTCGTATCCATGTTGCTCTTTTTCTGTCTCTTAATGTTATTCCCATCATTATTCTTTCCATAGCTCTTTGAGTTGTAACTAGTTTATGTTCTAAGGCTTTCATAATTCTCCAAGATTTTGATACATTAGTCAGTATTGGTAGAACTATCTCATTGAATACTTTTCTTTTTAGAGAAAGTCGAATTTCACTTTTCAAAATCCCATTTTGTTTACCAAAACTTTTTATCCCATATTTATCCTTCTTTTAATTTCGGTCTTGTGTCCTGGGGAAACAATGACCTGAACTAATTAAGTATATGTATTAACAATCTCTAGAGCTTTGTCCACAACTCTTACTTGTTGTCTCTCTCCATGTTCATTGACCATTATCTTAGTTTTACTCATATTCATTTACAGACCTACATTTCTGCTTTCTCTATTCAAATCATCAAATTTGTAATTCCTCCCATGATTCACTAAACACATATATGTCATCTGCAAATCAATATTATTTATTATATTTTATTACATTTTCCCCATCTAGATTTTGCGAACTACTTCTATGCATACTGTGATTCAATAATTTAGGAGAGATGAAGTCTCCCTGTCTTACTCTGTTCTCAGTACGAATTTGTCTTAGAATTGTCTATATATATATATATATATATATACATATGTGTGTTATATATATATATATATATATATATACACACACACTTTACATACACGCATGGAGTATATATATATATATATAATGTATATGTATGTATGTATAAATATGTATATATGTATATATGTATATATATGTGTATATATATATATATATGTATATATATATATATATATATATATATATATATACATATATATATATATATATATATATGTATATATATATATATGCATATACATGTTTATTATTTTGTCCGGACATTTGTCTCGAGCCCCTTGTGTTAACACTTCTTGAAACTGAAGAGTCTCTACCTAACGCACCTTGGTGCTAAGACATGGCGTTTTAATTCCTCTCTGTGAGTTTATTATGCCTGTCCGTGCCGTGGATATTTTTGGGTTAAATATGTCTTACGGTAAAGTCATATGTTATAAAATTTTTGACACATGCGTGCGCGCACGCACCCACATATGTAGTAAAAGGATTTGTACATTGCCGTAATCAACAAAGCTGTACTAGTCAGGACCACCCATACTAAGTTGGTTTGCTGTAAGCGATCAGACTAAAGTATCCCAGCATCACTAATCCGCAGTGGCCAGCCTATAGTCCATTTCTTTTAGCGATGCATATTTGCACTGACTCGCGGCGGTGCTCTTTTAGCTCGGAAAAGTTTCCTGATCGCTGATTGGTTAGAATTATCTTGTCCAACCAATCAGCGATCCGGAAACGTTTCCGAGCTAAAAGGGCACCGCTGCGAGTCGGTGCAAATCTGCATCGCTAAAAGAAATTGACTATAGTGATGAAAATAGCTAAACATTAGACATGACCAAGACATTTTTGAGGCCTTTGTCCTGCCTGCAGTTGACTAGAAACGGTTGCATTTGCTTTTGTTATTGTATACACAGTATTTATATATGTAAAGTGCAAGAAATAAGGTGCTTAGTCAACATGCGTATGTTAGGATACCTTCCCCGAAGACGGCAAAGGAAACCTATAAATTATTGTTTATCTGATGACCCAGTTTGCTCGAGACATTATTATCTGTTACGAAGGTATAAATCCAGAGGAGAAATAGAGGTCGTTATATCTTAAATCAGGCCAAATGGCACGAAATCTGAATACAACGTCTATATGAAATTTTATGGCCCACAAAATAATGTTTTGGCTGCAATGTTAACGCGTTGAAGGCATTGCAATCTTCTGGACAGATGTAAAGTTAATTGTATTTGTTACATTTGAGTTTATTGATTTTATGAATCGTTCATTTAGGCGAGTTAAGTTACTTGATCCACATACTTTTGGAAAAACTTATTTCCTATTTTCTAAAAATATATGGAATTTTTATGTATAGATGCATTCATGTGTATGATGTATATATGTATATATGTATGTATGTTAGGCAAGTAAAGGTTATAGGTTAAAGGTGTCTGGTTTCAGTTCCATCAGAACAGATGCTCACCAGAACGTCAGCCGGGCAAGGGCCCCTTCCCTACTGTGGAGCCCTACCACAGCAGTGACCTCCCCAGTAAACAGCTTAAACTCACGGTCCCGGGCGGGGATCGATCTGCTGCCACGCGAATGCTAGGCAAACACGTTATCACTGTACTAGCCAGGAGGTTTATCCACATACTTTAGGAAAAATGGCTATTAATTTATTTACTAATGATCTGTGGAATTATTATGTATATATGCATACATGCTTATAATGTATGTATTTATTTATATATGTATATGTATGTATGTATATATGCATGCATAATAGGTGTCATTTTCGCTCAACTTTGTTCCCGAATATTGTATAAAGGCCTGAATGATCACCCATAAAAATTCAATTTTGTAAGTGTGACGATTTATGTCGATTTTGAAGTTGTAATTAAACCTTAGTATAGTTGTTTATGCTTTGGATACATTTGAGGAAGTTGCATGTATATGTTGTTCTTTTATTCCTTTTTGTGTAAATTCGTGTGAAGGATTATGTGTATATTTTATCGGACACCAATTTTGTAATATATCTCAACACCTTTATTATTATTATTATTATTATTATTATTATTATTATTATTATTATTATTATTATTATTATTATTATTATTATCATTATTATTATTATTATTATTATTATTATTATTATTACCTCCGCCAAGGAGGTATTGCGATTGAGTCGGTTTATTTATTTGTCTGTGGATATTTGCCTGTGGGTAAGGTTACCTCAAAACTGCTTGACGGATTTTGATTTTGAAGATACGGACGATCCCATTAAATTTTGGAGCTGATCCGGATCTGGAACCTAGATCAGGATTTGCATTTTGTGTGTCTGTGGACAGGATTACGTCAACACTACCCTACAGATTTTGATCAGATTTTCACAACATATAGATCTTAAGTCATGGACGACTGAATTAAATTTTGGAGATGATCCGGATTTTTTTTTTTTTTTTTTTTTCTTTTTTTGCCATTTTAAAAATAACATAAAAACTACTTGATGGAGATGATCTTCTAGTTTATTAATTTATTTATTTTATTTTTATGTCTTATCTGTGTGTCTGTGGACAGGATTACGTTAAAACTACTTGACCGATTTAGACAAAATTTTCACTACAGATAGATCTTAGGTCATGAGCGATCACTTTAAATTTTGGAGATGATCCGGATCCGGATTCTAGTTTATTTATATGTCTGTGAACAGGATGTCAAAACTACTAGACGGATATGGATGAAATTTCCAGCACAGATAGATCTTAGGTCATGAGCGACCACATTAAATTTTGGAGATGATCCGGATCCGATTCTAGTTTATTTATATGTCTGTGGACAGGATGTCAAAAAACTACCTGTCGGATATGGATGACATTTACACCACAGATAGATCTTAGGTCATGAGTGACTCCATTAAATGATTGGAGATGTTCTGGATCTGGTTTCTAGTTTATTTGTCTCTGTGTCTGTGGACAGGATCATGTCAAAACTACTTGACGGATTAAGACAAAATTTTCGCAACAAATACATCTTAGATCATGAGTGACCACATTAATTTTTGGAGATGATCCGGATCTGCATTCTAGTATATTTGTCTGTGTCATTGGACAGAATCTCGACAGAACTACGACA
Source organism: Palaemon carinicauda (assembly GCF_036898095.1). NCBI lineage: Eukaryota > Metazoa > Arthropoda > Malacostraca > Decapoda > Palaemonidae > Palaemon > Palaemon carinicauda. The sequence goes on along the minus strand of NC_090735.1, from coordinate 141,457,749 downwards.
ATATTTTCACCACATATAGATCTTAAGTCATGGACGACCTCATTAAATTTTGATGATCCGGATTTGCATATTTCGTCATTTTAAAGATAACGTCAAAACTACTCGACAGATTTTGAGGAAAATTTTCACCACAAATAGATCTTAGGTCATGGACGACCCTATGAAATATTTGGAGATGATCCGGATCTGAAGTCTTGTTTATTTATTAATTTGTCTGTGTCTGTGAATAGGATGACGTTAAAACTACTCAACGAAGTTTGACGAAATTCTCACTACAGCTAGATCGTAGGTCATGAACGAGCCTATCGAATTTTGCAGATAATCCGGGTTTGCACTTTTTTTTTTTTTTTTTTTTTTTTTTTTAAGGATAACGTCAAAACTACCCGATAGATTTTACGAAATTTTCACCACATGCAGATCGTATGTCATGGATGACCCCATTGAATTTTGGAGATGATCCATATCCGGATTTTGTATCCGGACTTGCATTTTTCTTCATCTTATACATAATGTCAAAACTGCTCGACAGATTTAGACAAAATTTTTACCAGAGATAGATCTTAGGCCATGGACGACCCCATTAAATTCTAGATCCAGATTTGCATTTTTCGCCTTTTTAAAGATAACGTCAAAACAAATTAACGGATTTTGACTAAATTTCCAACACAGATGTATCTTAGGTCATGGACGATTCCGTTAACCTTTGGCTTAGGTCAGAAATCTCTGATTGCTCTTATTATTATTATTATTATTATTATTATTATTATTATTATTATTATTATTATTATTATCTAAAAATAATTTTTTTTGCTGTTTGGAATAGCAGGGTTCCATAAGCCCAAGGGCCCAACAGGGAAAAAATTGCCAAGTGAAGAAAGGAAATCAGGAAATATATAACTACAAGGGAAGTAAAGAACAAATAGACTAAAGTATTTCAAGAACATTACGAAAATTAAAACAGATCTTTCATTTATAACCTATAAATAGAGACATGTCATTCTCTCCAACTTGAAAACATTAGCTGCAAGTTTGAACTTTTGAAGTTTATATAAATCTTTGTTATGTATTTTAGTTGAATCTTTTATATTTTGCTTTATAGGAAATTGAATCGATTGTTCCTTATGTTTTTTTTTTTTCAAGTAGCCATACTACAATGATAATTTTTCGTTTTTCTTATATAGTAGCACATAATACAGACAAAATAATTCTGCTTGAATATATTTAACAGGAATCAAGGGAAAGCCATGTTTATTCAATCACTGATTTTGGAAATAGTTTAAACCTGAAAAAGGTAGCGTATGATAAATTAGAAATATTTCAATCAAACCAAGCGCTTTTGGGATAATAAATGTCTCTTTAACGTTGGATATTTCACTGATTTCATTTGCATTATCAACATTGATTATTTCAAAATATTGTTATAAGTGGAATTAAAAGCAACAATGGTAATTATGATAAGAATTAAAACTTATTTTTTTTCTTAATGATAGTCTTTATAAGCATTATAACAGGGATTTTGAGGACATTAAGAAGAAAGAAGCTGGGCGATTTGCAATCTTAATGGTTATAGTGAAACAGATAAAAATGCTCTATGGCATATGTTATACTTATATAATGGTCAGTTATAAAAGGAAAATATTTCTACGTTTCCGTCATACTCAGTATGTATGTATGTATGTATGTGTCTGTGCGTCTTTATGTTTTTATGGATATATATACATGTATGTATCATTATATGTTTGCATGTCTACTGTATTGCAATATTCGTGGTCTTCATGCAAGTATTCAAGACCTTACAGTTGCCTCCAGACAGTATGATATTCTATTGTGCTCAGAAACTTTGGTTTCTAATATGAGGCATTCATCTGAGCTCCTTATAACTGGTTTTAGGAAGCCAATAATTTTGAAACGGGATGCCATTCCCTGCTTCTCATAAATCCTGCTATAAATGTGGATGTCATGAGATTCAGGTAATAAAATTTTGTGGCAGGCATAACAACTCTCTTTATGTTCGATCAACAGGAATCCAGACATGGACTACCTTCTTAGACCGTTATGGGTAAGATACAAGAAGATGATAGAAAGGCTTCTTTTGTCTTTGTTGGTGATTGCAATGTTCACCCTAGGGAGTGGTTAAATTCTGTTTCTCCTACTGATCGCCATGGCTTAGGAACTTTGGACTTTGCCTCTGAATCAGGCTGTGAGAAATTCATAAGTGTAGCTACTCACAGGTCTGGTAACTGCTTGAACCTCGTATACACTGACTCCCCTGGCGTTATAACAAGTAAGGTTAGTTTTCCAGTTTGGACATCTGATCATGCCTTGATTTAATTAGTGGTGAAAATTAAGCAGCATGTCGTTGATATATCATAATTATGTAAGATTCAAATAAAATCTCAAGAAGACTGCAATGACACTTTGAGTGACCTTTTGAGCTTGAATTGGTCACAACTGTATAATATTATTGATCCTTTTGTTCTTTTGAATGAGATTCTAGTCAACATAATTGATAGACGTATCCCTTCTCGTGTGCTAAGGTACCGAGTGAAAGACAAACCATGGTTCAACGATGATTGTAGACTTGCTTTATTTGGAGAAGCAGGAGGCCTATCATCTTTGGAAGGATAACAGATCAAATTTAAATTGGAATAACTACTCAGCTTAGAGCTTTTGCCCAGGGAGTTTATGCTTCAACTGAAAAGGAATACAATTTAACCATAAAAAGAAAACGTTTTTTCTGATATAACACAGGCACATAAGTAGTGGCCTACCCTTAAACCTGAACTCTTTGGTGTAGATATATCAGTTTCTCCTTTGATTAAACCAGATGGCGCTGTCACTCATTTTCCAAAGGAAATGGCAACCCTTTTGGCTGATGTGTTTGACAGTTATCAGAGTAATGAGAAACTTGATCTTCCTCATTCCTGTTTTCTTGAGGCTAAGCTAACTAGTTTAGCTTTTCAATCTCGTGACATCAAAGTTCTCTTGATGGACCTTGATGGTTATGGAGGTGTAGACCCAAATGGTATTTTTCCTTTGTTTTTTTATAAAGACCACTGATTTCTTACCTAAAGTTATCTTTTTACCTTGCGCAAGTTGGAAAGAAAGGAGCTTTTAGCACTTGTTGGAGAACTGGTAATGTTACTCCATTATGTGAACGTGTTTATGGTAGCTCATGTCCAACTGATTACCGCCTAATTTCCATAACTCCCATATTATCTAAAGTTTTTGAACGTCTTTTGGCTAAGCGTCTGAATAGGTTGGCTGAAGGGGATTATCTATTCCCTAGTGTACAATTTGGTTTCGTATAGTCCTTAGAGTATGGGATGCCCTTCTTACAATCTCAAATGCTGTACAGAAATCCTTTGATTTTAGTCAGGAAGTTCGTATGATGGGTCTTGAGTTTAGTGCTGCCTTTGACCCTGTTAATTATGAGGCCCATGTTTCTGAAACTCAAACAGTTGAGAGTAGGGTCGGTCTTTTCTCAGCATCATTATTGAATTTTCAAGTAAAAGATCGCAAACAGTTGTTGTTGATGGGCACCATAGAGAATATAGAAATATGATATCTGGTGTTCCTCAGGTTAGTGTTCTTGGCCCATTATTTTTCATACTAAATATACATGACTGCGGTTTGGCCTAGAAAACAAGTTCGTTGTTTGTGCAGATAATGCTACTCTGCACCAATTCCATCTCCTGAATATAGATCTGGGGTTGTTGAATTCCTTTATAGAGATCTAGCGAAAATTAGTGCATTGTGCAAATTATGGGGCATGAAATTGAATCCTAACAAAAGCAAAGTATGACTGTAAGTAGGTCAGGGAGAGTTGCTCCTCAAAATCAGGACCTCAGCATTGATAATGTTTCTTTAATTCTGTATGACCCTTTTTTTTTCTTTAATTTTAGGTGCGATTCTTGACAAGTTTTCTTTTGAGAAACACATTAGGTCTCTGTCTTCTTAAATTGTAAAAAAAAAAAAAATGGCTTATTGTGAAAGATTTGTAAGATTTTCGGTGATCAATCTATTCTAAATAAGTGTTTTAATTCTTTCATTCTACCTTGTTTCGAGTATTGTTCTCCTGTCTGGTCTTTAGCTGCTGATTCTCATCTTAATTTGTTGGGCAGGAACTTACGGTCTATTAAATTTCCTATTTCTTATCTAGATATTAATATGTGGCACCGTTGTTCAATTAACTCGTTATGCATGTTGCATAAAATTTTCATCATTCAGACCATCCTGTATCTAATAGTCAGGCCTTCTCCATCATGAGGCTCGATACTACATAGTATTCTAGAAGTTTTATTCCAGCTGTGACCAAGTTGTGGAATGATCTTCCTAATCGGGTAGTTGAATCAGTAGAACTTCAATAGTTCAAAATTGCAGCAAATGTCTATTTTATAGTTTATAAATTAAACATCTGTGTTAATGTTGTTACTGTTTCTAAGATATTTTATTTTGACTATTTATACTTCTTATATTGTTCATTTCCTTTTTTCCTTTCCTCACGGGGCTATTGTTCCCTTTTGAAGCCCTTGGACTTATATCATCATGTTTTATTCAACTATGGCTGGAGTTTAGCTAATAAAAACAACAACAACAACAATAATAATAATAATAATAATAATAATAATAATAATAATGATAATAATAATTACTTATCTAACCACATGCTTTATTGCATCATGCTTTATTCAACTATGGCTGAAGTTTAGCTAATAACAACAACAACAACAAAAACAACAACAACAACAATAATAATAATAATAATAATAATAATAATAATAATAATAATAATAATTACTTATCTAACCACATGCTTTCACTTTGGAGACGGGAAGAGGTTGCCAAATGGGTAAAACCTTCGGCTATTATTCCCTATTCCTTCTTGAAGTTCTTACCACAAAACATGTTAGTACCGATTTAAAACCGGTTGACTGGTGGGCAGTAGGCTGGGAGTGATCACCAACACCCAAACGTAATTGAGGCTCAAGACCAATAATTTATTTCCCTCTCTTGGAATAATGGCGCCTTTCATAGGTGGATTATGTTTATGTGTGTGTGTGTGTGTGTGTGTGAGAGAGAGAGAGAGAGAGAGAGAGAGAGAGAGAGAGAGACTCAGTCTCTCCTTATCGCAATGAAGAAAGGATATATACATATATATATGTATATGTATATATATATATATATATATACTGTATATATATATATATATATATGTGTATATATATACATATATATATATATATATATGTATATATATATATATATATATATAATGTACTTGAATAGAAAAGCATTTTTATTATGTTCCGTGTCGATATTATTACACAAGATAACATTTTAAGCTTTCTATTATTTATATACATATATATATATATATATATATATATATATATATCCTTATTTATATATATATGTAAATTTATATATATATATATATATATATATATAATATATAATATATATATATATATTTATATATATAATGTAATTAAATAAATATAATAAAATTTTTATTAATTTCAAAGTCGATATTATTACACTAGGTAACATTAAAAGCTTTCCAGTAGAAAAATTTTTTTTTTAGTAATCGTAAGAAGAAAATGAGCAGCTGCCGGATTTCCCTATATTACTTGAAAATTACAAAAAGTACAAAAATCAAAATTCTTAGACAAATGGTCAGCTGATTTCACCGGAAGTCAGAACGAGGACAGATTTAAAGGTTTAAATGTTTAAAGGTCGCTCATGAATGGCAGAGGCAAAGGACAGTGACATTGCCCTAGCAATCAGGACAATGTCCTAGAGACTGACCATATGTTATATGATCAGCGCCCAAGCCTCCTCTCCACCCAAGCTAGGACCAGGGAGGGCCAGGCAGTGGCTGCTGATGACTCAGCAGATAGACCTATAGGCTCCCCCAAACTCCCCAACCTTAGCTCACAAGGATGGTAAGGTTGCAGACACAAATGGCACTAACGAATCTGAGCGGGACTCGAACCCCCGACTGGCAAACACCAGGCAGAGACGTTACCAATCAGGCCACAGCAACCGTAAAAGGAAAAGGATGGGTGGTTTTGACCGTCTTTGGTTAATGTCCCTTAAACAGCTAGAAAGATGAAGACTAACAATTCCTGGTTTCCGTGGTGTCTCGCCAAGAGCCCGAAGGATTCTCTTCTCCTGCCTTAAAGGGATTAATCCGAAATGAATGCCCAGTGTTAGGGATAATTCCGAGCCGCCTCATTCTAACTTCTGAATACATTTTTTTTTTTTTTTTTTTTTTTTTTGCCATGCGGGGAACGAGGGAGATTAGGTGGGTTAACAAGGAAATGGAAATGTTAGTGCTAGCTGTAAGGAAATATGAGGGACTGTGATGGCAACAAAGGGGCATTGATTCTGATGGGAAGGAATTGGTTTTTGGTCTGCTTGAAAGGAAGTCGGAATGACTATTTTAGTTTAGTTTAGAAGCAGAACTAAGTGTGCTTTTAAGGAAGTGGGGAATGTCTTTGATTGCTATGAGGTGGAAATTTCACTGCTAACAAAGAAGTGGGAATGGTCGGGCTAACATAGGAACGGAATAAATTTTATTATTGTTCTTCTTCTTCTTCTTCTTCTTCTTCTTCTTCTTCTTCTTATTATTATTATTATTATTATTATTATTATTATTATCAATATTTGCTAAGCTACAACCCTAGTTGGAAAAGCAGGATGCTATAAGTCCAGCGGCCCCAACAGGTAAAATGGCTTAGTGAGGAAAGGAAACAAGGAAAAATTAAATATTTTAAGAACAGCAACATCTTCTAAATAAATATAAAACTATAAAAACCTTAACAAAAGTAGTTGAATTGGCTTTGCTTTTAAAGAACCAGGATTGGTTATGCCATCAAAGAAGTGAGAATGTCTTTACTATAAAGGAAGTTGTAATGGCTGTGCTGGCAAGGAAACATGAATGGCTGTGCTAGCAAGAAATAAAGATAATTGTGCTATTGAAAATGGGAATGATTCCTTGCTAAATAAAAATAGAAGCAATTAAATAATAAAGATTATATTGGCTGTTGGAGAGGGAATAGGAATAATCTACCAACAAAAAATAAGTGAGACTGACTCTGCTAGCAATAAAGCGGGAGTAAATAAACCAGCAAATAAGTAAAATTACCTTTATTTCCAAGGAAGTGGAGTTATATGTGCTATCAAAGTGGAATCGGCTGTGCTGTCAAAGGAAGTGGGGTTAGCTGTACTATTAAGGAAGTGAGAATAGAGTGCTAGGAATAAGTTGGATAGATTATGTCATCAGGGTAGAGGGATTGGTTCTTCAAGGTAGGCCTGTCATATTGGGAGAAACAGTGGTGGCAGAGGAATGGATATAGTTGAGCCATTGAGGACGTGGGAGTGGAGGACAAAATAAGGAAGTGGGGATTGATGACTTGATAATGAAGTGGCAGAGGATGACATTAGAATGAAGAGGGAGTGGATGACACTAGAATGAAATGGGAGTGGAGGACATTAGATTGAAGTGGGAGTGGATGGCATTAGAATGAAGTGGGAGTGGATGGCATTAGAATGAAGTGGGAGTAAATGAACTAAGTGGGAGTTCATGACCTAAGAAGTAAGTGGGAGTGGATGACCTAAGAAGGAACTGGGACTAGATGACCTGAGAAGGAAGTGGGAGTGGATGACATAAGAAGGCAGGTGTTAGTGGAAGACCTAAGAAGGAAGTGGGACTAGATGACCTGAGAAGGAAGTGGGAGTGGATGACATAAGAAGGCAGGTGTTAGTGGAAGACCTAAGAAGGAAGTGGGACTAGATGACCTGAGAAGGAAGTGGGAGTGGATGACATAAGAAGGCAGGTGTTAGTGGAAGACCTAAGAAGGAACTGGGACTAGATGACCTGAGAAGGAAGTGGGAGTGGATGACATAAGAAGGCAGGTGTTAGTGGAAGACCTAAGAAGGAAGTGGGACTAGATGACCTGAGAAGGAAGTGGGAGTGGATGACATAAGAAGGCAGGTGTTAGTGGAAGACCTAAGAAGGAAGTGGGACTAGATGACCTGAGAAGGAAGTGGGAGTGGATGACATAAGAAGGCAGGTGTTAGTGGAAGACCTAAGAAGGAACTGGGACTAGATGACCTGAGAAGGAAGTGGGAGTGGATGACATAAGAAGGCAGGTGTTAGTGGAAGACCTAAGAAGGAAGTGGGACTAGATGACCTGAGAAGGAAGTGGGAGTGGATGACATAAGAAGGCAGGTGTTAGTGGAAGACCTAAGAAGGAAGTGGGACTAGATGACCTGAGAAGGAAGTGGGAGTGGATGAAATAAGAAGGAAGTGGGACTAGATGACCTGAGAAGGAAGTGGGAGTGGATGACATAAGAAGGCAGGTGTTAGTGGAAGACCTAAGAAGGAAGTGGGACTAGATGACCTGAGAAGGAAGTGGGAGTGGATGAAATAAGAAGGAAGTGGGACTAGATGACCTGAGAAGGAAGTGGGAGTGGATGACATAAGAAGGCAGGTGTTAGTGGAAGACCTAAGAAGGAAGTGGGACTAGATGACCTGAGAAGGAAGTGGGAGTGGATGAAATAAGAAGGAAGTGGGACTAGATGACCTGAGAAGGAAGTGGGAGTGGATGACATAAGAAGGCAGGTGTTAGTGGAAGACCTAAGAAGGAAGTGGGACTAGATGACCTGAGAAGGAAGTGGGAGTGGATGAAATAAGAAGGAAGTGGGACTAGATGACCTGAGAAGGAAGTGGGAGTGGATGACATAAGAAGGCAGGTGTTAGTGGAAGACCTAAGAAGGAAGTGGGACTAGATGACCTGAGAAGGAAGTGGGAGTGGATGAAATAAGAAGGAAGTGGGACTAGATGACCTGAGAAGGAAGTGGGAGTGGATGACATAAGAAGGCAGGTGTTAGTGGAAGACCTAAGAAGGAAGTGGGACTAGATGACCTGAGAAGGAAGTGGGAGTGGATGAAATAAGAAGGAAGTGGGACTAGATGACCTGAGAAGGAAGTGGGAGTGGATGACATAAGAAGGCAGGTGTTAGTGGAAGACCTAAGAAGGAAGTGGGACTAGATGACCTGAGAAGGAAGTGGGAGTGGATGAAATAAGAAGGAAGTGGGACTAGATGACCTGAGAAGGAAGTGGGAGTGGATGACATAAGAAGGCAGGTGTTAGTGGAAGACCTAAGAAGGAAGTGGGACTAGATGACCTGAGAAGGAAGTGGGAGTGGATGAAATAAGAAGGAAGTGGGACTAGATGACCTGAGAAGGAAGTGGGAGTGGATGACCTAAGTGGGCGTGGATGACCTAAGTGGTTGTGGGTGACATAAGAAGAAAGTGGGGGTGGATGACTTAAGTGGGAGTGGATGACATAAGAAGGAAGTGGATGACTTAAGAAGGAAGTGGGAGTGAATGACATAAGAAGGAAGTGGGAGTGGATGACTTAAGAAGGAAGTGGTAGTGGATGACATAAGAAGGAAGTGAGACTAGATGACCTAAGAAGGAAGTAGGAGTGGATGACATAAGAAGGAAGTGGGAGTGGATGACCTAATGAGGAAGTGGAACTGGATATATATATATATATATATATATATATATATATATATATCATTACCTTATCACTAGTTAAGCTACATCCCTAGTTGGAAAAGCAGGATCCATTCTTGCTTCTCTATGTCAATTTTCATTATTTTTTAAAAGGTGTTCATTTATTTGAATATTGCTTCTATCAGCAAATTCTACAAGCATGTCTTCTCTGGCATTCCTTGTGTTTAAAAATTTATCTACAGCTGATTCTCCTCTCTTCTTTTACCTACTTCAGCATTGAAATCGCCCAAAACAAATGAAAATTGAGTCTTATGTTTTTTTCATAGACATCTCCAGATCTTCATAAAAAGATTCTATTTAATCCTTCGTATTAGATGTTGTTAGTGCATACTTTTGAATGATCTTCAGTTTATACTTTTTTTTTTAGTTTGATGATTTATCCTGCAATTCGATCACTAGTACTACAAAATTCTTCAATGTTACCTGCAAGATTTTTATTAAGAATACCCACTCCATTTTCTTCATGTCCTCTGAAGCAAAATATATAGCCACCTTTTAAACTAATATGTAAGATTCCCTAGTTCTAATTTCGCTCAATTCTATTATATTCCAATTTATTTATTTCAGCTCTACTAGTATATATATATATATATATATATATATATATATATATATATATATATATATATATATATATATATATATCATTCTTGCGCATTTTTGTTTACGAGGAAAACATACTATTATTCATGTTGCTATTGTTTTGTTGAATAATCAAATATGATGCTTCATTTGTCTAAAGAGTACTTATATTAATTTCTAAATTTTTTTCTTAACTTTTATGTGATTACTCTGATTGCGTGCTATTAACAGGAGAAAAGAAATTGGATATGTCCAGAAATTATTACATTATATTGGGCATAGATCCAATTATGAGAACGATGCTTTTTCTTCACGAGTCATTAATTATAAAGTACTATAATGCTTTGACTGATGAGAGAGCAAATATTTCCTAAGCATTGAGCGATAAGATAAGAACAAAAAACCTCCCCCAATAAATCATTCATCCGCGAATTCCATACAACTGGAGTCTATATTATTACCTATCGCACCATTCGCACGGGTTCCCGGCAGCGTTAGACCCCCCGATTTAATTTCTTGCGTCTGGCAGCGTTAACGCTGTTGACGTTATTGACTTGTGAAGTTGGAAATGCAGAATTAGCGATGTAGTTTTAGGATTTTCGCCGTCATTTGGCTGGTTTCCATTTAACTCCTTCACCAGGAGGGCATTCAGAGGTCTTTCAGGGTTCCTTTACTGCTTAGGTTGATGGTGATAGTGATGAAGATTTATAATATAGTGTTTTAAGTTCAGGCAATAGGTCGGTTTCAAGTCACGTTTGATGATTACATTGTATTGGGAAATTTCAAGATTTTTTTCTGCCAAGTCTTGAGTTATGGATATTTCTTGCGTATTATTATTATTATTATTATTATTATTATTATTATTATTATTATTATTATTAGTATGATGATGATGATGATGATCAGTTTGTATTTGGAAATTTCAAGATCTTTTTGTGCCAAGTCTGAGTTATGAATATTTTTTTGCGTAATGTTATTATTATTATTATTATTATTATTATTATTATTATTATTATTATTATTATTATTATTATTATTATTATATCACGAAGAAAGTCACCACCATAATCACTACCTCTTGAGTGACTATCTTTCAGAAAACTATTTTGCAATCATAGGATTTATACACAACGCATAAGGTAAATTAATTAATTAATTAATTAGCAGCAGGTTAACCTCACACTTTCCTTAAAATGAATTTTTCACTTCTAGTAAATGTAATCTTGTTCTTGTTGGTTTCAGCTTCTTTCTACTCTTCTGATATCTGCCTACCCTGGATTCTGTAGGGTTAAATTCCACCTTATCAACATATCCGAATTATATAATCTCTCTTAGCGACCCATTTGCTATTTTCTGTAGGTGATAATTTTCGAGATGTGTAGAAAATTTAAAAATATTTTTCATAGGAAATTGATAATCATCATTAAGCCTTTTTATTTAAAGCCTTGTATGCAAAATGTATAATTTTCACTCTTCTTTCTGAGCTCGATTGATTGGTTGATATAGAGTTCTCTAGCATCCTGTACTGGTTTCTGAGAATTATGTTAAATGTTTTATATCATTTTCTAAAATGTATAGCAAATTTAATAATCTGTTCACTTGCCGTTTAATATGAAATTGATAACCATCATTACCTTTTACTTAAACATCATCATCATCATCATCATCATCATCACCATCATCATCTCCTACGCCTATTGACGCAAAAGGGAAACATGACATATGTAAAACGTATATTAATTTTCACTTCTTTCTGAATCATCATCATCATCATCTCCTACGCCTATTGACGCAAAAGGGAAACGTGATATATGCAAAATGTACTATGATTTACACTTCTTTCTGAATCATCATCATCATCATCATCATCACCATCACCACCATCATCATCATCATCTCCTACGCCTATTGACGCAAAAGGGAATCATGATATATGCAAAACGTAAAATAATTTTCACAGCTTTCTGAAAAAGCAATTTACACGTCAATACGCATTTTTCCAAAATGGCCACCATGTCACGTGACAAGGTTGTCATTCCACATATGGAGCATCAGATAGCGTCCATGGTTTTCATCAGAGCTCCTCTAACTAAGCCATGAGTCTTAAGTGATTGGCTGTAATCAATATGGCGACTGGGTGGTGGGCAGCGCCGAACCACTACCGTCTCTGCAAGGTGCTGTCATCTCACGTCAGCATTGGTAGTATCAAGGGCTCTCTCTCTCTCTCTCTCTCTCTCTCTCTCTCTCTCTCTCTCTCTTTCTATTGCGGTCCGTCTGCTCTATGTTAGTTTTTATTCATCTTTGCATTATTCATTGGTAGTATCAAGGGCGCTCTCTCTCTCTCTCTCTCTCTCTCTCTCTCTCTCTCTCTCTCTCTCTCTCTTTCTTTCTTTTGCGGTCCGTCTGCTCTATGTTAGTTTTTATTCATCTTTGCATTATTCATTGGTAGTATCAAGGGCTCTCTCTCTCTCTCTCTCTCTCTCTCTCTCTCTCTCTCTGTTGCGGTCCGTATGCTCTATGTTAGTTTTTATTCATCTTTGCATTATTCATTGGTAGTATCAAGGGCTCTCTCTCTCTCTCTCTCTCTCTCTCTCTCTCTCTCTCTCTCTCTCTGTTGCGGTCCGTATGCTCTATGTTAGATTTATTCATCTTTACATTATTCAAAACTGTTTGATGATACGAGAACAGGTCAAAATAAGGCCTTGTCAAATATGTTAACATAATTATTGATTAACTTGTATAATAGTGTCTGAAATTATGGTAATATGAAATACAATACAATGGCTTTCATCAGAGAACAATAATTTATGGTTATTATAGTTTTTTATCATGGCATGTAAATAAAGGCGCTTTTGGGTTGCATTAAGTTTGGAAAATATTTTTTTTCTTTTACATCAAATTGAATTGTAATAGTAATATTTGTTTATGTTTTGTTTCCAGTCATCACGATGATCATTTTATTTGTTTTTCGTATTTGAACTTATGATAATTATGATAATGGTAACGCTTAAGGAGTTCATTATGTTTGTTATAAATGGTATATATATATATATATATATATGAAGTATATATATATATATATGTATACTGTATATGTATATGTATATATAATATATATATATATATATATATATACACGTATATATATATATATATATATATGTATATATATATATATATATGTTTGTGTGTGTGTGTGTGTATTTGTGTGTTTATGTGTATCCCTACCATGCTAACGTATGTATACATGAGATAGCTTAAATGATATATGAATAATGGTCATAAAATTGTGTAAACTTGAAAAACAAAATTCCGTCACCTGACCCTCCATCATGAAGATGACCCATGAAAATGAGAAAAGGTTAATATGATCGTCTTTATAGTTTTCAATATAATCCGATTTTTCTCTCATGTTACTTGACTTGCGTTATGATTTTTTTTCATGTATAATGTTCAAAGCTGTTATATGAAATTTATAATAATCGTTATGATATTCCTTATGGAAATATTTAATAACTGATCTTATTATTGAACGTGAGAGACATTTAAAACAGAGTTTTGTTGATATTAGTGTGCTCCGGTTAGAATTTTTATGTACTACGTATGTGTATACAGTATATATATATATATATATATGTGTGTGTGTGTGTGTGTGTGTATACTGTATGTGTATTGTGTATATATATATATATATATATATGTGTGTGTGTGTGTGTGTGTATACTGTGTATATATATATATATATATATATGTATATATATGTGCGTGTATATATGTTTATATATGTATATATGTATATTATACATATATATACAGTATATATATATATATATATATATACACACATTAGTTTCAAGTGTGCTTGAAATCCTTCATATATTCCCAAAAATGCGATTTTATGTAAATTTGGCTTTGAGAAAACATGCATTCCTCCTGAATTGATTTTTATCGAAATAAAAGAAAAAAAGCCGAGATATTTTGTCCTTGGATATTGAAGGCGCTCATTCAAGACGAGAATATGTAGATATATATATTTTTTAAATGAAAAGTGTTTGCTGGTTTAGTTCTTCAGCAATTAAAGGCTCTAGATATTTTTGAAAACTATTTCCTGGTTTAGTTCTTCGAAAAGGAAAGGTTTATATAATGGTTTTAGAAACGTATTTCCTGATTGTGTGTTTTTTTTTTTTTTTTTTTTTTTTTTTTTTTTTTTTTTTTTTTTTCAAGATAAAATCCTTCAAGAGGTTTTGAAACCTATTTCCTGACATATAGTTTCGCGAAGCAAAAAGGCTCCAAAAGGAAACGAAAGATGATGAAAAAGGAAAAACAGGTTATCATGGAATGCTGGGAAATAAACACTCGGAATGGAAATTCCAGGAAATGAATTCTTGGAATTGATACCCTCATCAGGAATATACAGATTCGTTCATTCTCCCTTCGATCAGCGAGGGACTGCGAAATTGGGAATTTTAAATAGGATAAGGGATAGACAAGAGCCCAGCAAAAAGAAAAAAAAATAAGTTTCTAATAAAATTTGAATGAATATTATTGGATGAAGGGGGCCGGCCGGCCATTCTTTTGGTGATTAAATTAAAACAAGGAGAAAATAGAGGCTACAATTAATCTACAGAAGTGGTGTACGTTAATAGAGGACAAACCTATATGACGGATAAATAGGAAACAGGTAAAAATTACGGTAAATAATTTCCCTCGTTTTTCGCCTGAATGTGTTTTTGGTTATACACCATAATGCCCTGTCAGCACATTGGAAAACGGAGGAGAGGCCATGTATAACAAAAGAAAATAAACAGTTGCATAGAAATGTGTATCTAAAAAAAAAAGAATATTTATTATTATTATTATTATTATTATTATTATTATTATTGTTGTTGTTGTTGTTTTGTTATTATTATTATTATTATTATTATTGTTGTTGTTGTTGTTGTTTGGTTATTATTATTATTATTATTATTATTATTATTATTATTATTATTATTATTATTATTATTATTATTGAGACAATGTCAAACTTTATGCCATTTAGCAAATATAATATTCACGCGTGTACAATCGAAGATGCATATTTTCTGTGCAGTGGTGATACGTAAATAAGAACTTCGATAATAATTTTTGACACCAATTTAGGTTAATTTCCTATGCATATTCATTAGTATAATTAAATCAGTAATCTGCAAGAATTTAGAAATGTTAGAAAATGTTATCTTATGGCATTGTTGTTTTTATTATTAATGTTGTTGTCGTTGTTGTTGTTGTTGTTGTTGTTTAACTATACAGAGAAGTTTCTACATGATATAAATACATTGTTTTTTTTTATTATTAATGTTATTGTCGTCGTCGTGGTCGTCGTTGTTGTTGTTGTTGTTTAACTATGCAGAGAAGTTTCTACTTGATATAATGCTGAGAATATTATGCTTTCTCATTCTCTCATCTGAATGCAAACGTGTTTTATTCGTCTTTAAACTGAATTTATTCCATTTTTCCATTCACCTAAAAGCCGATACCATTCACATCAGTTAAGAAAAAAAAAAAAAAGTTCACGTTGACATTTCCCGATCGGAAAAAAGCCAACATCTGACTTGATATTTATATGCGAGTCCACTGACCACTAACTGGACTATAACTTTGCCTGCAGAGAATGTGACGATCTCATTGCAATACTCCGAAGGGATACGTGGAGGAAGGAGACGACTCCTGCGTGGAGGAAGGAGACGACTTCTGCGTGCAGGAAGGAGACGACTCCTACGTGGAATAGAAAAGTGCAATTCCCCTCGATAAAAAAAGGGGAACACTTAAAGTGCATGGTCTGCTAGAGCAATTGCTCTTGACTCTTCAGTCTTGCAATTATGCACAGAGTTCCCTGCTTCCCCTCTGTTTGACGAAGCTGTGTTTACATTCGATCGACAGTTCGGAGAGAGAGAGAGAGAGAGAGAGAGAGAGAGAGAGAGAGAGAGAGAGAGAGAGAGAGAGAGAGAGAGAGAGTGCGGTAATGATAATCTTGTTAAATATATAAGGATAAATTCATCAGGGCTTGAAAGAAAAATTCGAATGCTAAAAAAGGGTTTAGTTATTCCAGCATTCCAATGCAGATTCCAAAATAGTAACCTCGGTATTCCACTTTAATGAGAGAGAGAGAGAGAGAGAGAGAGAGAGAGAGAGAGAGAGAGAGAGAGAGAGAGAGAGAGAGAGAGAGAGAGAATTTAATGAAGATCCTAATTATATTATTTCTATTCTCTTTTATATACCATTCTCACTCATATCTATGTGAAACAGTTTGTAGAGAAAGATTTGTACCAAAGGAATATTTTAATTGAAAAGCTAGGACGAACGACAAAAATATGGTTAGTCGAAGAATCATGTTTGTTTAAGAAAGGGTGAAAAACATTTGGATTAAGTATTTGATGTTAAAATCAAGTCTTATTTGAGAAGTTTAATAATAGGGTTACATTAACCTATTGCAATCCTCCCTGCCTGGCGTTCCCCTGGACGGGAGATAGTCACGCTCAATCTTGATAGTTTCTTGTAGTGTCTGCAACCTCACCATCTCTGTGAGATAAGGAGGAAGGGTTATGGGGATTCATCAGTAGTTATTGCCTAGCCTTCCCTGATCTTAGCTTGGGTGGAGATGAGGATTAGGCGCTGATTATATGGATATATGGTCAGTCTTTAGGGCTTTTGTCTTAGTAGCTAGGGCAGTGTAACTGTCCCTTGCCTCTGCCATTCATGAGTGGCCTTTAAAACTTTAAAGGGAAAAAGGTGCATGTTGCAGACATATGTATATGAAACAACCCCGAGAGAAAATAAATAAGGAAAGTAGATGAAATTGACGATCATTTATGAGAAACATTTC
Organism: Palaemon carinicauda; assembly: GCF_036898095.1. Lineage (NCBI taxonomy): Eukaryota > Metazoa > Arthropoda > Malacostraca > Decapoda > Palaemonidae > Palaemon > Palaemon carinicauda. Next base: position 141,440,708 of record NC_090735.1, on the reverse strand, counting down.
GAGATGAGGGTTTAAAAAAGGAGTCGAGAAAATGTAGAAACTATTTACAAAGTTTAAAAATGTTTACAAGAGAATTGAAAGCAAATGTGAGGGAGAGGACGATGGGGACCAGAAAGATGGAGTATCGAATGGAATGTTGATATGAATGGTAGAAGGAAGAAAGTGGTTGAGTAGGATGAATGTCTGCGAGTAAATTTAATGAAAGGTGTTCCAGGAGAGAAGCTAGACTTCTAGCCTAGATTGGGTGGAAAGACGAGGTATAAAAATACATACAAAGTATTAGAAAGAGACTTGAGTGTCATTGAATTAGACAAAGAGATTATTGAGTGAACTAGCCTTTATAAAGCATTGATGTTTAATGCAAATAGATAAAAAGGTTAAAACTTACTGAAATATATCGTTTGCATAGTTGGTATGTCATAAGATAGACTAAAAGGTGAGAGATGTAGAATGAGCGTAGAGGTTTGCAGTGGTGAAGTAATAGATTAGTGTGTGTTAAATGGTTCGGACACGTGGAAAGAATGGAAGATGATTGGTTATTGAATATAATGCATAACTCGAAAATGTCAGAAGAAAAACTAGGGATTAAAGGATGTAATTATCCATGAATAATACGATAATATAGTTTTTTGACACGCTGTTAGTGATCCTTAGTCTTTGTGTGAGGGCGTTTTTGTTATCGAAGTACTTTGCAAAAGGATTCCTGTATTGTTTATTGCTAAAGAATGAATGTCGTTGTGACCATGTTATTTTTCTCTGAGTCACCCCATGTAAACAGTTATATAATATATATATATATATATATAAATATATATATATATATATATATATATATATATATATATATATATATTTATACATACTTACACACACACACACACACATATATATATATATATATATATATAAATTATATTTATATATATTTATGATACATTATAAATTATATAGATATAGTGTGTGTGTATATATATATATATATATATATATGAATGTTTCTATGTAATGATAGGCTTAAAAATCAGAACTCTGAAATTAATTCTAGGAATATTTATATATATACACCGTAGATTCCACTGTATTAATTGGACACAGGTTTTATAAATATGTTTGTTTTTAGTGACTGTAGGTAATATGATGACCAGAATGGACAGGGAAATATATAACACTGAAGTCGACTGACTCTATTCGTAAAGACCATTCGTAAACCATTGAGGCTGGTGGGCGTACATAGAAAATCCTGACAGTTCTGAGATTGTATTCAGTAAATGACAGACGGAATTCCAACCAGCTGGTCTTTCGAAGTCCGGGAGTTCATTTTAAAGTTACGCCCGTGAATGAGGGTCCACTGCTGAATCAGAAGTCCCTGGTGGATTGGTGTGTTGGTGGCGGACGGACTTCAATTCGGAGCCAGTCTTCAATCCAGCCAATCTCTTCGAAAGTACTCTAGTGTTATTGAAAAGAACTGACACACAGGAATTACTTCGATAAAAGAAGCAAGACTCACGTACTCGTAATACTGCTCAAAACACTGCTCAAAACTTATGACTTTACTTGAAAGAGATGGATTTACCTAATCAAAATGCATTACCTATTAAAAAGAGCATTCTTTTTTTCTTTAACTCTATCATGCTTATGAACATATTTGTTTTAATCCATCATGCCTACCAAAAATCAAAGAATAAAAAAATATACCACTTGATATGATCAAAGCAGCTAAAATCCAGTTTAATTGAATAAAAAATTGATAGACTGTAAATTAGTGTCTGATTTGATTGTATATTTTAAATTAATGAAGTTTTTGTCGTGACAATAAAATGTAATTTAAACAGATAAAACAAAAATATAGGTTTTTCAAAGGAAAAGAATACAGAACAGAAGATACTCATGAAACGTAAACAGAATAACAAACTCCCAGTCTACGTAGGCCTCTTGATATGCCCAGCGGTTTACAGGATAAACACTCTGACGTTGAATAGTAAATGCAATTAAACCGATCACTTAGAGTGACCTGAAGGTAGCGTGAGGTCAGTGCGATAGTGTCTGAGGCGGTTTGCTTAAATCGTGAATGCTGGACAGACGATATTATTATTATTATTATTATTATTATTATTATTATTACTTGCTAAGCTACGACCCTAGTTGGAAAAGGAGGATGCTATAAGCCCAGGGAAAATAGCCCAATGAGGAAAGGGAACAAGGATAAATAAACTTTTTAAGAAGAGTAACATTAAAATAGATATCTCCTATATTATTATTATTATTATTATTATTATTATTATTATTATTATTATTATTATTATTATTATTATCATTATTATTATTACTTGCTAAGCTACAACCGTAGTTGGAAAAAGAGGATGCTATAAGCCCAGGGGCTCCAACAGGGAAAATAGCCCAATGAGGAAAGGAAACAAGGAAAAATAAACTTTTTAAGAAGAGTACATACATACATACATATACCAAGGCACTTCCCCCAATTTTGGGGGGTAGCCGACATCAACAAAGAAACAAAACAAAAAGGGGACCTCTACTCTCTACGTTCCTTCAGCCTAACCAGGGACTCAACCGAGTTCAGCTGGTACTGCTAGGGTGCCACAGCCCAACCTCCCACATTATCCACCACAGATGAAGCTTCATACTGCTGAATCCCCTACTGCTGCTACCTCCGCGGTCATCTAAAGCACCGGAGGAAGCAGCAGGGCCTACCGGAACTGCGTCACAATCGCTCGCCATTCATTCCTATTTCTAGCACGCTCTCTTGACTCTCTCACATCTATCCTCCTATCACCCAGAGCTTTCTTCACACCATCCATCCACCCAAACCTTGGCCTTCCTCTTGTACTTCTCCCATCAACTCTTGCATTCATCACCTTCTTTAGCAGACAACCATTTTCCATTCTCTCAACATGGCCAAACCACCTCAACACATTCATATCCACTCTAGCCGCTAACTCATTTCTTACACCCGTTTTCTCCCTCACCACTTCGTTCCTAACCCCATCTACTCGAGATACACCAGCCATACTCCTCAGACACTTCATCTCAAACACATTCAATTTCTGTCTCTCCATCACTTTCATTCCCCACAACTCCGATCCATACATCACAGTTGGTACAATCACTTTCTCATATAGAACTCTCTTTACATTCATGCCCAACCCTCTATTTTTTACTACTCCCTTAACTGCCCCCAACACTTTGCAACCTTCATTCACTCTCTGACGTACATCTGCTTCCACTCCACCATTTGCTGCAACAACAGACCCTAAGTACTTAAACTGATCCACCTCCTCAAGTAACTCTCCATTCAACATGACATTCAACCTTGCACCACCTTCCCTTCTCGTACATCTCATAACCTTACTCTTACCCACATTAACTCTCGACTTCCTTCTCTCACACACCCTTCCAAATTCTGTCACTAGTCGGTCAAGCTTTTCTTCTGTGTCTGCTACCAGTACAGTATCATCCGCAAACAACAACTGATTTACCTCCCGTTCATGGTCATTCTCGCCTACCAGTTTTAATCCTCGTCCAAGCACTCGAGCATTCACCTCTCTCACCACTCCATCAACATACAAGTTAAACAACCACGGCGACATCACACATCCCTGTCTCAGCCCCACTTTCACCGGAAACCAATCACTCACTTCATTTCCTATTCTAACACATGCTTTACTACCTTTGCTTGCAACAACCTTCTACCAACTCCATATAACTTCATCACATTCCACATTGCTTCCCTATCAACTCTATCATATGCTTTCTCCAGATCCATAAACGCAACATACACCTCCTTACCTTTTACTAAATATTTCTCGCATATCTGCCTAACTGTAAAAATCTGATTCATACAACCCCTACCTCTTCTGAAACCACCCTGTACTTCCAAGATTGCATTCTCTGTTTTATCCTTAATCCTATTAATCATTACTCTACCATACACTTTTCCAACTACACTCAACAAACTAATACCTCTTGAATTATTATTATTATTATTATTATTACTTGCTAAGCTGCAATCCTAGTTGAAAAAGGAAGATGCTATAAGCCCAGGGGCTCCAACAGGGAAAATAACCCAAGTCAGGAAAGGAAACAAGGAAAAATATATTTTTTAAGCAAAGTAACAACATTAAAATAAATATCTCCTATATTATTATTATTATTATTATTATTATTATTATTATTATTATTATTATTATTATTATTATTACTATTATTATTATTACTTGCGAAGCTACGACCCTAGTTGGGAAAGGAGAATGCTATAAGCCCAGAGGTTCCAACAGGGAAAATAACCCAAGTTAGGAAAGGAAACAAGGAAAAATATATTTTTTAAGAAAAGTAACAACATTGAAACAAATATCTCCTATATCAATTATAAAAACTTTAACAAAAGAAAAGGAAGAGAAACGAGACAGAACAGCGTGCCCGAGTGTACCCTCAAGCAAGAGAACTCTAATCCAAGACAGTGGAAGACCATATGTGATGACATTTTGAGGTTTGTGGATATGCTCTGGCTGAGGTTACCAGTTTGAATATATTGGAATTAGTTTATCTAAAGTTTTCCCTTTTTGTTAGAAATTAGGGTTTTGAATGGAATTGGGAATATTAATAATTTATTTGATTAGGTATAATATTTAGCTGGATACCTAGTACAGATGTTTCAGTTAGGATAAGAAGGAAATGAGAGAGAGAGAGAGAGAGAGAGAGAGAGAGAGAGAGAGAGAGAGAGCACATGTATATGACTAAATTTCTTTTAGGGCCGAAGAGCAAAGCATAGATAGAACTATGTTTTTAGTTCTGTATTTGAATCAAGTTATGATACAGGAATAACAATAATTTTTTTTTTTTTTTTTTTTTTTTTTTTTTTTTTATGGAAGAGGGTAGAAAAGTCATACGGGGAAAGGCAGCTCCGTAGCTACGAAATATTTCGACCTAATTTCTGTCCAACAATTACCCGCACTTGTTTGTCTAATGAAGGGAAAATCAGTAAGAGTGAACATTCATCAAGGTGGGCTTAATGAAATGGGGTGGGCGGCTGTGTCCCTTTTCTCATTAGCTACACATTTTGTCAGGAGCTCAATTTCGAACTTTAATCAATGCAATGAAATTACAACTTCTCAAAACATCGAGAAGCGATGGAGGATTCAGTGACTTCCTGTTTGAAAAGAATTTATCTGGACACCCGTTGAAATACTACCGCTAGAGAGTTAAGGGGTCCTTTGACTGGCCTGATAGTACAACATTGGATCCCTCTCCCAGGTTACGGTTCACTTTCCCCTTGCCTACACGTACACCGAATACTCTGGCCTATTCTTTACAGATTCCCCTCTGTCCTCATACACCTGACAACACTGAGATTATCAAACAATTCTTCTTCACCTAAGGGGTTAACTACTGTACTGTGATTGTTCAGTCTTTCTGGTAAGGGTAGAAGAGACTCTTTAGCTATGGTAAGCAGCTCGTCTAGGAGGAACTCCAAAATCAAACCATTGTTCTCTAGTCTTGGGTAGTACCATAGCCTCTGTACCATGGTCTTCCACTGTCTTGGGTTAGAGTTCTCTTGCTTGAGGATTAAACTCGGGCACACTATTCTATCTAATTTCTCTGCTTCTTGTTTAGTTAAAGTTTTTATAGTTTATATAGGAAATATTTAATGTTACTGTTCTTAAAAGATTTTATTTTTTCTTGTTTCCTTTCCTCATTGGGCTATTTTTCCTGTTGGGGTCCTTGGGCTTATAGCATCCTGCTTTTCTAACTAGGGTTGTACCTTAGCAAGTAATAATAATAATAGTAGTAATAACAAAGTATAATTCCCAGTCATTCTCAAAACATCACTTTACGCTCCGATGACGAGAAGCGATGGATTTATCCCACTATTATCTCATGAAGGATTCAGTGTCTTCCTGTTTAAATGAATTAGCTGGAAACTAGGTAAACCTGGATTCTGTCAATAGCTACTGAGACCCAGGTCATTGCCAAGGAACAAGGGTCACTCAGTAGAGAGCATGCCTTCGCCACGCCAAGTACTCATATTTTACTCTAAACATCCCTGCGTACTTTTAATTCAAGGTATTTTCTTCAAAATCTAATGGATTTGTCCTTGGTTTATGCCCCACGTGTCTCCCTAGTTATGTTGAAATTGGTTCAGAAGTTTTTGCGTAATGTTGTTCACTAACAAAATATAATATAACAAATATTTGTCATTTACATAACATTACGATTATTTTCAAAGTACTGCTGCGTAATTGTACTTCGATGTACTCTATCCAAAATGTTGCAAATTCATCCTTAGGTCATACCTAACATGACTACCAAGTTTGGTCAAAATCGGCGCATTAGTTTTGGTGTGAAGTTGTTTAAAAAAAAAAAAAAAAAACTGATTTCACTTCTTTCAAAAAACTCATTCACCCCCGAAATGAGGAATCTCTGCATGAAACTCCAACTTAACATCGGGGAAAACATTCTTCTTTCCCATTCCATTCTCAAAAAAAAACCGACAGGGGTGAATACATACCCTTCGCAGCAGTTCTCGATTTTGGCGAAGGCAACTAGAGCCAGATGTAATGGGGACACAAAGTCAGGATGGGAAGTAGACTTTGGAGAGATCAGTCAGCTTTAAAATTATAGGGATGTCTTCAGTAACATGCCATGAATCTTCCCCTCCAGTCGCCAAATCACCCACCCCATCTATTCTTCCCTTACCCGTATTTGTAGTCAGAATTTTGTTGTTTTCCTTAAACTTGAATTTATATTGCATATATGTATTTTTATCCTTCTCAAATTATATTGCATATATATTTTTTTTTTATCCTACTCAAGAAAAGAGTCAATGTTATATCGGGCAAGTGTACAAAACGGTTACTTGAATGAATTATCAAAATAGAAATGTTATTTGTGTATAGATTTATGTATATATGTATATGTGTAATATGTGTATATGTATATACTCTGTTTACGTACGAGAATACAATCTACATTTTACCCCTCACTGTCTCAGGCAGAACAATATGCTTTCATAATTGCATTAAG
>NC_090735.1:141426170-141428670 GCF_036898095.1 Palaemon carinicauda | reverse complement strand
TAATGAAGTTTCCCCACAAACATTTTCGCGTAAGGTCTGGTTATATCGATTTTCAACTGGTTATCTTTAATGAAGTTTCCCCACAAACATTTTCACGTAAGGTCTGGTTATATCGATTTTCAACTGGTTATCTTTAATGAAGTTTCCCCACAAACATTTTCACGTAAGTTCTGGTTATATCGATTTTCAACTGGTTATCTTTAATGAAGTTTCCCCACAAACTTTTTCACGTAAGGTCTGGTTATATCGATTTTCAACTGGTTATCTTTAATGAAGTTTCCCCACAAACATTTTCGCGTAAGGTCTGGTTATATCGATTTTCAACTGGTTATCTTTAATGAAGTTTCCCCACAAACATTTTCACGTAAGTTCTGGTTATATCGATTTTCAACTGGTTATCTTTAATGAAGTTTCCCCACAAACTTTTTCACGTAAGGTCTGGTTATATCGATTTTCAACTGGTTATCTTTAATGAAGTTTCCCCATAATATTTTCACGTAAGGTCTGGTTATATCGATTTTCAACTGATTATCTTTAATGAAGTTTCCCACAAACATTTTCACGTAAGGTCTGGTTATCTCGATTTTCAACTGGTTACCCTTAATGAAGTTTTCCATAAACATTTTCTTGTAAGGTCGGGTTACTTCGATTTCCAACTAGTTATCCTTAATGAAGTTTCCCCACAAAAATTTTCACGTAAGGTCTGGTTATCTCGATTTTCAACTGGTTACACTTAATGAAGTTTCCCCACAAATATTTTCTTTTAAGGTCTGGTTATTTCAATTTTTACTGGTTATTCTTAAGGAGGTGTCCCCACCAACATTTCCGTTTAAGGTCTGATTATTTCGATTTTCAACCGGTCATCATTAATGAAGTTTTCCCCTCAAACATTTTCGTTTAAGGTCTGGTTATTTCGATTTTCAACTGGTTATCTTGAGGAAGATTCCCAACAAACATTTCCGTCACCCAATGTAACATTTGCCGTTGGTGGTGTCATGTGCAGAATATCATGAAAAGGTTGAACTTCTCTTGTACACAGGTTTTCAAGTTGCCACGTTAGTGGTGGCGAAAAGTTCTGACTTTTTATGCCCGTAACATTAAATACTTTGTGCTTCAAGGACTGGTGGTAGTAATTTTCCTCAAGGCATCTTGAGTTTCTTTGGGTAGTGCCATAGCCTCTGTACCATGGTCTTCCACTGTCTTGGGTTAGAATTCTCTTGCTTGAGGGTACACTCGGGCACACTATTCTGTCATATTTCTCTTCCACTTGTTTTTTAAAGTTTTTATAGTTTATATAGAAAATATTTATTTTAATGTTGTTGCTTTTCTTAGAATATTTTATTTTCCCTGTTTCCTTTCCTCACTGGGCTATTTTCTCTGTTGGGGCCCCGGGCTTATAGCATCCTGCTTTCCAACTAGGGTTGTAGCTTAGCAATTAATATAATAATAATAATAATAATAATAATAATAATAATTAATTCATCCATGCTGCTCGGCCTGCAAGAATATGAAGATGAAAAATTAGCTGAGGAAAATTGTTAGTTTATGAAATTCAGTGGGTCTTAATTGGTCACTCTTGATTGAAATTATAACTCCCCAAATTTCCCAAGCATGATGGGACTGGTGCTATCAAAATTTGGTAGATTTTACAACGATTCGAATAGTAACCAACCATTGCGTACCACACACACACGCACACCGCTCTCATTGATGATCTTCTTTTGTTTTCTAGTTCCAGTTAATAAGTTTTGCTTCTGAAGCAAGGACAGCCATATTCCTGTTCAGTCAAGACTGTGTCCAAAAGCCATAGCTATCGGACACGATATTATAAGTCAGCTATAGTACTACAATATGGTTTATAACCTTGGTAACCTGTTACAAACAATTGACGGGTTATTAAAGGGGTAGAATTCTAATTGTTCAAACCACAGAAGCACCCGAGGTTCAAGTTTATTAAGGAAATGGAATTTTTTTCATTATTGCTTCCCAGTAATTAACATGGAATTGTGACGGTGCCGAGAGAGGGTTGTGAACTCAAAGGCAGGATGCAATCAACTGAGTTATATTATTATAGAACACTCTCCTTTATATACAAAACCTCAAGCCAACAGGATATAACAAGTTAGCAAGACAGACAATGTTACAGAGGAAAACAGCAGACATGAATTTTCATGTTCGTTTAGTGCGAGGGAAGAGAGAAAGATACAAGCATAATATATGCAAAAGCAATTATGTACAATTGTGTGACACACGGTTGTTACAGAATACTTGGCATATGGATTTTTAACTCTTAACTGACAATGTTTAAATTAAATTGTAGTTCTGTCACGCATATTCTCTTATGATTCGTAATGTCGATGATTTTGAATACTATACTGGAATCAACATCATCCTGGGAAGAGTTTGTGATCTATAATGTTAAGATAATTCTGTGCTGTCTCATAATGATTTTAGAGCATGTTATAAAGATAATTGTATAATTACCTACTTGAACATTCTC
>NC_090735.1:141403062-141413062 GCF_036898095.1 Palaemon carinicauda | reverse complement strand
TACTATTTCACTCCAGAACAAAGGCTTCAGACATGACCTTCCACTTGCGCCTGTTTATGGCCATCATCACCATCAGCCACTACTATTCCACTCCAGAACAAAGGCTTCAGACATGTCATTCCACTTGCGCCTGTTTATGGCCATCATCACCATCAGCCATTATTATTCAACAGCAGAACAAAGGCTTCAGACATGACCTTCCACTTGCGCCTGTTTATGGCCATCATCACCATCAGCCATTATTATTCCACAGCAGAACAAAGGCTTCAGACATGACCTTCCACTTGCGCCTGTTTATGGCCATCATCACCATCAGCCATTATTATTCCACAGCAGAACAAAGGCTTCAGACATGTCCTTCCACTTGCGCCTGTTTATGGCCATCATCACCATCAGCCATTATTATTCCACAGCAGAACAAAGGCTTCAGACATGTCCTTCCACTTGCGCCTGTTTATGGCCATCATCACCATCAGCCACTACTATTCCACTCCAGAACAAAGGCTTCAGACATGTCCTTCTACTTGCGTCTGTTTATGACCATCATCACCATCAGCCACTACTATTCCACTCCAGAACAAAGGCTTCAGACATATCCTTCCACTTGCGCCTGTTTATGGCCATCATCACCATCAGCCACTACTATTCCACTCCAGAACAAAGGCTTCAGACATGTCCTTCTACTTACGTCTGTTTATGACCATCATCACCATCAGCCACTACTATTCCACTCCAGAACAAAGGCTTCAGACATGTCCTTCCACTTGCGCCTGTTTATGGCCACATAACCATCAGCCACTACTATTCCACTCCAGAACAAAGGCTTCAGACATGTCCTTCTAGTTGCGCCTGTTTATGGCCACATAACCATCAGCCACTACTATTCCACTCCAGAACAAAGGCTTCAGACATGTCCTTCTACTTGCGCCTGTTTATGGCCATCATCACCATCAGCCACTACTATTCCACTCCAGAACAAAGGCTTCAGACATGTCCTTCCACTTGCGCCTGTTTATGGCCACATAACCATCAGCCACTACTATTCCACTCCAGAACAAAGGCTTCAGACATGTCCTTCTACTTGCGCCTGTTTATGGCCATCATCACCATCAGACACTACTATTCCACTCCAGAACAAAGGCTTCAGACATGTCCTTCTACTTGCGCCTGTTTATGGCCATCATCACCATCAGCCACTACTATTCCACTCCAGAACAAAGGTTTCAGACATGTCCTTCTACTTGCGCCTGTTTATGGCCATCATCACCATCAGCCATTATTATTCCACAGCAGAACAAAGGCTTCAGACATGTCCTTCCACTTGCGCCTGTTTATGGCCATCATCACCATCAGCCATTATTATTCCACAGCAGAACAAAGGCTTCAGACATGACCTTCCACTTGCGCCTGTTTATGGCCATCATCACCATCAGCCATTATTATTCCACAGCAGAACAAAGGCTTCAGACATGACCTTCCACTTGCGCCTGTTTATGGCCATCATAACCATCAGCCACTACTATTCCACTCCAGAACAAAGGCTTCAGACATGACCTTCCACTTGCGCCTGTTTATGGCCATCATCACCATCAGCCACTACTATTCCACTCCAGAACAAAGGCTTCAGACATGACCTTCCACTTGCGCCTGTTTATGGCCATCATCACCATCAGCCACTACTATTCCACTCCAGAACAAAGGCTTCAGACATGACCTTCCACTTGCGCCTGTTTATGGCCATCATCACCATCAGCCATTATTATTCCACAGCAGAACAAAGGCTTCAGACATGTCCTTCCACTTGCGCCTGTTTATGGCCATCATCACCATCAGCCACTACTATTCCACTCCAGAACAAAGGCTTCAGACATGACCTTCCACTTGCGCCTGTTTATGGCCATCATCACCATCAGCCACTACTATTCCACTCCAGAACAAAGGCTTCAGACATGACCTTCCACTTGCGCCTGTTTATGGCCATCATCACCATCAGCCACTACTATTCCACTCCAGAACAAAGGCTTCAGACATGACCTTCCACTTGCGCCTGTTTATGGCCATCATCACCATCAGCCATTATTATTCCACAGCAGAACAAAGGCTTCAGACATGTCCTTCCACTTGCGCCTGTTTATGGCCATCATCACCATCAGCCACTACTATTCCACTCCAGAACAAAGGCTTCAGACATGACCTTCCACTTGCGCCTGTTTATGGCCATCATCACCATCAGCCATTATTATTCCACAGCAGAACAAAGGCTTCAGACATGTCCTTCCACTTGCGCCTGTTTATGGCCATCATCACCATCAGCCACTACTATTCCACTCCAGAACAAAGGCTTCAGACATGACCTTCCACTTGCGCCTGTTTATGGCCATCATCACCATCAGCCACTACTATTCCACTCCAGAACAAAGGCTTCAGACATGACCTTCCACTTGCGCCTGTTTATGGCCATCATCACCATCAGCCACTACTATTCCACTCCAGAACAAAGGCTTCAGACATGACCTTCCACTTGCGCCTGTTTATGGCCATCATCACCATCAGCCATTATTATTCCACAGCAGAACAAAGGCTTCAGACATGTCCTTCCACTTGCGCCTGTTTATGGCCATCATCACCATCAGCCATTATTATTCCACAGCAGAACAAAGGCTTCAGACATGTCCTTCCACTAGCGCCTGTTTATGGCCATCATCACCATCAGCCATTATTATTCCACAGCAGAACAAAGGCTTCAGACATGTCCTTCCACTTGCGCCTGTTTATGGCCATCATCACCATCAGCCATTATTATTCCACAGCAGAACAAAGGCTTCAGACATGTCCTTCCCCTTGCGCCTGTTTATGGCCATCATAACCATCAGCCACTACTATTCCACTCCAGAACAAAGGCTTCAGACATGTCCTTCTACTTGCGCCTGTTTATGGCCATCATCACCATCAGCCATTATTATTCCACAGCAGAACAAAGGCTTCAGACATGTCCTTCCACTTGCGCCTGTTTATGGCCATCATAACCATCAGCCACTACTATTCCACTCCAGAACAAAGGCTTCAGACATGTCCTTCTACTTGCGTCTGTTTATGGCCATCATCACCATCAGCCATTATTATTCCACAGCAGAACAAAGGCTTCAGACATGACCTTTCACTTGCGCCTGTTTATGGCCATCATCACCATCAGCCATTATTATTCCACAGCAGAACAAAGGCTTCAGACATGACCTTCCACTTGCGCCTGTTTATGGCCATCATCACCATCAGCCATTATTATTCCACAGCAGAACAAAGGCTTCAGACATGACTTTCCACTTGCGCCTGTTTATGGCCATCATCACCATCAGCCATTATTATTCCACAGCAGAACAAAGGCTTCAGACATGTCCTTCCACTTGCGCCTGTTTATGGCCATCATCACCATCAGCCATTATTATTCCACAGCAGAACAAAGGCTTCAGACTTGACCTTCCACTTGCGCCTGTTTATGGCCATCATAACCATCAGCCACTACTATTCCACTCCAGAAGAAAGGCTTCAGACATGTCCTTCTAGTTGCGCCTGTTTATGGCCATCATCACCATCAGCCACTACTATTCCACTCCAGAATAAAGGCTTCAGACATGACCTTCCACTTGCGCCTGTTTATGGCCATCATCACCATCAGCCACTACTATTCCACTCCAGAATAAAGGCTTCAGACATGACCTTCCACTTGCGCCTGTTTATGGCCATCATAACCATCAGCCACTACTATTCCACTCCAGAAGAAAGGCTTCAGACATGTCCTTCTAGTTGCGCCTGTTTATGGCCATCATCACCATCAGCCACTACTATTCCACTCCAGAATAAAGGCTTCAGACATGACCTTCCACTTGCGCCTGTTTATGGCCATCATCACCATCAGCCACTACTATTCCACTCCAGAATAAAGGCTTCAGACATGACCTTCCACTTGCGCCTGTTTATGGCCATCATAACCATCAGCCACTACTATTCCACTCCAGAAGAAAGGCTTCAGACATGTCCTTCTAGTTGCGCCTGTTTATGGCCATCATCACCATCAGCCACTACTATTCCACTCCAGAATAAAGGCTTCAGACATGTCCTTCCACTTGCGCCTGTTTATGGCCATCATCACCATCAGCCATTATTATTCCACAGCAGAACAAAGGCTTCAGACTTGACCTTCCACTTGCGCCTGTTTATGGCCATCATAACCATCAGCCACTACTATTCCACTCCAGAACAAAGGCTTCAGACATGTCCTTCTACTTGCGTCTGTTTATGGCCATCATCACCATCAGCCATTATTATTCCACAGCAGAACAAAGGCTTCAGACATGACCTTCCACTTGCGCCTGTTTATGGCCATCATAACCATCAGCCACTACTATTCCACTCCAGAAGAAAGGCTTCAGACATGTCCTTCTAGTTGCGCCTGTTTATGGCCATCATCACCATCAGCCACTACTATTCCACTCCAGAACAAAGGCTTCAGACATGTCCTTCTAGTTGCGCCTGTTTATGGCCATCATAACCATCAGCCATTACTATTCCACTCCAGAACAAAGGCTTCAGACATGTCCTTCTACTTGGGCCTGTTTTTGGCCATCATAACCATCAGCCATTATTATTCCACAGCAGAACAAAGGATCCATCATGCCTATACACTTGCGTCTGTTTATGGTCTTTCTATTCCAGTCCACACTCACTAACTTTCTTAGTCCGTAAAATCCATCGTGTTCTCTTCCTTCTCCTTCTTCTTTTACAATCTCCAAGGACCCATTCTGTTATTCTTATGTCCAGCTATAATCTTTCATTCTCATTACATGTCCTGCCCATATCCATTTCTTTTTTCTAACATGTTGGAATATCCTTTACTTCATTTTGCTCTTTTATCCATGTTGCTGTTTTCTGTCTCTTATTGTTATGGAATATACTCTCTCTCTCTCTCTCTCTCTCTCTCTCTCTCTCTCTCTCTCTCTCTCTCTCTCTCTCTCTCTCTCTCAATATATATATATATATATATATATATATATATATATATATATATATGCATGTATCCAAATATCTATCTGTCTATGTATGTATGTATGTATGTATGTATATATATATATATATATATATATATATATATATATATATATATATATATATATATATATCATACACATTATCTCTTGTAATTTAGTTGTGCAAAATTTCAGCCGTCAGATTCCCTAATAGTTTTCGTTGTTTTGTTTACACCCTATCCTCTCAACTCTAATATGGGACTCATCTTTGTTGACTAAATGCAAGGCCCTTATTTTAATATTTAGTTTAGTAAAGACTCGTATATCTACAGTATAAGGTCATGTATTTCTCTCTCTTTGCACACACAAAGCACAGTGTACTTGATTTTACACATACATAAATGCATGCTTTTTTCTCTTTAGGAGCCCTTGGCCTTATGTCATCTTGTTTTTCCAATTGGGGTTTCAGCTCTCCTTATAATAATAAAAATAATAATTATAATAAAAATAATGATAATTATAATAATGTGTATATCTATATATATATGTATATATATATATATATATATATATATATATATATATATATATATATATATATATATATATATATACAGTATATATATTGTGTGTGTGTGTTTGTTCACATGATTTCAATATTAAGTTTTTCCTCTTACTTGTGGAGCTGTATAGGAAAGACACATATCAGTCAATACTATGTTCATATTTTAATTATTTACTGGGATGAACCAATGTGTTAAAAACTTCCACATCTGTTGTTTGAGTTGAAGACTTATCAGCAACATGCTAGACACCTTTTCTTTAAACCTCCCCGACATTCATTCAGACCCTCTCGTGATATTAAGGCCCTTTCTCTTCCAATCCTTTTACACCCCAAAAGCGGCCATACATGTTAGAATTTCATCACAAACTTTCTCTAATTCCATGTATATCACTGTCAGTTTTTCCCTTTATTTTTAAATATATACATGTACATTATTCATAACATTCTTTTTATCCACACATTTGACCTATAGTTCTTCCCCACTCCTTTCTCTTCTCATGTATTGAGCATTTTGAGTCAGAATCCTGCTATGCCCTAATATTTGTTAAATTGGCTTTATCCCTTTACCCTTACACAATGTAATAGTTGCTTATCTTACCAATATATTTAGAACTGTTCCCCCATCCATACATACGTAACAAACCTTTGTCAGCGACTTAGTCACACTTTCGCTAAAGTATCGCATAATATCGTTTTTCCCCATAAATTATTCACATTTTCTTTATCTTACATCTCTTGGTTATCTTTCTCATGATTCTGTCAATTACATCTCATAGTATTCCAAATTTTTCAACCTATTTATTCCTACATCACTCAGCTTTGAAGATCTTCTTTCCTCTAGTCAAGAAATCTTCAAAGTACTTGCTCCATAGACCTAGGTGGGACTGCAATCGATTTAGACATGACGTTTATTAACTTGGCTTTTTGCATTTACTTTCTTGTAAACCAGCATCTTATCCTCACACGCATTCTTCTTTCCTTCCAAACTTTCATTTCCTTTTCTTTTTCTGTCACATTTACTCATTGACTCTCTTATATATCCTCCTGTATGTTTGCATATGATCTCTGTTATACAACTGTACCTCAACTAACTCTTTTCTTTCTTTGAACCTTTCTTATGACTCTACCATCATTTTCTGCTTATTTTCACCCTTTTTATCCTCCCATATCCAAGAACGCGTTATTCAGATTATTCTATCTCAGTTCAATAAGATTGGTTGTGTCTCCTTATCATGGCAGTCTCAAAATAATTCCCCTTTTAATTAAACAACTATCAACTGATCCCAAATTAACCATCAACTTTATTCTTCCTCTAAAGCAAATATCTTGATTCAGGTTTCCCTAAACTTCAAATACCTAACCAGTTTAGAAGGAATTTCTTTAGTTTGCATTTCTCCTTTTATTTTCTTTTGTTTGATCACTCTTCTTTACTTGAACTTCCTCAAATCCTCTTTACTTCAAGTTCATCCAGTCCTCTTTACTTCAAGTTCCTCCAGTCCTCTTTACTTTCAAGTCCCACCCTCTTCTTTACTTCTAGTTCCTCCAGTCATCTTTACTTCGTGTTCCTCCAGTCCTCTTTACTTTAAATTCCTCCAGTCCTCTTTACATCAGGTTCCTCTAGTCCTCTTTACTTTAGGTTCCTCCTGTCCTCTTTACTTCAAGTTCCTCCGGTCCTCTTTACTTCAAGTTCCTCCGGTCCTCTTTACTTCACGTTCCTTCAGTCCTCTTTTGTTGAAGTTACTCTGCTCCTCTTTACTTCAAATTCCTCCAGTTTTCTTTACTTCAAGTTCCTCCATTTACCCCAGTCTCACTCATCCTTAATTTCTTTTTCCTTGCACTTTTTCCATTCATCGTTTATTTTCTCCCCTATCTTATCTTCTCTAGCGCATTCCCTCTCCTTTTCTACCACAGGGATTCTCTTTAAGTAGCCATCTCTATCAATAAAATTGCCTCTTCTCTTTATCTCATCTAGTTACCTTTTTATTCTTGTAAGTCCTCGGTGTTTTTAAGTCATTAACGCAACTATTATTATAATGAACCAACATCGGTTGTATTGGTTTATTTTCTCCTATCTTGCTTGTATTAATTAGCTTTTTTTAATTTGTTTTATTTGTTTGAGGATTATCTGCATTGACTGACTAGTCTTTATATTGATCTTGCGGTTCAAAAATGCCTTCAACTTTTTTTAAGACATAAATGAAAAAAAAGTATGAAATGTTTCAACTGCTAATTAGTTCATATTTTGTTTTGGCTCTGGATATATTCAATTACTTGTTATCCTTAGTGGCGAACATTATCTTCTGTCAAGATTTTTTGAAGTAGAAAATTTTGCTCACCTCATTCTCCTTTTTTTTTTTTCCTTTTTTTTCTTATTGATTTTCTTGGATATTTCAAGGGAGTTTTAAACTTCCCTCAATAGTTAAAGTTTGCACTTTTTCCTTTTACCTAGATAAATTGAATTAAACTTTCGGTTTTTTCTGAAATTCCACGCCATGTTTCAGAACTAATTTTCTCTTCGGAAATGTACAAGAATGGGTTCGATAATGGATTTAAAAGTCTTGAAGTAAATCAGAAAACGATTATGATACAGTTCTGTGAAGATATTTAGTATTATTTATCATGATCTAGGTAAATTGTAGTGACCTGCAGATAAGTACTCGCAAATATAGTACATATGTATTATTCATATTGCTTTATATATCTGTATTTATGGAAGATTCACAGACAACTATATATATATATATATATATATATATATATATATATATATATATATATATATATATATTTATATATATTCTGTATTTATGGAAGATTCACACACAACTATATATATATATATATATATATATATATATATATATATATATATATATATATATATATATATATATATATATATAAATATATAAATATATAAATATATATATAAAAAAATATATATTATATATATATATATATATATATATATATATATATATATATATATATATATATACACACAGAAGGATTGCATGAAAGTGACCTTACCTCTTTACTAAGTGGCTAAGTGGTAAGGTCACTGTCATACAAGGATCCGGGACCAGGGTTCGAAACCCGGCCGGTCGGGTACTATAGTCTTTAAGTGATTTCGCCTGGGGCTCTGATCCTGAGGTCGTTAAGAAAATCCAAACTTTAATGTATTAAATGTATGGCTTATTTGAAATATGAAAAACACGTTTAAATGTGCAAAATTATCATTATATATATATATATATATATATATATATATATATATATATATATATATATATATATGTATATATATATATATATATATATATAATCTGTATCAGTTCTCAGTGACCTTTAATCTCTCTCTCTCTCTCTCTCTCTCTCTCTCTCTCTCTCTCTCTCTCTCTCTCTCTCTCTCTCTCTTTTAATCTTATTCGCATGGTCTATATGTTTTTCCCCTATAAGCTTGTCTTTATAAAACACAATCACCTTATATATACTGTATGTATGGCATGTACTAAAGTCATAAACTTACTTTAATTTTCACAAATACGTACCTATCGAGGAAGATGAATATTTGTCACTGATTTTTCTCTCAATTTGCAAATTGCGTTTCACATTACGATGAAAGTGAAAATAGTGTACCACCCGTGTGTCACACGATCGTACATAGTAACGACATTTCTCTTCTTTATATATATATATATATATATATATATATATATATATATATATATATATATATATATATATTTATATATATTATCCTTTGTATCTTCGCTCTTACCTCGCACTGACAGTAACTTGGATCAACCTGGCTGCCTATTTCTCATTGTTAACTGTTAACAGAACCTCACAAGAAATAGCATGTTGTATTTTGTGACCTTCTTGCCGGCACCTAGTGTGTATATATACTCGATGTGT
Organism: Palaemon carinicauda; assembly: GCF_036898095.1. NCBI lineage: Eukaryota > Metazoa > Arthropoda > Malacostraca > Decapoda > Palaemonidae > Palaemon > Palaemon carinicauda. The sequence goes on along the minus strand of NC_090735.1, from coordinate 141,403,558 downwards.
CTATAATAAAGTACTCAGTTGCTTTCATCTCGCCTTCGAGTCACAACCCACTTCTGGCTCGTCACAATAAGTTAAAGAAATAGATAACGAAAAGATCAGCTAAAATAGAATAAAGTGGAGAAATAGTTAACGAAAAGATCTGCTAAAATAGAATAAATGAAGAAATAGATAAGAAAAAGATCATCTAAAACAGAATAACTATCCATAAACGACGACATCCTTGGCGTCGTAAGTTTCAATCCTGCCAAGGCAAACGAGATATTGTTCCGACTCCGGCTATGATGTGTTTATTTGCAAGAATGACAAACGTTACCTGCGATATGTGTGTGCGTGCGTGTGTGTGTGTAATTAGCGTATCCACCGGCGTAAAAGAATAAGGATTCCTTTTGATGGCGCCTCGTAAAGTTCGGTTAATTATGCTTATTGGAGTAAACCGCACAAACCCAAAATAGAGGAAGAATATCGTTCTCGGTGCGTCTTTGATGGAAGCGGTTCC